>NC_056747.1:454149696-454494696 GCF_019279795.1 Protopterus annectens | reverse complement strand
ACAGATAAGAGCAGTACAAAGAGGGTCAGGAGACGGGAAATATTACGACGGTAAGAGCTGTTTAGAAGGAAGGGATTACTAAGGAGGAGCAAGCTAGGAAGGTGGCTTTAATGTGGTTTAGTTAGTCTGCAGGGGTTTACACTCTGGAATAAATACAGAGCCTAGTGTGGTTTGAGAATGAGTGTTTACACTTGTGTTTTATCTAATGGCAGGGCAATAGTAAACAACTTCTTGGAACAGACATTTTTTGAGACTGTTGAGAAAATCTGTGAAAGATGAGATACAGTTCAATTTTGCAGTTAATAATTGCCATATGCAGGGGTCCAGTGTAGAGAAACTAGGATCAATGTTGTGAAGATTTTTCCAGGAGTTAATAAAGAGGGGGTAGAGGTCAACTGGGATCTCATGTTATTGGTGGGTATCTTTTTTGTTTAATCTGCTGGTAAAATGGGAAACGTGTCAAAGTTCAATAAATTCTAGGTTTGGGACTACAGAAATAAGGTATATCTCGGTTTTGTCTTTAGACTGGCATGTGCATTTATGTTCTCTTTGTACAGCGAAGGTGGTAAATCTGTAAATGCTGTTTGTGGTGGACTGCAAATATGACATGAGCTTTTTGAATGCTGTTACTACACTGGTTGCTCTGTATTCAAGCTGGACAGTGGCCCTTCTTCCCTCAGGTGAAAAGTACTGGGAATATTTTTTAGCACAAAATAAGAGTTTGTTAATGTTTCTGTCACTGAAGTTGAAGTTATGGTCTAGTCACACCACAAGATATTTAAAGGCTGAGAAAGTCTCAGTAGGATCTTAGCTGTTGTACCGCATGCAGAGGTTTTGATGGCATAACAAAAGCTTTTGTCTTGTCTTGTTTTTAAAATGCATTTGTTTTGGTGTAGCCACTTGAGAAGTTGTGGAGATCTTCCTCCAGGTCTGCTTTGATAGCGGAGTGTGAAAAGCCTTGGCCCAATATTTGACCATATCATCTGCATACAGATTAATCAATATTTGTGAGAGTTCTGTTGGGTGCGTTCAGACATACAAAAGAACAGCAGTGATAAAGAATACTGATTCTGCTGTAGCACACCTCTAGCTATATGGAAGGATGAAGATGTATTGGAGCCATAAGGAATGCCTAAGGAAGTCTGTGATGACCCACCACCTCTGGGCCAGTAATAAAGGAGCCTCAGTCCTCACACCACTGGCACCTGTGTGGGACGTTCACTAGAAGGATAACAGGATACACACACAGTATTTCCAGATGCAGCTCTCTGCATCAAGTGCAACTTCCATTAAGAGCACAGAGAGACCACAGTCAGTCCAGGACTGTTTTTTCCCTCTTTCTCCTGATCCCCAATAAGACTCCCAACTGGCACAGCTATAGAGTTGAGATCTAAGCTGAGTGGCCAAGCCAAGACCACCAGCACCCTCTCTGTCTAACCAGTGCTTCATGTCCCTGCCCAAGTAGCTGACACACATGCTCTTTGAGATTTGATTTGCATGTACACGCGCGCACACACACACAAACACACACACACACACACACACACACACACACACACACACACACACACACACACACACACACACACCTGGGAAATGCTGGCACAGGGTTATTAGCTATGCCCCTTCTGCCCAGACTATAAGGTAGTTATGACTGCCACCTGACACACCTGCCAGCTACCTTAAGAATCTTCCAAGGGTACCAAGTATACTGAGTGAAATTAATATTAATACAAATGGTAGTTTGACCATGAGCAAGGCTACCTTGTTTCCCATCTTTCCTGACCTAGAGGAGTCCAAATACAGGCTTTGCTGTATTCTGGACTTTTGGAAAGTTCCTGTGTTGTCCATTTCCTTTCTTGGATAAAGGGAGGTTTCTTTGTTCACCAGTGGCAGTGGGGAGCTTAGAGCAGCCTATCTATCCCTGGAGGAGTGTTCACAGCATAAGAATCTGGTAGTCTATTGGCTGTTTTGGGCCAATTTCTAGCTCTTTCAAGTCCCCCTGTATAAAACCCACTTTGGCACGTTTTTTGCGCTTGTTACTACTCAGCCAAGCTACTTGTGGTCCTGCAGAGTGGTGCTAGCAGCAGAGAGGCTAAAAGAGTGACTGCTAACCTGATAAAAGTGTTTGTTTTCCTGCTACTACCTGGGCGACTGTCCGATCTAGCTAAACTGCAAGTATTTCTACTTCTTGAACTGTTTTAAACTGTTTAAAGTTGTTTTTGCACCTGCACTTTTAAAGTTTGTCCTATTTGTTGCATTTACCTGTTGAGGCTACACACTCAAGTGCGCTAGCCAGTGTTACATATTTATTGCATTTTCCTGCTGTTTGTTGCAAAAAAGAAAAAAAAAAGTCCTTGTTTCCCGTCTTTCCTGACCTAGAGTAGTCCAAATACAGGCTTTGCTGTATTCTGGACTTTTGGAAAGTTCCTGTGTTGCCCATTTCCTTTCTTGGATAAAGGGTTCTTTGTTCAACAGTGGCAGTGGGGAGATTGGAGCAGCCTATCTATCCCTGGAGGAGTGTTCCCAGCACAAGAATCTGGTAGTCTATTGGCTGTTTTGGGCCAATTTCTAGCTCTTTCAAGTCCCCCTGTATAAAACCCGCTTTAGTGTGGCTTTGCGCGATTTTGCGCATAGCGCATCGGGCAGCACTGCTTAATTGGGATTCTCGGCTCCACAAAGTCTGCTCTTCACTTTTTCCCTTAGAACTGATCTAGTTCACATAATAAACACACTATTCCAACTCTAAAGCCTGGCACTTGCTCACTAAAGCAATTATATCAGTCAGCACTAAAAAATTAAAAGCACTACACCCTCAAAAACTCCCCTTGAGTACTTTGTTCCCCATTGGCCCTTTTTTCAATTATAAAGGAATTCCCAATACTATTCTAGCATGTCCAAAGGTCAGTTGTCAATCTCCTCTCTGGTCCAGCTGGTGAATCTGGGAATCTTGAGGCAATGTTACAACTGCCTCATGTACACAGACAACCCTCTCCTCCTCCCAACAAATTCCAACACATGTGAGAGATGCAACCATATAGCCAAACTGGAGGCTAAGCTCTCTCAACTCAGTACTGGCATAACCAGTCAGGAGGAGAAGGAAACCACACTCACTACAATTCCAGTCTCACATAGACCTACCACGACAGCAAACCAAACACATAAACACACAAAAACATACTCGAAGGCTCTAAATAAAAATCTGCCTAAACAGCAGAGACCTCCAAAGCAGACACCTAAGCAACCGCTACCCCAAAACAAAACACGTGCAACACATAGCTCACAAAGCCAGTGTGCCGAACAGTCACAGCCCTTAAGGCTAAACAACACACCTGATACACTTGTTAATAGGTGACTCTATCGTCAGGCACACTGACGTCCTACTCACCAGGCTGAACAAGGAGAAGGTCACGGTGAGCTGCCTGTCGGGCGCTAGGATCCGCCACATAACACAAGCACTCAGGTCACTCCAAGGCAAGTACAAATATGACTCAGTCATTGTCCATGCTGGTGTGAATGACCTGAGATGTACCTCCCTGGACTACATGAAAAGAGACATAGAGGAGCTCTCTGAGCATGTAGCCCAGGCTGGTATGACCCTGACCTTGAGTAGCATCTTACCCTCACCAAAAATGATGCCACAATATGAAGACAAGATGATCAATTTCAACAATTGGCTTAAGTATTGGTGTCATTCAAAGGGGATCCCATACCTGTCTGCCTGGGATGACATGCTCGACAAGCCACAATGCTTGCACCTGTCACCCCTGGGCTTTCGGATATTGGCAAAGGCTCTTGCCACCCCCATAGTGCCTTTTTAGGCAAGGCTCAAAAGACAAACCCACCTCCATAGGTATCACAAGGGATAAGAAACTAAGAGTAATGCTACTCAATGCCAGAAGTCTAAACCTCAAGATGCATGCACTCAAAACTCTCCTTAGCATGGAGAACATCGATATCTGTGCAGTAACAGAAACCTGATTCAAGGCTCCCGAGAGCACCCCAGCACTACCAGGTTATACCTCATACCATGTTTTTTGGCCCCAAAACTTGGACCGAACCACAAAAGGAGGGGGAGTATCAATATTCGTCAAAGATACCCACACCTCCAGGTTGGTGGCACAGCACGAAGCATCAGAGACTATCCATGTGCAACTAACAGTGGGTAAAACTGCCTTCCAGTTTATAGCCTGCTACAGATCACCCTCCCAAACCCAGGAACCACACTCAGCCTTCCTGAGAACACTGGAAAATATGAAGGTCTCTCCAAACACCATTATATTGGGCGACTTCAACTACCCTAACATAGACTGGGAGCATTACTCTAGCTCCAACACCCTAGCCCGAAGGTTCCTAGAATTTATAAACTCAAATGCTATGGAACAACTTTTTGCCACTCCCACAAGAGGGGAAAACATACTGGACCTGATCATCACCAACATGGGGACTCTATGCTCCAGACCAGAAGTGTATCCCTCACTGGTAAGATCAGACCATAAACTAATCTCACTAGATATTCACATCCCGACCCCAGCCCCTGCCCAGAAAACCACAGTGAAAAACTTCTCTAAAGCAAATTTCACACTCCACAAAACCGAGGTGGAATCCTTCAAAACCCCCGGGCCTATGGAAAATATGGCCCAGACCGCAGAATCCTTTATAAACGCATTCTATGAACACCTTCAGGAATGCATGGATCATGCAATCCCAAATAAAACCAAGACCCAGTCCTCCGGAATGAATGTACATGCTGCACCTCAGAAAATCCAAATCCCATCGAGCTACGTGCTCGAGAGACTTGAACCTCAGCACTGAAATAAATAGGACATGCTGGAGGGACAGATTCATAACCCAGAGGCTCCCTTCACACTGGAATAAAATCCCAGTACAGGTTAGGCAGAGTCCCTCATTGACTCTCTTCAAGAGGAATCTTGATGAGTGGATGGGAGATAGTAGGTTTACCCCGGGTATCACTTCTGTGTCACTGTTAGACAGAGGCACAGTATACTAACCTCGAAAAAGGGCATAGCAAAATTCATTTAAAATGGGTGGTGAAAGCCAAACACACTCTGGCTAGGCTTATAAATGCCCTAGGGCAGATAGCCTAGTATGAACCGATGAACCTATTAGGAGTGGCCCACACAGTGTCACCAAATAAATATGCAAGTACTCTCAAAACTTAAAGGAAAACTCCACCCTAGAACTAAAAAAAAAATCTATTTTAACACCTCAAAATCACTCTAAGCATTTTATTTGTAATTTTAGCTCGTTTTCCACAACATGGCTACCAAAGGGGCTTGATGTAGCAATGTGATCTTGTTCTACCTCAACCCTTTCTCTTTCCTATAATACATTTCAAGTCTGCTTTGTATGACTCATGCCAGACATAAGGAACTAACTTTGGTCACAAAGTCATTGAACTAAGGCAGGGATTCCATGTTTATTTCTGCTCTAATTAGGGAGATGAGCGAGCGATTGTGATCAGTTAGTTCAAAGGCCATATTAAGGTTAATGAATTTGAAGGGTATCATATATGATATATACAAGTATGATGATGCACTAACACTCACCCAACCTTCTTCTTTCGGCTGCTCCTGTTAGGGGTCACCACAGCAGATCAACTGTTTCCATTTCTTCCTGTCCTCTGCATCTTGCTCTGTCACACCAACCACCTGCATGTCCTCTCTCACCACATCCATAAACCTTATCTTAGGCCTTCCTCTTTTCCTGTTACCTGGCAGCTTCAACCTTAGCATCTTTTTCCCAATATACTCTGCATCCCTCCTCAGCACATGTCCAAACCAACATAATCTTGCCTTTCTGGCTTTGTCTCCAAACCTACCAACCTGGGCTGACCCTCTAATATATGTATTCCTAATTCTGTCCATCCTCGTCACACCCAGTGCAAATCCTAACATCTTCAACTTTGCCACGTCAAGCTCTGACTCCTGCCTTTTTGTCAGTGCCACTGTCTCCAACCCATATAACATAGCTGGTCTCACTAACCTCTTGTAGACCTTCCCTTTCACTCTTACTGGTACTCATCTGTCACAAATCACTCCTGACACTCTTCTCCACCCACTTCATCCTGCCTGTACTCTCTTCTTCACCTCTCTTCCACACTCACCTTTACTCTGAACTGTTGATCCCAAGTATTTAAACTCATCCACCTTCGCCACCTCTACTCTCTGCATCCTCACCATTCCTCTAGCCTCCGTCTCATTCACACACATATATTCTGTCTTAGTCCTGCTGACCTTCATTCCTCTTCTCTCTAGAGCATATCTCCACCTCTCAGGGTCTCCTCCACCTGTTCCCTACTCTCACTACAGATCACAATGTCATCTGCAAACATCATAGTCCACGGGGACTCCTGTCTGATCTCGTCTGTCAACCTGTCCATCACCATTACAAATAAGAAAGGGCTCAGAGCTGAACCTTGATGTAATCCCACCTCCACCTTAAACGCATCCGTCACTCCCACCGCAGACCTCACCACTGTCACACTACCCTCGTACATATCCTGTACCACTCTTACATACTTCTCTGACACTCTCGACTTCCTCATACAATACCACAACTCCTCTCTAGGCACCCTGTCATATGCGTTCTCTAAATCCACAGACACAATGCAACTCCTTCTGACATTCTCTGTACTTCTCCATCAACACTCTCAAAGCTAACATCGCATCTGTAGTGCTCTTTCCTGGCATGAAACCATACTGCTGATCACTAATCATCACCTCCCTTCTTAACCTAGCTTCCACTACTCTTTCCCATAACTTCATGCTGTGACTGATCAATTTAATCCCTCTGTAGTTACTACAGCTCTGCACTTCACCCTTATTCTTAAAAAATCGGTACCAAAACACTTTTTCTCCATTCCTCAGGCATCCTCTCACTTTCCAAGATTTCATTAAACAATCTAGTTAAAAACTCCACTGCCATTTCACCTAAACACCTCCATGCTTCCACAGGTATGTCATCTGGACCAACAGCCTTTCCATTCTTCATCCTCTTCATAGCTGTCCTTACTTCCTCCTTGCTAATCCACTGCACTGCACTTCATGATTCACTATCTGCACATCATCCAACCTTCTCTCCCTCTCATTCTCTTCATTCATCAACTGCTCAAAGTACTCTTTCCATCTGCTCAACACACTCTCCTTGATTGTGAGTATGTTTCCCTCATTATCCTTTATCACCCTTACCTGCTGCACATTTTACTAGCTCGGTCCCTCTGTCTAGCCAGTCGGTACAGGTCCTTTTCTCCCTCCTTAGTGTCCAACCTTTTATACAACTCATCATACACCTTATCCTTAGCCTTCGCCACCTCTCTCTTTGCCATGAACCTCATCTCCTTATACTCTTGTCTACTTTCTTTATCTCTCTGACAATCCCACTTCTTCTTCGCCAACCTCTTTCTCTGTATACTCTCCTGTACTTCTTCATTCCACCCCCAGGTCTCCTTGTCCTCCTTCCTCTTTCCAGATGTCACACCAAGCACCTTTCTAGCCATCTCTCTTACTAGCTCTGCTGTACTTACCCAGCTATTCAGTAACTCTTTACTGCCACCCAGTGCCTGTCTTAACTCTTCCCTGAACATCACCTCACAACTACTAACACTCACTCAACCAAGGTACAAGAATTCCATCCATAGGTTAAAGAACATTTTTCAATATGGGTCCTGCCATATGGGATAACCTCCCAAGTGAATTGAAAACTAATCAAACTCTGAAATCCTTCAGGGCTGCTTTAAGTGATCACCTACACAAAACAACCGACTGTACTTGTTTTCATGATGGAGGTTAACCAAATACAATTCAATTACTATTTCATTGTTTAACAAATTCTTGCTCATTTTATCTGCAAATGTTACTTACCTATATGGAGTTTGCCCTACTTGCATTGCATAATGGTTATGTAATCCTTCTTTTAATTATTGTTCATTGTTAATACTGATTATTTGTTAATTTAGCTATTTTGTCAGTATCGTGACTGAAAAGGGTCAAGAGACTAGCTCACCTAGCCAATTAACTAATTCAAATAAGTAAATTAATAAAATAAAATAAAAGGAGGATGTACAGAGTTGTCATGGTGTTCCTTCTGAACCAAAATGCATGCCACTGTGGTGAGAGAGAACATTGTACATGTTATTGTGTTCTGTGAGCTGGGAGGAGACTTGCTTTGCAGAAATCTTACCAAGGCAGGATAATATGGATATTGTAAAAAATACGAACAAAAGGAGCAGAGTGGAAAGCTGCAACACCATTTAATGATAACTGCTTCGCTTCTGGTACCTCGGCTGTAATGCCTTCAAGGAATATTTTACAATGATAGCAGCAGCTAATTTATACAAACAAATGAAATAATTAATGAAAAAATCAATCAATTAAATTAATTAAAAAAAAAAAAAAAAAAAACAAGCACAGATTCCAACACAAATATCCCAATGGGACAGTGCACAAAACCATACATCATCTCAAACATCTTCTTAATAAATATATATACATACATACTATTTGAACTTGAGAATCAAATACCAAAATTAACATCTAAATTCAATCCCGAAGGGTGAATGTTTCCAAAACTGATGATGAATCTGGTCCCAAAACACAATGATTTCACACAGAAAAGTTCAAACAGTATGTATTTATTAAGAAGACATTTGAGATGAGGTATAGTTTTGTGCACTGTCTTTTTAAGTCCTGTTGGGATATTTGTGTTGGAATCTGCCCTTGTTTTTTTTTTTTTTAATTAGTTTAATTGATTGATTTATTTATTAATTGTTTCACTCGTTTGTATAAATTAGCTGCTGCTATCATTGTAAAATATTCCTTGAAGGCATTACAGCCGAGGTACCAGAAGCGAAGCAATCATCATTAAATGATGTTGCAGCTTTCCACTCTGCTTGTTTTTTTCATATTTTTTGCTGTGTTGTGTGGAAATAAGGTGTGGAGGTTGTTTTTGTGTTGTTAATATGGATATTGCTCTGAAGTCTTTTGCATTAGCTAGTTTGGTAAGTTTAAAGATAGGTTTGACTTTAGCCTGCTTCCATGTTGCTGGCATAGTATTTTGAGTTAAGCAGAGGCTGTAGTGGGGACAGAGGATAGGTATAAGTGTCTTAGCAGTGAGTGCAGATTGTTAATGCTGTGAACTGTAGTTCCTGTAGTACAGGGTTTAATTACCTCAATCCTCAGTTGCCTGCTGTGTGACCTTGTGCAAGTCAATTAATCAGACATTGCTCCCAGGATGCCACTGAAATGGATATTGGGTTTATCTGGTTAATAAATGGGCATTATTATTAGTATTATTTTGTTCTTTGCAAAGTGTGATAAACATGGCAGCAGGCCAGCAAGTCGTCTTGGACTATTTGAGGGAATATTGTTGATAAGTTGTATAACATCTTTGGTATCAACTGTTCTGAAGTAGAATTTGGAGACACACGGGCAGTTCTGACTGGGCAGAGAAACAGTGTGGGTAACTACGGTGGAATGGGGTGGGAAAAGTAGAAAATTAATTGAAAAAATCTATAAGGGATGGAGCTGTCTTGCTTCTTTTAATGGATCCTTGTATCAGGATAGCCCAGTAACATAGATGGCAGGACTCTACAAATGTTTTGATTATTTCTTTAGAGAAGTTTGAGCTGCCTGAAGGTGGTTATGCTTTGTGTTTTCTGGTGGCTTTTTAGCTAGATTGATGCATTTCCAGTGATGCCAGGCCACCTCCCTTATTTTATAAAGAGCTTTCCTTAGTCTGTCATTGGTTTTGTTTATTTTTGAATAGTGAATATATTTATGGAAAATATTTAATTTATAGATGCTGTAATGTGCATGTCAGTATAAATACTAATTGTGTAGGGCCTTCACTGGTTGACAGCTAGTCTTTAAGAGTTCTTCTTTTAAACCTAGGTTTTCTTTTGCAATTTAGGGCAAAATATAATTATAACAGGGGTAATACATTGTTAAAAATTCTTAGCATAAAAGTTATGGCACTGTGGTCAATGAAAGACACAAGACAGGATATTAATACCAGAGATTTTGGTTGGTATGTGTTATTATTAGGCTGTGAAGAGAATGTTTCCCTGATTTGCACTTGGGTCTGTTAGGTTATTTAATTAGTTCAAGTAGATTCAGGTATGTAAGGTAGTCTACAGTATCTATGATGGATGGATAGAGAAAGTTCAGGTTAAAATCTCTAAGAATAATGATATCCTTTTGAGGTTTTGTGAGCTGGACAACGTGAGTAATTAGCAGTTTGAACTGGGAAAGACTGGATGGGGGAGGGAGGAGGTGGAGGGGTAGACACTAATATTAGATTGCTGAAGTTGTGCATCTGCAAATTCAGAGCTAGCCAGCTGAAGTCATCACGGGCATTAAAGGAAATATTTTGCTCTGGCAATGAAGCTTTAATATTATTTTTGATTAGGACCAGGGCTTGTCCTTTAACTTTACTTCCTGGATGGTCATTAAAGAGACAGCTGTAACCTGGATAGCACAGGTTAGGGCTGGAAGTGCTGATTTTCACCCATTATTCAGGAATGCAACAGTATAAGGATTATAAGTAGAGTGAAATGCATCAGGATACTGTTTTTTGTTTAGCAAGCTTCCAGTGTTACGAAGGGTAAGGCTTAGACATCTGGGTTTTCCTGTAGGAGTGGTAACATGTTTGGATGTGGTAGGTACTGGAGGTCTGGTTTTGTTTTACATCACTGTGCATTAAGAGCATATTAATGAGCGATGTAAATCTAATACTGATATGAGGAACTTGGTGAGGGCTTTTCTTTTAAAGTAGCCCCTGGGAAGGATAATGCAGAGTTGGGATTCATTTTATTGCTTGCTGACTGTGTGGATGATTATGATTTAGGCATGGTTGCAGAATGCTTAGTTGCTATTGATAATGGTTTATAGTACACTGGGAAGAATGGGAGGGTGGAATACTGTGTGGGATTGTCTGTGGTAAGAAGTGAGGACCAGCATTTGATACAGTAGGAGGAAAAGTCCCATCATGGAAGTGGGGTGCAGTGCATAGGTAATAGATACAGGAGGGGATTAGGTAACAAAATATTTGTGCGCATGCTGAGTGGTAGAGTAGGGGAGGGGGGTTATGTTTGGCTAGATATATGCTATACATAGAGTAAGAGAGAGCATGGAAGAAGTAACAGTAAAGGTGCTGGGATGTTTGTAAACCTTCCTTTTCAGGATAAATTAGGGGTAACAAATCCTGATGGGCTTCTGATGAGGTTTTAAGTGTTGTGTCTCTAGTGAGGCACCAGGGAAATGACAATGAAGTAACCAGGATATTTGTAAAAGTTCAAAAATTCCAACATTATAGTGATGACTAATTTACAATGCAGTTGTCTTTAAGCGGCTGGATGTTTCCATTGGTATAAATATGCTGAGAGGTGGGAATGTTGGGGAATGGGCATGGGGTGGTTGAGTGAAATGGGCCACATTGTGTTTTGTGCATGAGTGTGTGTGTGTTTGTGTGTGTGTGTGTGCACACTCGTGCGCGTGTGTGCATGTGTGCATGTGTGTACATCCTATAATGTGTTGGCTCTCAGTTCATGATTAATTTCCCTGCCTTGCACTGACTGAGTGCCAGGAGAGGATCCTGTTCCCTTATAGCCCTAAACTGGATTAAGATGATTAGTGCTGGAGAATGAATGAAAGTAGGTGTGTGTGTGCTCTAATATAAGCTGTAAACAAAGTAACTCAGTGATTAAATCATCTTTATACTTAAAAGTCTTAGCTCTAAACTTCTTGGTACAAGCTGAATGACTTTGTGAAAATACAGTATCTCAATGAAAGTTATTATATGAACTATATCAGCTAAAAATAATATATATAATACATAACGTGTACGACATATATTTTATTATATACATATAATATATATTTTTGAAATGTTATAAATGTGACTGTCTTATATGAAATGCACCTCTTTCAGCCTATGCCCAACATCTGAGGGAAGCTTACTGCCAAGATCCCACAATGCCAGCCCAGTACCTCCATTCAGACACCAGGTGGGGAGCATTTCAGTGGAGAGACAAGCTGGTACCTGGGAAGGAATTTGGTAAGTAGAACTGGAGAATTGCATGACTCTAAGATAACTGTTATTTAGTTTGCGTTAATCAGATGGAGGTATACTAGGCTTGAATGCATGTTTTTAAATGCAAGAATAAAGTGAGGCTTCAGCCACGGTGGTGCAGCGGTTACCGTTTTTGCCTCATAGTAAGAGGTTCTTTGGTTTAATTCTCGGCTGGAGCACCTAAATGTACAGAGTCTGCATTTCCTCCCTGTGGTCGAGTGAGTTTTAAAGACATGCAGTAGGTGGTGTGTGTGTGTGTGTGTGTGTGTGTGTGTGTGTGTGTGTGTGTGTGTGTGTGTCTTCTCTGAAGGTTGGGGGCCGGGCTGGCAACTCAACAACGCAAAAATGCCACTGCCAATCAATCTGTGGACTGCTGATCTGCTGTGGCAACCCCTAACGGGAGAAGCTAAAAGACATTGCAAATAAAGTGAGAACTTATGTTAATATTCCAGTATATCTTGAGTTCTGCTCACTAAGAAATTTCCAACAGGCAAAATATCTCTGCAGTTTATGTTTCACTCTATGATAAGATATGGTTAAGTGACTTACTGTGTGTGTGTGTGTGTGTGTGTGTGTGCGTGTGTGTATGTGTGTGTGTGTGTGGGGGGGGGGGCAATAACAAAGCATGTATTAAGATCAAGGAATGCAGTTTCTGTGTCTGAAGGGATACAAGATTATCACTTTCAGCACAAGTAAACAAATCAGACAAAAAGCTGAAGTGGTGTGTGGTTAAAAAATCACCCCAAAACTTCTGGCACACCTGGAATGTGACTAAGTAATCTGCAGAGCTGAATTCTTCCAAATAAACTTTTTTGCTTTATTCAAAAGTAGCTAAGTGGCACTCATTGCATGACCCATGGCAGAATTTGAACATATGAAGAAAGCTCACAGAAAAAGACTATTATCCATCAGGTCAGTCCTTTTACATGACCAGATTTCTCACAACTGCCTCACTCTTCATCTCCACTAACTAAGGCCTCCTTGGAAACATTTATAATGTTATAACTCACCATCTAGATTGTCCCATATTGGTCACACCTTCTACCTTTCTACAATCTTTTCTGCGAAGAAGTGCTTTCTCTGGTTACTAGCAATATACATTTCTTGTTGGGGAAGGACTAAGGGATATGATTTTGTTGTAGGTGGGGAGATTTTGATTGTTGAACTGAAAATGAGGATTTTTTTTTAGCTTTCTATAATGTAGCTGTTGTTATGAGAAAATAAGTCAGACAGACTTCTGACTTGTTACACTGTCCTGCCTCACACACCTTGTTATGCAGTATTGCCTAAGAAAGCAGCACAGTATAATAACAGTCTGAATTGAATGAAAATGCTTTAAACCAGAGCATGACTAAGAAGCAGTCTGAGGGCAAACCAACACTACTCAGTAAGCACCTCTATTTAAATTAAAATTTAATAAAAACTGTAAAGCAATATTTTTAAAAGTGCTAAGTACAAGAATCCAGATGTGAAATGAAAGTAGCTTCCATAATGTAAAAAACATTGTTATCCTAGCTGATACCTCTGCCTTCATTTAATAATTTACTTCCTTTATTTTATTTGTTTATTTATTTGCATTTTGTTTACTGGGAAAGTCCACTGGGCCAAACAGAACCCATTTTTAGTAGAGGCCCAGGGAGAAAGGTTCCATAGTACAAGAAATTAACAGTTTGAATTACAAAACTGAATTACAAAGAAAAGTATGTACAAAAATATAGAGTAAATACAGTGAAAAAATGCACAGTAGTGTAATGTGAACAGTCAGTACAGAGTAAAGAGCTACATAGTGTGCTGTCTCTATAATCTCTGTCTATGGTAGTATTATCTCTCACAGAGAAGAAGAAGAATAACGTTGATAAGAAATAGCGTGATTTCTAGGGGGCCTGGTGCTGGTACATTTCCAGCTTCAAGATAGGTGGTTGTGAAAGAAGTCTTTGAAAGAGAGAGGATTTTGAGTTGTTGCAATAGACAGAGGCAGAGCATTCCAGTTCTTGGCTATTGAAAATGACTAAAGAAGCTGGCCAGGTGGGAGCTTAGATTTGTTAAGTAGGAAGTAGGTTCTTTAATTAAAAGGGTCCAGTGAGGCAAAGCCACTTTTACATTGAAGATCTAGGGTATGCCACAATTTTAAATATAAAAGATTAAGGAGCGAGTTACATGAACTGTGAAAAGAAAGCAAGGATTATCTCAGTAGTAGTTCACACTGCATGATATATTATGGTTATGTAATATGTTAGTTTATAGTGCATGCTATATCAGTGTGTATAACGTCATTTCATAGTGCATGATATAGCAATGTCACATATACACATTAGTTCATAATGTATAATATATTAGTGTCACATAATATGCTAATTCATAGTGTATGATATGTTAATGACACATAATATCGTTAGTTCATAGTGATTTATATATCAGTGTCACATAACATGTGACTGAAGCAGAAGTAACTGGGGACTGCATACTGTATACTGCTGTGTAGCAGGGTTAGTTTCAGCTACAGAATTAAATATGTGCATAAAAGAAGAGCATTGACAATATTACAGTGTACGACTACTTGTGAGCAGGTTCCATAGTCTTATGATGCATAGGCAGTTGCACTTTCCTTATTATCAAAATCTTGGTTACAACATTTAACATATTTTTACAACTAGATGCTTATTCAGAGGGTACCTAGGTGGCCAGAAAGGCAACTCCCCTAGTTGTAGAAAAATGAGTTGGGTGAAGAGGGTGTCAGAGATAAATAATATCAAAGGAAGAATACTTTTTATTGTAAGAGGAAGGGGTTTTAGGATTGCTTTGAAGCAAGCACAAGTGGGAGAGTTTCTGATACCAACCGGGAGTGAGTTTCAGAGCTGGGTGGCTGTATCAATGAATGACCTGCTCCTTGACGCACTGTGTGTCTTGGAGACACTACATATAAATGAACTGAGTGATCTGACTTCCTTTCTTAGTTTGGGTGGTGTCATTACCCCTCAAACAGTTGGCCAAATTCATTTCCTAGTGGCTTGTATGCAGTAGTAAGATGGAGGTAGTCTTCTTGCTGTTTGAAGCCAAAGTAATTTAGTACCAAGCAGTAGTTGTAGGGGTAATCCATACTATTAGTGCTTGTAGCAAATCTAGCAGTCTTGTGGTGAAGATATGTCATCTTGTTAAGGACTTTCTGTCTCATGTGAGACATTACTGCCTTCTCATGTCATATGACAGCAGAAGGGATTTTACAGCTAGCCTGTTCACAAAAGAACTGAGGCAATCTCAAACCCTATAATGTGCTCTAAGCTTCTTAATGAATTTTTAACCTGAAGACATGAACATTTTAGGCCATGAGATTTTTAAGGTGCACCAAAATGTACTTACGTGCTCATACCACTTTGATTTTGATCCTACCAAGGAAATTTACACCAAGAAGGAATATTCTATCAAAACATCATTCTGGCTTCAAGAGAAAATATCCTTGGTCTTGCTGAAGTTCACACCCAGGCTTGTGTTAGAACAGCTACATTTAAAGTAACAACAGCCAATCTTAGAGTTCAGTCCTTTCAATTACAGGAGAAATGCACTATATAGTTATATTATGAGTCACCTTTTCTTTATCCATAATATTGAAGTTGTGATGAGTGGATGTGAAAATGCCTGCATCAGTGTTATTGCAAGTTCTGATACCATGTTGATAGTCATAGACAAGTCTCTACACCTTTGGAAAGAGCAAGAGCTGTACTACTGCCAGGCAGTACATGGGGCTTATTTATTTATTTACTTCCATGTGTCGACTGGGCAAGTCCGACTGTGCAAAATCCCTTTTCAGTGGAGGCCTGGGGATAAAAGCTCCATAGGATCATAGGAGGTTACTAGGGTATTGGCCCTGAGGCCCTTATAAGCCTAGCCAAGAGTTTAGCCTATGTTTAGACAAATCAGCACCCGATGCCCCTGTCCAGCAGGGACATGGGTGGAATCCCAGGGATATATTTTCTGTTTCCCATCCAGTTATCCAGGTTGCGCTTAAAAAGGGGTAAAGAGGTACTCTGCTTGATGTGGAGAGGGAGTGTATTCCTTAGATGGGGGAGTCTCTGGGACACAAATCTGTCCCACCAACAAGTCTTGTTGATGTCACAGATCAGGTTGAGGCCATGTGTGTGGGTTACTTGAGTGGAACTTGAGTTGCGGATATACAGCAGTCCCATCAAGGTGGAGTCCGTGAACACCTTGTAGTCTATCTGTGTATGATAGATGTTTGAGGCCCTGAATTCTCCTGGTGAAGAACCTCTGTGGTCTCTCCAGCTGCTGCATGTGCTTTGTGAGGTACATGCTGAAAGGGGCATTGTACTCCATAATGGGCCTTATAAGGGAAGAATGTAGGGATGTTATGTCCTGCTTGTCCCTGGATGAGATACTCTTACTTATGACATGGGCCATGTAGAAGGCTTTCCGTACAATGGAAGCAACATGGTGGTCAAAAGTCAGGTTGCTATTGTCGTGTTCTTTTACTTACGAAAGGAAGACGCGGGACAACTGTGTGCTGTTGCTACCAACTCCAACTTTATTGACAAGCCAGCATACAATACAATCAACATCCTTCCTGTCTCACAGTCCTTACGTCATGCACCTCCCCGCCCCCAAAGAGCATTAGCTAAGGCAAAACAACTCAGTCCATTGAATACACCACATCTCCTTTTCTATAAGGCCCCTTTTCCCTTATTACAAAACCCAGATCTATTCAATTTCTTCGTCTTCACTACGAACTTGGTGCATGACCACAAACTGCTCACTTAGCCATGTTCATATTACTATAACACAAATGACATTACTATTTACAGACTGATCACTACAAATCCAATCGGTCCGGCTCGTTAATAATTCTTCCTGATCTGGTCCTCACTACATCACTATGTACCCGGGTTTCCGGGGAAAGGCCATTGCAAGGTGGCAAGGCCTCAACGGTCTTACTTAACTCACTCTCCTGACCCACAGGGTTTGATTTGCACTCAAGCTCTGGCAAGGGAATCAGATGCACACGGTTTCTCCGCACAGTCCCTTGGGGCACGTCTACCTTAAATGACCTCGGCGAGTAATGCTTTTGGTCTACAGTACCTGGGGTCTTCATATCTGTCACCCACACCTGGTCACCGGGCAACACATCACCCAGCGGCCTTGCCCGATGGCGTCTGTTGTAGTTTGCCGCATTATACACCCTCTTCTCCTCCTCTTTCCCCACAAGCCTTCTCCAGTCGGGCAGCACCGGGTCCAACTGCGAAGGATGAATCGGAAGAGAAGTCCGCAACCGACGTCCCATGAGAAGTTCCGCAGGGCTATAGCCATTCTGCAGTGGCGTTGTCCTGTACGCCAGAAGAGCCATGTACGGATCGACACTTTTCTTAAGCAGGTTCTTCACAGTCTGAACCGCACGTTCCGCCTCCCCGTTACTCTGCGGGAACCTGGGGCTGCTTGTAACATGCTCGAAGCCATAAGCCGTTGCGAAGTCCGCAAAAGATTGGCCTGAAAACTGAGGGCCATTATCGGACACGAGGACCTCTGGGATACCATGGCGAGCGAAGAAGGACTTTAGGTGGGTAATGACCTCGTTGGATTTGCTATGTTTCAACAATGCGATCTCAAGAAACCTGGATAAGTAATCCACAGCAAGAAGGTAAGTATGTCCTTTTAGTTCAAATAAATCCGTGCCACTCTTTGCCATGGTCTGTCCGGACATTCAGTTGGGATGAGGGGCTCAGGATGATTCCTCCTCTCTGAGATGCACGTCCTGCATCCCGAAACCATGTCGTTTATCTGTTGGCTGAGCCCAGGCCACCAGACAGTCTGACAGGCTCTGGCTTTGCACTTCACGATACCTTGATGTCCCTCATGTAATTTCAACAACACCTCATTACGCATGGCAGAGGGGATAACAAGGCGTGAATCTTTTAACAGCAACCCATCTTTCACTGTTAATGTAGAACGATCTGGCCAGTAGCTCTTCAGCAAGGGTTCCTGGTTCGCATACAGCGGCCACCCCTGACTGCACAATTCCATAACCCGCACACACACACTGTCTGCTTTCAGCTGCTCCCGTAGTGTCTGGAGGAAGGAAGGCTTCACCTGCATGTTTTCCACAATACTGTTCACATAGATATCCGTGTCCTCCATCAACTTTGTTTCCTCCAGTGTTAGCCTGGTTTTAAGTGGAGAACGTGACAAGGCATCTGCCACCCACAGTGATTTCCTGGAGCGTACTGCACTGTGTATGAGAACTGCATCAGTCTCATCCTGAAGCGTTGGATTCTAGGCGGTAGAAGATCCAGCGCCTGACCTCCAAGCAACGAAACCAGGGGTTTGTGATCAGTTTCTAGACAAAACGATTTACCTAATAGGTAATCTCTGAAGCGTTCACATGCCCAGGTAGACGCTAGAGCCTCTTTCTCAACCTGGGCATATCGTTGCTCTGTAGGTGAGAGTGACCTTGATGCGTAGGCCACAGGTCTCCAGCCGTCCTCCCATTGTTGCTGCAGCACGCCCTAACCCAAAGGATGATGCATCCGCAGAAACCTTCGTATCCCTATTCGGGTCGTATACAGCCAAAACTGGAGGTGAGGTGATCGCATCTTTTAAGTCATTGAATGCCTTTTCCTGGTCCCCCCCCCAGTACCAGCTATTCTTTTTTGATAGTAAGTCTCTCAGAGCTCTATCCCTCTCAGCCAAATGAGGGATGAACTTTCCCACCTGATTCACCATGCCCAGGAAACTCCTGAGTTCTCCTACTGTTGCAGGTGCTTCCATCTCCGTGATGGACGCGGTCCTCCTTGGGTCTGGGCTTATACCAGAATCTGTGATGACATGACCCAAGAAGGTCACTTTGCTCCTTGACAGGTCACATTTCCCCACATTCAGCGTGATGCCTGCCTCTTCCAGTCTCTTTAATGCCGCATGAAGCCGGGCATCGTGTTCCTCCTGGCAACGACCCCAGACCAGCACGTCGTCCATGTGGCAAATCACACCCTCTAGTCCTTCAATGACCTCTGCCATCATGCGTTGAAAGTGTTCGGGTGCAGAGTTAATGCCAAAGGGAAGGCGATTGAAGCAAAAACGCCCAAAGGGGGTTATGAATGTGGTAAGCGCAGCCGACTCCTCTGACAAAGGAATTTGCCAAAATCCCATATTGGCATCCAGTTTACTAAACACCTTCGCCCCGGCAAGCATCCCAAGACTCTGCTCAACCGAGGGCAGCACGAACCTCTCCCTGCATACGTATTCATTTAACTTAGTGTAGTCTACACATAGTCTCAGGCTGTTACTGTCTTTCTTTGGGACGACAACCATGCCTGCACACCAGTCAGTAGGTTCCTCCATTCTGGTAACAACACCCAGCGTCTCCATCCTCATTAACTCCTCCTTCACTTTCCCCATCAAAGGTAGGGGTATCCTCCTGGGGGTCTTCAAAGAGTATGGCACCGCATTTGGCTGAAGCTTTATGTGGTATTTCCGCTGCACTACCCCCAGCCCAGAGCACAGTTCAGGGTATGAGGCCTTCAGAGACTCCATGGTGATAGTGTCAACCCGCTTCAGGAGACCCAGCCCCAAAATAGCAGGAAGACCTAAAAGCGGCGTGCGGAGGCCTTTAACAACATACACCTTCTCGCATGTCTGTCTTTGTCCATAACCAAGCTGAAGCTCCAAGGATCCTGTGACCTCCAGTGGCTTCCCTCCAGGCCCCAACAAGGGTCTCTCCGGCTGCTGGAGCACAGGAGCATCCTTCCCACTGAACAAGTTGTCCAGGTCTGACTTGGAAATAACAGTGACATCCGCCCCCGTGTCAAGCTTGAAAGTCATAGATGTGCCCTCTATTTGAACCTCCACAATCCAGGAATGGTTCCCGGAGGAGACAGAACCAAGGAAAAAGCCCTGTTCTTCACGCTCGCCAAGCTCCTCGTCCTCCTCGATACACTGCGCCGCCTTAATCTGCCTGCAGACTCGCTGGTAGTGGCCCTTCTTCCCACACGAGCGACATCTTGCAGCAGTCGCCGGGCATAGGAGTTTATGATGAAATGGGCCCCCACACCTGTAACACTGCGAAATCGGAGTGTCTTTACCCTTTTGCGTCTGTCGCTGAAAAATCGGCGTCAAGGCCTTGCCCCAACTTTTCGAGGTCTCCAGCCGGCGTTTGGTGTCGAGTGGTGTCTGCACAGCGTTCACGTTATACTGCAGGGCACTACTGTCGCACCTCAAAGCCGTCTGCTGCTTCTTTACCTCCTCCGACTGTCTGGCCATGTTTACAGCTCTCTCCAAGTCCAACTCTTTCTCCATCTGCATCTGCTCGGACAGTCTGGTGTCAGCCAAGCCCACAACAATTCTATCTCTTATGAGCTCATCGTGCAGCGTCCCATAATTGCAGTGCTCAGCTAAAGCATGCAAAGCAGTAACAAAAGCATCAACAGTCTCATTCAGTTCTTGTTTTCACATGTTAAATCGTGCACATTCATAAACAATGTTCTTTTTGACAATAAAAAATCTTTCGAAGCCGTCTTTCACTTTAGCATACTCCTGATGCTCTGCATCGGTTAGTTTGAGGCCTCTCAGGACATCGTCTGCCTCATCGCCCATGCAGTATATCAGGGTGTTCACCTGGTTCCCTTCTGGGTTCGAAGATAAATTGCTGGCCTGACGGAACCGTTCAAAGCGGCGTATCCATCGTGTCCATTCATGAGGTTTGGAGAAATCAAAGGGCTCAGGCGGCTGAATGCTAAACGTAGCATTAGGAGCGCTAGCCGCCATGTTAATTCTAGCTCGCGGCTGCCGACCATTCTCTTCGTCCGACATGTCCGCTCCCCACGTCACTAGGCCACTCGTACGGTCTTCAGCAAGTGTTCAGCAGTCCCAGGCACAGCCACACAGCACTTCTGACACCATGTCGTGTTCTTTTACTTACGAAAGGAAGACGCGGGACAACTGTGTGCTGTTGCTACCAACTCCAACTTTATTGACAAGCCAGCATACAATACAATCAACATCCTTCCTGTCTCACAGTCCTTACGTCATGCACCTCCCCGCCCCCAAAGAGCATTAGCTAAGGCAAAACAACTCAGTCCATTGAATACACCACAGCTATTAACCTGAGTGCCCAAATCCCTCACGACTGATTGAGTGCTTAGGATGTTATTATTAATGTGATAATTTGTGGGATGTCACTCTCCCCAAAGGGGATGATGATGATGATGCATTTTTTGATATTCAGCTTGAGGCCATGTTTCTGGCACCAGTCATTTGTCTGAGTGAGACCCTCTTGGAGGATGTCCACATCACTAGGGGAATTGATGACAGTACCCAGCTTTCAGTCATCTGCAAACTTGGTCAGCCATAGCCCACTGGTTTTGGCCTGCACCTCAGAAAAGTATATTCCAAATAACAGAGGCCCCAAGACCAAACTCTGGGGTACGCCACTTGTTACAGGTCTACTGCTTGAGGTGGCTTCCTCTATTTTGACTACATGGGTTCTATTAGTGATCCGGTTTGCTAACCATCTGGTAACATATGGATTGATGCTTGATTGATGCTTGTTGAGAGAGTTTATTTATTATATTCGAGTGGAGAATAGTGTCAAAGGCTTTGGCCAGGTCTAGGTAGATGGTGTGCACCATCTTCCCCTCATTCAATTTTGGTGACTGTCTCAAATAAGTTGACCAAATTTAGCAGACATGACCTCCCCTTGATGACGCCAAACTGTGTGGGATCAATTGCTTGCAGGTTGCCAATGTCCTTGTTGATGAGGTCCATGATAATTCATTCCATGGCCTTGCAGATCAGGCTAGTTAGGCTGATGGGTCTATAATTTCCTGGATCAGTGGACACTCCACCTTTGTGTAAAGGGATGACAGTGGCTGTCCTCCAATCGACTGGGATGTCTTCATATTAAAAAAAAAATTGAAACACAGCATGTGATTACAGTTTTAAACTAGCCAAAGTGGGTCTGAAATAAAACAAAAAGTTTCCAAAAAAAATCACAGACCTGAACAAATGAAAATAAACAAAAGGCATACATATAATGTATAGAAAAATGGGGGCAGAAGTTCACATGTTGGCTATATACAAGTAGAAAAGAGAATGGTTAGAGTGACGAGTGTGTAAAGTTATTTCAGAAAGGGATGATAGGTTTTATGGGTGGGGGTACTATGCTTATCCAGGTACAGAGCTTAGTTTGTGTTGCCACTCAAGATTTCTCTGTTTCATGGAACTTATAATATCAGTTGTCGCCCATACTTGCCATGTCTTATTTTGGGCTGCTTCTGAAGGGTAACAATGTCAAGTGTCTGTAGGAAGCTAAGGCTGAAGCATTGGACTGCTTCAACGTAGAAAGTACAAGATAAGAAATCAGTCAAACAGAGTCTAGAGTGGGGGCTATGTTCAACAGGAAGAGTCTAGAGTGGGGGGCTATGTTCAACAGGAAGAGTCTAGAGTGGGGGGCTATGTTCAACAGGAAGAGTCTAGAGTGGGGGCTATGTTCAACAGGAAGAGTCTAGAGTGGGGGCTATGTTCAACAGGAAGAGTCTAGAGTGGGGCTATGTTCAACAGGAAGAGTCTAGAGTGGGGGCTATGTTCAACAGGAAGAGTCTAGAGTGGGGGCTATGTTCAACAGGAATATTCTAGAGTGGGTGCTGTGTTCAACTGGAAGATTCTAGAGTGAGGACTATGTTCAGGTGGAGGAGAATAATATCTCATCTGGAGTACCCAAGTAGGGATCCTTATCTGGGGTGCTTTTCACACCCTGAATGTATGTTGTTGTTGGTGATATATGTTAGATATAGATATGTGTATATATATATATATATATATATATATATATATATATATATATATATATATATATATATATATATATATTAGATATAGATATGTACATATGTATGTATATGTATATATATATATATATATATATATATATATATATATATATATATATATATATATATATATCTAGTGTACACACCTGTTAAAATGCCAGGTTTTTGTGATATAAAAAAAATCAGACCACAATAAATAATTTCAAAAATGTTCCCACCTTTATTTAATGTGACCTATAACCTGTACAATTCAATTGAAAAACAAACAAATCTGTTAGAGGAAAAAATATAAAAAATAAAAAACATACCATAAGCTGTTTGCATAAATATGCACACCCTTAAACTAATACTTTGTTGAAGCACATTTTGATTTAATTACAACGTTCAGTCTTCTTGGGTACATTCCTGCCATCAATTAAAGATACTCTGATTAACCCCAAATAAAGTTCAGCTGTCCGAGTAGGATTTTCCTGACATTTACTCAGTTGCCTGCTACAGATAAAGCCATGGTTCGCAGAGAGCTTATAAAGCATCAAAGGGATCTCATTGTTGAAAGGTATCCGTCAGGAGAAGGGTACAAAAAAAATTTCCACATCAATAGATATACCATGGAACACAGTGAAGACAGTCATCAAAAAGTGGAGAAAATTTGGGACAACAGTGACGTTGCAAAGAACTGGATGTCTCTCTAAAATTGATAAAAGGACAAGACGAAAACTGGTCAGGGAGGCAGCCAAGAGACTTACAGCAAAACTGAAGGAGCCGCAGGAATTACTGGCAAGTACTGGTTGTGTACTACAAGTGGCAACAATCTCCTGTATTCTCCATATGTCTGAACTATAGGGTAGGGTTGCAAGATGGAAGCCTTTTCTTCCACAGAAAACACCCAGGCCCAACTAAAATTTGCAAAACAATACATCAAGTCTCCCAAAAGCATGTGGGAAAATGTGTTATGGTCTGATGAGACCAAGGTTGAACTTTTTGGGCACAATTCCAAAAGGTACGCTTGGCGCAAAAACAACACTTCGCATCACCAAAAGAATACCATCCGCACGGTGAAGCATAGTGGTGGCAGTATCATGCTTTGGAGCTGCTTTTCTTCAACTGGAACTGGGGTTTTAGTCAAGGTGGAGGGAATTATGCACAGTTCCAAATACAAGTCACTTTTGGCCCAAAACCTACAGGCATCTGCTAGAAAGCTGAAGATGAAGAGGCATTTCACCTTTCAATATGACAATGACCCCAGGCATACATCCAAATCAACAAAAGTATGGCTTCACCAGAAGAAAATTAATGTTTTGGAATGGCCCAGCCAGAGACCAGACCTAAATCCAATAGAAAATATAGGTTTACAATTAGATTTGTGAACTGCAGTTGATTGAGAATGTCAACCTACAGATTTCCGAGAGGCAGTTTTGCGAACCCAAATACATCGACTACACTACATCGCATGGGGAGTGTAGTTTGAGTATTTCAGTTGGGAATTTTGAGTGGAGCTCACAGTTCAGTGAGGAACAGGGAATTAACCCATTTCCTCACTGTAGTGTGTTCTCGGAGTTGGTATATATAATTTACAGGGGGTTGTGAGGGGCACAGACCCCCCCCCCTCACATGGTAGACGAAATAGTAAAAGTGATGTATCATTGACTTTAGAGTGTCATGGTACATTACGGTGCATAGCTTGCATGACTGACGTCACCTCCTGCTATGTCGAATACATCGAACTACAGGAGTCGATGTATTCAGTTTCA
Organism: Protopterus annectens; assembly: GCF_019279795.1. Taxonomy (NCBI): domain Eukaryota; kingdom Metazoa; phylum Chordata; order Ceratodontiformes; family Protopteridae; genus Protopterus; species Protopterus annectens. The sequence continues at coordinate 454,470,029 of NC_056747.1, read as the reverse complement.
AGTTTCTGATTGTTGTAATTTTCAAGATATTGGTTTGACACTGAGGCCAATCGATGGATGCAGTTTCAAGGTTTCAATATTAAACTATATATATATATATATATATATATATATATATATATATATATATATATATATATTGGTTCTGAAATTTTCAAATTTCAATATCTCTAGACCAGAAGAATGAAAGCGCAGTTTATTGAAACTGCACTTTGTTGAATCTGAGAATGTTAAATGTGCGGCAAGTATTTCCCGGTGTGTGTGTATAATGTACTGTGTCTTTAAGACGTAGTGGTGTGTCAGTGTTGAAGATGGTAGCCGGTGTGCGGTTATGCTTGGAGGTGTAGGTAAGTGTGTAGTAGTTAAGGATTTAGGGTAGGGGATGTGTTTTTGTTATATGTTTGGATGTTGTAGGTGCAGTTTAGGGTGTGTGTGTGTGTGTGTGTGTGTGTGTGTGTGTGTATACAGGTGTTGAGTGTGGTGATTGTTTTACATATGTGATGTGTGCGTGTAATGGGAGTGCAGGGCTCGTAGAGGTAGGTGTGTTGCTGTTTTTGTGCTAGTGAGACCTCAGGGTTGGTATGTAAATAGCGGGGTGGGGGCACAGCCCCCCACTTGGGGGTGCAGGGGGGGGCTTGTCCACCTGCTTAAATGCAGAGTAGTGCATTTTGTTGTTTTTTTTTGTGTGTGTAGTTTTATGTCGGGGGAGGGTTCTGTGTTTTGTGTATTGGTATTCTGGGTTTTCATGTTTGTGGAGTTTTGTTCTTCTGGTCTCGAGATACTGAAATTCGATATTTCAGTATTTCAAGCATCAGAAGTGAATATATATATATATATAAACCCAAAGACTGAATCTCAAAAGATTGAAAATTCAAAATACTGAACACATTTTTAATGCAGGGAGCAAGTCCCCCTGCACCCATAATGTGGGGGGCTGTGCCCCCCGCACCCCCTGCTAACTATATATACCAACTCGAAGATCGCACAACAATGGAGAAGGGGCAAATTCCTTCATTCAATATTTTGAATTTTCAGTCTTTTGGGATTCAGTCTTCTGAAGTAGACCCATACACACACACACACACACACACACACACACACATATATATATATATATATATATATATATACTTTAAAAAATACAATGTTGCATGTTCTATGACTCAGACTTTTAAGCTGTCTCTGTGCTGCATGCTTTGTGTAGTTCTGAAATGTGAAAATTTGCATCGTCTGTGACATTGGCTGTCATATTTGTAAAGGTTACTTTTATGGTAGTTTCACTTGTAGCTCCCTTTCCTTCACTAGTATGAGACTAACACCTTTCTGATATTTTTTCCACAGTGGTTGACCGCCACAAGACCAGTAATCACTGACCACAGTGCCCTACATTAATGCAAGAAGTACACTTTGCGGTGAGAGACATACATCCAGCGACACCTTGTCCTGTGTCAGTCAATCCATATTACCTATTATTTTACAGATGAGAGGCAGCATTGTTTACTTAATTCTGTAGCGTTTGTGTTTGTTACTAGAACCCTGGACTAAAGTATAGTAAAGTGAGCCTTTCTTTTATCTTTAGGAAAACTGTTTGACCCTTAATTGTAATTTGCAGCCCCATAAGATAGTGCTGGTCATCTTATCTGAAAAAACACCTAAGGTGATGGCATTTTACCGGGCATCTTTTGAATTTAGTAAAGATTTACTACAATAACTGGATTTTTTAATTACAGTAAGTATCAGTGTGAACAGCCCATGTGATATCAGTTATATGGCATAAAGTATGGTACAAGTCTGTATCCCACACATAGAGTATTAGGATTACTTATGCATAACTTTTTCAGTTGTCCAGGTGTTCTGCTTGTTTGACTGCTCATAAGTATTTATAAGAAATAAATACAAACACATAAAGTTGTGTCACTTTCATTTTGATATCACAGGTATGTTAATCATGTCAGCAGGTATGTTAATCTTGTCAGCCTCTCAAGCTTTTCGTTTGAGATTTATGGATCATACAGCTATGTATACCCTGAACACTTAAAAAAGATAGCTCCACATATCTCTTTATAAACTATTCCTATGATTGTATATTTATCTACTTACACAGCCTAAAATTTCTGTTGCTATTTCATTTACAAAATGTATTTCACTCACAAACATCTTCAGGTATGCAGATTTTGTAACAAGATATGTTTAAATAGTAAGATGTTAAGTTGTCAATCTCGCCTTCATTCTTGCTGGATGGGTTTGGAGCCGACCCTCGGCTCCGACTCGGCCTATACTAAAGCTCGAGAGCTATTTATACCAGCTTGAGGCTACCCTATGTCCCACAATGCTAGGCGCTAACTACCCAGATCTCGTTTGCCACTTACAGCTGCGAGGTGCGTTTATTACCGGCTTTTCAGGTTAGAAGTTATAATTCTAAAATTTTTATCTTTTAGTCAGATTTTTAGTTAGTTTTTCGTTAACGACCATCTCATTAGCTTCCCTTCATAGCTAATCCCCCTTCCGGTTCCTTTTAATCTTTTTCCTAACCCCCTTTAGTTATAAGGTTAGGCCTTTGGGCCTATTCTGCTCTTAACTTGTCAGTTTAATTTTTGTGTGACTGACTTTGCTGTTTTAAAGGGTGTCTGTGTGTGTGTGTGTGTGTGTGTGTGTGTGTGTGTGTGTGTGTGTGTGTATTTTTTGTACTTTAGGATGTCAAAGGACACCAGGGTCTTAGGCTTCAAGACGTGTGACTCGTGCTGTCAGAAAATGTCGCTGACAGACGGTCACACTTCTTGTGTTTATTGCCTGGGCCCTCTGCACCTGCAGGACTCTTGTTCAGTCTGTCATGCGTTCAGTCCAAGAGTCCTGCAGGAACGCAGAAACAAGTTAATTTTGAGGGGCTTGTTAAAGCCTGAAGGTTCCTCGACCAAGTCTTCATCGGGGAAGCCTTCAAAGCCATCTAAGCCGTCGGCTCTGAGCTCAGAGCCTTCGACTGGTGGTGCTCTGACTGCTGTCACATCGTCTCCGGCTGGAGCCGATGTTTCCAAGACACAGTCTTCATCATCGGCTCTGGCTGGAGTCGACGTTCCTCAAATTCAGGCTTCTACATCGGCTCGAACCAGAGCCGATGATTCTAGGACTCAGTCGGTGCCGATAGTGGTGTCGGCGCCATCTGCTAGCCGTAAAAGGTTCAGATCTCCATCCTTGGAATCTGTTCACTTGGCTCCAAGGTCTCCTTTACTCTCAGAGCGGAGTCATCGAACCCATTCCTCCAGGTCTTCCAGGCTCTCGGACCATGACGTCGAGAGGGTGGTTAGTAGACTTCTTAAGTCTCAGGCACTAGCCCAAATGCTCCATAGCCATTCTCAACAGACAGTGGCTATTCCCACCCCATCTTCGATTCCTCCTCTGACTCTTCCTCTGAGTTTGGAGCCGGAGCTTGTGGGAGCCATGGCCGTCAGCACGTCGGAGCCGATACCTCACCTTTCAGATCCGTCGTCAGCTCCGGTCTCTTCCATGGTCTCATCCTTGGAGGGATCCGGGCGCATGGACTTTCTCATCGGCTCCGAGGGGGAAAGTGGCATCAGACCCTTGTCCTACCCCGTTCTCCCTCTCGGAGCTTCGGCGCTGGTAAGTTCGGCCCCGACATCGGCTTCGGAGCCATCCCTCTCGGTGCCAGGAGGGGTCCTTATCTCTTCGGAGCGAGAACCTTCTACCCTGCCTGATAGGGGTGCCTTCGAAGTCATGAGGTGCGTGCTGGCCCCTGTGCCTGCTCCACGGTCGGCTCCCTCAGCTCTTCCCTCTGTAGTGCCTGCTGCAGTCTCTACCCACCCTCTCATTCCTGACCATAGAGATCCAATGCCTCAGGTTTCCCCAATGGGAATATCCTCCTCTTCCGAGGTTTCCCCTGATCCATCAGGGGAACCCCCTCGGAAGAGGAAATGTAAGAGGAAGCATGTGGACTCCTCTGAGTCTATTACATTGGATACCGACTTGGATGAGTTGGAAGGGTCCCCATGGTCCCCCTCTGAGGATGTCTCCTTTTCAGACATCCTTGAAATCCTGAAGCAGAGGGGGAACTGGTCTACCCTTAATCCTTCCGAGGACGAGTCGGTTTATCTAGAGGCTTTTGGCTCTCGCCCTTCCACCTCCTGGGTGTCTCCACCCTTTGACTCCCTCATGGAAGTGGTGGCACGGAAGGCATGAGCGGCCCCTGATACGATGGAACCTACCCCACGGAGGCCTTCCAAATTCATAACAGCCCCTTTGGACAAACAGTTTTTAGCCAAGGGTGTCCCGGTTGATGCCATGGTGGTGGCTGCAGCCACTAAGAAGGAACTGGCTGATCCTTCAGTACCTGTCCATCCTCCTAACAAGGAGTCTAGGACTATGGATAGGTAAGGCAAGTGGATATTTTCTTCAGTGACCTTTGTCATGCAATCGCTGAATTATCTGTGCCACTTCACCCGCCTTCAAAGAGACATGCTCAAAGAAGTGGGTGAGGTCTTACAGGATCCAACAGCTGCGGGGTCTCAAGACAAAATAAATTCTCAGCTGGCAACCCTGAATTCCATTGTCAACTCCTCCATGTGGCTTATTTCCTATGCGGCCGATGGGGCGAGTAGGGCTGCAGGCACAGGCGTTGCCTTAAGGCGTCATGCATGGTTGCGGCTTTATAATTTTGCAGACCCCTTTAAGGCATCCTTCACTAACTCCCCCTTTGATGGTTCAGCTTTGTTTGGACCTCAAGTGAAGGATACTTTGACCCGATGCGAGCAAGGAGGCAAGACTCTCTCTGCCATGGGAGTCCATTTTTCCACCCCGTCTAGACCTTACCCTAAGGGTCAGAAGGGTGGGAAGATGTGGTTCCCTAAACCACAAGAGGTTGCGCCTGATGCAAGAGGTCAGTTCCCCTCTAGAGGCAGGGGGGGAACAATAACAGACGCTGCCCTAGGGGCAGAGGAGGTCTGTAAAATCAGGGTAGCAGAGAGTCTCTTTCTGACAAACCCTTCCAGCATCCCTGAGAAGCTGCCCGACTGTCTGCCATCGGAGGCAGTCGGGGGAAGGTTATCACTGTACCCAGAAGCCTGGCTTTCACTCACCCAAGACAAATGGGTACAGTCGATCATATCCGAGGGTTACAAAATTCCCTTTATCCACACCCCAACTCAGCCAAAAGGACCCCTTCCAGATGTTCCACCCAGTCTAAGGGAACAAGCAGTACTAGAAATATCAAAACTGCTAACAAAAAGAGCCATACAGCTACTCCCAGCAGACCAACAAGGATCCGGAATCTACTCCAAGTTCTTTTTGGTACCAAAAAAGACAGGGGACTGGAGACCCATATTGGATCTCAGCAGACTAAACAGGTCTGTAAGAAGAACGAAGTTCTGGATGGTCATGCTACAGTCCATTCTACCCTTTCTGGGTCAGGATGAATGGATGTGCTCAGTAGACCTTCAGGATGCGTACTACCACATCAAGATGCACAGGTGCTCCAGGAGGTTTCTCCGCTTCTGGCTGGGAACCAGTCATTATCAGTTCAGAGCCCTGCCCTTTGGTCTCACTACAGCCCCCCGAGTGTTCACCAAATGCATGGCAGCGGTTACGGCTCATCTGAGGCGTCAAGGATTCCAGGTGTTTCCATACCTAGACGACTGGCTCCTCACTGCCACCACCAGGCATCAACTTCTCCTCTCCAGAGATTACACCATTCATACTTGCAAAGGGCTAGGTATCTCCATAAATTTCGAAAAGTCTGCCTTGTCGCCTTGTCAGTCTATTACCTTCATAGGCGCCACCTTGGACACAGTCCGGCTTTCCACAAAACTAACCAAACAAAGAGTTCTAGATATTCACAGGCATGTTCACATCCTTCTTCAGGTCAGTCGCCCTGCTAGACAGGGGTCCAGGAAAGTAAATAATGTGGGAAGAAATAGCCAGGGAATTGTTATGGCTAGGCTTGTATAGGCCCTAGGGCTGATAGCCTAGTACCAACCTATGAACCTATGAACAACAAAATCCAAGCCAGGTTTGTCCTGAAGGTATTAGGTCTCATGGCGGCAGCCATTACTCTACTTCCCCTAGCTCGCTTTCATATGCGGATCCTTCAATGGATGCTCTTTTCCCAGTGGTCCTTTCAACAACTTCCAATGTCACACAACATTTTAATAACCCTGTCTTGCAAGAAACACCTTTCTTGGTGGATGGTCTCCCCTCAAGTCCTTCAGGGCAGACCATTTGTTCCTTCTCCCCCGGTCGCCACGCTGACAATGGATGCCTCCCTGATTGGGTGGGGGGGGGCATTTTCAGGGCAGGACGGTCCAGGGCACATGGCAACCTTTCGAGTGCCACCTGCACATAAATGTCTTGGAGATGAGAGCAGTACTTTTAGCATTGCAAGCCCTTCTGGACTCTCTTCCTATCGGGACTATTGCAGTTCAGACGGACAATATGTCCGTAGTGTGGTAAATCAACAAGCAGGGTGGAACCAAGTCCTATCCCTTATGTCGAGAGGCTCTCAGACTTTGGCAGTGGGTGATCTCCTCTCAGCGGTTTCTGATAGCAATGCAAATCCCCAGGAAGTCCAACATCATAGCGGACAGGTTGAGCAGAGCCATTCTCATGCCACACGAGTGGTCTCGCAAACAAACAGTAGTGGAAGAAATTTTTCAGAGATGGCGTCGACCTTGCTGCGACCTTTTTGCAACACCTCAAAACAGCAAGTGCCACGACTTCTTTACTCTCTTCCCTCTTCCCAGCCACCCCCCCCAGAGACGCTCTAGTCCACGATTGGCCCCGGGGACTTCTGTGCGCCTTTCCCCCCTTTCCATTAATCACTCAATTGATTCAGAAAGCTACCGCCGTGAGAGCCACCATGATCCTCATTGCTCCTTACTGGCCTCGTCAGATATGGTTTCCGTTCCTGCAGTGTTACCTCTTGGGGCAGCCCTGGCATCTGGACCCAGTGCCAGATCTCTTGACCCATCAGTCGGGACAGCTGCACCACTCCCTCCAATCTCTCAACCTCACAGCTTGGTTGCTCCAATTCCAACCCTAGCCAGGCTTCCCCTTATTTCCCATTCTGTGCGTGACATACTTATAGCTTCAGTAAAAAAGAACTTCCTGCGCGGAAGCAACTGCACGGCTGAAGAAAAACAAGCAATTATGCAAAAGAGGCAGCCAGCAGACCAAATCCTGGTGAATAAGTGCATTTATTGAAGAATGCAATAAAGACAGCAAAAGTACACAGACCGGTTTCGGCTGGTTAATACACACAGCCTTCCTCAATGTAAAAAAAGTCACTCAAGAACTGTCATTTAAATATCAGACAAAACAATGTGATTGGTTACACTTAAAACTGTTCATTTAATCCTGGTGGAAATAAACCACCTAACTTGATAATCCATTTTTTCTCTTTGGAACACAATAGAGAATGCCAGCTGGTTTTATTTTGTTTATTACCCTTGATAGTATCAATAATGGTAAATAAGAAATTAGCAGTTGGATGAACTACCTGATGTTTAAATAGAGCATTGTGTATTCTATCCTTCTTTATGTTATTGATATGTTCAGAGATCCTAAGTCTTAATGGTCTGGACGTTTGTCCCACATAAAATGCCCCACATGTGCATGTAGCCAGATAAATAACCCAATCTGTACTGCAATTGGCAAAAAACCTAATGTCATACACTATGGGAGAGTTTTTGATGGAAAATTGCTTAGTTTTGCATATTTTATTACAACTGACACAGTGACCACAAGGGTAACAGCCTGAAGGGATGCCACCTGTGAGTGTGGTTTGAATCGGTTCCAATTTGCTATGCTCATGTGTATGTTTATAATGATTGAAACAACTACTTAAATTTTTTCCTTTTCTAAAAGAAAAAAGGCATTTATTGGGAATAATATCGGCTATTTCATGATCATATTGCAAGATGTTCCAATGCCTGTGTATACTCTGGATAAGGTTATCGGAATTCCTACCATAGGTAGTGGTGAACCTGATTGGTTGTGAAACCATATTATCCTGCTCCTTGTAGGACAATAACTCATCCCTGCTCATAGTGCCAACCTTGCTACTGGCATCAAAAACATGGCACATTTTGTAACCCCTACATCTGAATCTATTGGTAAGATCTCGACTTTGTTCCTGATATGAAGAATCATCAGAACAAATCCTTTTTATTCTGATGAATTGTGATTTGGGTATATTTTTGGCAATATGTGGTGGATGAAAACGCGATGCATGTAAGATACCTATAGCTTCCCTAAAGTCACCACCAGGAGAATTTATGCCAGCAAGTGGAAGCGTTTTTCCTTCTGGGCAGGAGCTAGAAATATAGATCCTTTTACTGCCCCTATCCAATCAGTCCTAGACTTCCTAGCCAAATTGTTTCACTCAGGGTCTTCTTCCTCCACCATCAGAGTACACTTAGCGGCTATTTCGAACTTTCATGCAGGATTTTCGGACTCCAGTATCATGTCCCATAAGCTTTGTAAAACCTTTCTTAAAGGTATCTTTTTGCTTAAGCCCCCGATCAGGGACCCCCCCACTGCAGTGGGACTTAAATTTGGTTCTAACCTCCTTGATTCTACCCCCCTTTGAACCTGCGGCTTCCTGCTCCCTTAAATTGCTATCTTGGAAAACTCTTTTTCTGGTTGCCATAACATCTGCGAGAAGAGTATCAGAACTTCAGGCCCTTTGCATTCGTCCACCTTATCTAGTTTTCCATAAAGACAGAGTGTCCCTCAGGAGTAATCCATCCTTTTTACCCAAGGTTTCTTCTGAGGTGAACCTAAACCAGACTATCGATCTTCCAGTTTTCTTCCCAACTACTCCAACAAAGCAGAACAAAAACTGCATTTTCTGGACGTTCATCGTCAGCTCCGTTACTATTTGGATAGAACCAAACAAGTTAGGAAATCTGAGCAGCTCTTCCTATCTTATGCAGCAGGCAAGAAAGGCCTTCCAGTTTCCAAAGTAACCCTTTCTAGATGGCTGGCATCTGTGATCACTTTCATCTATCAGCTCAGACGCCAAAAGCTACCGTCAAGGCTCAGGGCTCACTCAACCAGAGCATTAGCCACCTCAATAGCTTTTCAGGCTAGATTACCAAAAAATTCCATTTGTGCAGCAGCCACTTGGGCCTCTCCTCATATCTTTATCTCTCATTACTAATTAGACATGGCCTCCCGAAGCCGGGCTAATTTTGGTTCCACCATTCTCAAGAGTCTGTTCCGATGAGCCACCCAGGGTGAACGTGCTAGGGACGCGGTCCCATCCAGCAAGAATGAAGGTGAGATTGGCAACTTAACATTGAGAAGTTATGTACCTACCATAACGTTCCATGTTAGTTGTCTTCTTCTCGCCTTCTTTCTTGCATCCCACCCCCTATCCCCCTAGCCTGGACAGACCTAAGGATCCTTGGGGATCTTCTTCTTGCCTCAGTTTGCCCCCTAGGCTATCCCTTCTGGTAGCTATAGGTCTAGGTGACTTTCGAGTGAGGTTTCCTCTCCTCCTTTTGTTGAAGAGCAGAACTGCTATGGTTTCAGCTATCAAACGAGATCTGGATAGTTAGCGCCTAGCATTGTGGGACATAGGGTAGCCTCGAGACGGTATAAATAGCTCTCGAGCTTTAGTATAGGCCTAGTCAGAGCCGAGGTTTGGCTCCAAACCCATACAGCAAGAAAGAAGGCGAGAAGAAGACAACTAACATGGAACGTTATGGTAGGAACATAACTTCTCATTTTTTGTTCGTACCAATGGAATCTGAGTGGTACAGTAACATTATTGCACAGGTATCATGCATCCCCAGAGCAGTTAAACACAGCTCAGCATGAACATTATTACACTGTGCTACAGGCATTGTGCATCCCAACAACAATTATACACAGCACTACAGTGAATCACCACCTATATAAATCAAATGTGTGGGTCACATTTGGGTTGCACAGCTAGGTGTGTAAGGGCCCTAGTTAGTGGTTGTTAGCCTAGTACACATCTATGAGCCTATATAATCATGATAAGTGAATGACACACATGCTGCAGCCAAAATATGCAGGCTCACCTGATCTCTGCTGCAAGCTTGCTGATAAAAGGACCCAACCTCCAATCAGTTTGATCCCACTATAGCCATACCACCCTTGTTACACCCCCAATAACCCTAACTCTAACCCTAAAACTCCCAGTCACTCCTTATCCCTAATCACAAATGTTGCTACCTAAATTTAAAACTGCCATTTGCTTCCTTATCCTAATCCCAAACCTTTATCCCTAAACCTAAAATTCCCAGTTGCTTCTAACTCTAATCCCAAGCATCTCTCCTTAAACTCCAAAACTTCCTGATGTTCTCTAATCCTAAATCTAAGCCTCACTCCCTAACCCTAAAACTCCCATTCTCTCCCTGTGGCATTCTAATTACCAACAACACTGATCTCATGTGGGCTGAGGTCAGGGGATGAGCGTCCAGCTTTGAGGGTGTGACCTGAGAGCACTCAGGGCTTGAACAATTGCAGTATAGCCAGACATTCACATTCAAATTTACAGTACTGGGCCTTTCAGATAATTAGAGAGAAAAATCACTCAAAGCAGAGAATAAAAGTCAAGTGATGTAGTTAGACATGATGGAATGTAGTGTCACTCTGACTGTCCTCACACCACTTAACTCCCATTCATTACTATGGCTGTACTTATAAAGGTCATTTTGAGCAAAGGTCATTTTATATATTTTCCACTACCCTGTATCACTGCTTCATTTGTTTGGATTTTTATGGAACAATTTTTACTTTCATCTCTATATTTGCTAAGGAAATAATTTTCTACCACAAAACATTCAGCATTCAGTTCGTTTAAATGGCAAAGAAGGCATTTTAGATATCTCAAAAAATTTCTGTTTTTCCTTAATAATAATTACAATAATTAGAAACATTAGGATGTACTGAACATACCATTACCTGGTTTACTAGCGACCTGAAAGATAGACAACAATGTCAGATGGCAAAACAATTAATCTGGTTATCTGGTTAATAAAGTAAGCATCCCCCAGGGCTCCATTACTGGACCGTTACTTTTTAAATCTATTTATAAATAATATCCATATTGTCTCCCTACATAGTTCCCTCATCCAGTATGCTGATGATTCTATCATTATATCCTCGGCCAGCAACTTCCCAGATCTCCTCAAAATAACACAAAACACCTTCTCAAACATGGAAACATAGCTAAACAAAGCTCAGTTATTACTTAATCCCAAAAAATCCAAACTACTAATATTCTCTTCCAAACCACCCCCACAAGACTTCAAAATCTACTCCTTAAATAAAACGGAAATTGAAGTAGTGAAAACAGTTAAACTTCTGGGCATCACTATAGATGATAAACTAGCATTTGAATAACACAGTCTTAACACAATCAAAAAAACACACTCAAAAGTAGGTAAACTATTTAGACATGAACTGTATATGGATAAGCCTACAAGAATAAAAGTTGCACATTCCCTCCTACTTCCCTCACTTCTCTATGGTTCCCCTATCTTTACCAACCTTCATGCATCCTTAAGCAATAAACTACAATCATGCTTTTTATAAAATTGCCAAATTTGCTTCTGGACTGCAAAACCGCACTCACCACTGTCACACCATTAAAGAATTAAAATGGTTGGAATTCCCACATTACCAACAAACTCTTGCTCATAAATTAGTATACAATCAAAATAACTACCCATCACTGCAGTCTACTGTACAGTCCTACATCCAAACCCGAAATCTTCGTTCGACTAATAAACAGCTCCTTACCGTATACAAACCCAATAAGAGAGCTGGACAAAGCTTATATTCTTACTCCACAGCAATGCTATGGAATGCCCTACCTCCCTCCATAACACAAATTGAGTCTATGAAAATCTTCAAAGTCACCCTAAAAACTCACTTTCTTAATAATCCCATCTGTCCTTGTGATCAGAACTTCATACTACCATAAACCTATACCCAAGAGTTTACTGATTAGAATACAACTTTTTTTAGATCAACTGAAATACTATTAAAACAACTGTACTTCTGTGACTTTTTCTTAAACAAAATATACTAATCAATATTTAATCCTTAAGAAACTTCCACAAGGCAAAAGTATAATCTCCTTCATATGGTACAGAATATACTGTGTGTCATGATTGTTTATATTTAATGCCCTCCACTTCTGTACTGTGCAAGTTTGATGGTCATTTATTTTCACTGCATAATGACAATGTACTCTGCATATTTCTATTACTAAGAAATGCTATTTATATTTGTATGGTTTCTTATTACTGTAAATCTTATCCTGTTGTAAAATAATTTTTGTTTAGTTGTTTGCTGTAGTAATTTTTAATTTGTTACTGCAGTTTTTCAATTACTTGTATCTTTACCTCAAATATACACACTTGCAACAAACTTTACATGCTACATACATTTGTGAAATGATAGCTAACAGTCCAAAGGACAATGAATGTGTTTTTGATATTCCTTCTGTTACACTAGTTTGTTTTCAGTTTATTTTGCTTTAGGTTTTGGATTGCAGTCTCATAAAATGGATCTAAAAGCTAACATTGTTATGGCCTACTTACTTTGATCTTTGGCAAAATGTTTCAAAAATGATCAATGTGTCATACCTCTCAACTGTCCAGATTTTTTGCTCATATTTTTGGTCTGTTCCTCATAAAATTTGTGGTTTTCTCACAAAGCATTGGGGATTAAAGTCATAAAATAATGAGTCATTTGAGTTTCAGACTTCATATACTTCAGAAAATGTATGTTAGCACATAAGCTTTTATTTTAACAACTTTCTAAAAAGTTTAAAAAAGTAATATTTAAAATTTGTTCTATTTTTGGGCCTTTGTCCCACCCCCCCATGATGTTTTGGCTTTTTCCAGATTTTTTTGTGCTATGAGGTTGAGACCTATGATGTATGATAAGTGTATATCTTTCATCAGGGATGGTAACCATAGAACTTTTTATTTCAGTAAACTTAGAAGTCTCAAGAATATAGTTAAAAAGTTGTTTGCTGTGACCATGCTTTTATTCCTACAGTTTGTCCTCAATAAAACAATACATTGTGACCTGTCTTTTCTTATCCACGTGTCTTTATTTTATTCTTTTGTAGATAGTGCTTTTCCTGTATAACTTCAGGCTTTGGTTCTTTTTGTACTATAGAAGGAATTTTACTTTTAAAAGTGCAGCTGAAAATCATGTTCATATTCCTATGGTCAAGTTTACTGCGGTTTAGTAACTTGTCATCATTGTTACAAAAATTTGTTGTTTTCAGGGTACCAATTTACTAGACATTAGCTGCATAGGAATGGTTACTTTTCTGTAGAATTACTTTGTACGATAATCATACAGTTTTACTGAAGACTCTCAAGCTGTTAAAACCCTGAAATGAATGAAACAAGCCACACTTATCTTGGCTTCCTCCAGATATGCCAAATGATCTTTTTCAATAAAAAAAGGAGAAAAAAGTTTTTATTTCATTTTTCTTGCTCAATACAATTGTACTTCAATTTACTTGTTTTGTACTTTTAATCCATTTTGCATGGTTTTAGTCTAAAAAAATACTGATTGCAATTGAGGAGAGGAGTTGCAGTAGCAAAGAAGAAGGCATCAGAGGCATTCTACCAGCTTCTGGAAGGTGACGCAGTAGATGACACAAAGAAACTCAATCAGGTTACAAGGCAAAGACAGAAAGATAAAGAAGATAGTCACGCACCCTTCATAAGGGATGCCAGCAACAACCTGCTCACCAGTCCACAAGACATCAAAGGCAGATGGAAGAATTATTTCCAGCAGCTTCTGAATAAAAAAGAAACACCGAAGCTGTACTGCCCCAACACAGACTATAATCTATTAATTTTATCTAATCTTCTGTCATAGCTATTTCTTTTGTGTTTATTTGAAATTGTTTGCTGGTGTCAAAATACTTTGGATTATTATATAATTTATAATGTGTTATAGTTTTTGTATAACTAGTATGAATCACTTTTTGTAACATACTTAGTTCTGGAGCTTTTCTCCCCAGGACTCCATTGAAAACGAGTTATTTGACCCAATGGACTATCCTGGTAAACCAACTGCAATAAATAAAAAATAAATAATGAAAGAAGAGGAGGAGCTCACCCTAGGAGATTTAAGAGCAGCACTAAGGAAAATGAAGTCAGGGAAAGCAGCAGGCTCAGATGAGGTCACAGCAGATATGATAAAGATGCTGGGTGAGATAGGGGAGAAATGTCTCCTGGGGGAACTCATAGCATTGTGAAGAGAAAGGTCCATCCCAGATGACTGGAGAATAAGCAAATAGTGCCAGTGTTCAAAAACAAAGGGGGCAGTCACAACTGTGGGCAGTATAGAGATTTCAAATTCCTATTACACTGCATGAAAGTTCTGAAGAGGGTAATTGATAAATGAATATTCAAAGTAGTAGAAAGTAAGATGGAAGATGGATAGTCCAGATTCAGATTAGGGTACAGCACAACTGACCTGATGCTTGTAGTGAGACAGATAGTTGAGAAGAAGCTAGAGATGAGGAAAGGAAAGAGCCCAACTGGGCATTTCTAGACTTGGGTAGACTTGGAGAAAGCATATGACAAAGTCCCAATTAAGCTGATTTGGGCAGTCCTGAGGTGGTTCTATGTCCCAGAAACATTGGTAGAATTAGCACAGGCTATGTACAAGGAACCAATCACTCAAATAGTGTTCAGCCCTGCTGAGGGGCTGCCAGTGGGTGTGGGTGTGTATCAGGGTTTAGCTCTGAGCCCACTGCTGTTCATACTGGTGATGGACTACATCAACAGAGAGGTTGGAGGGGACAGATCAACAAAGCTAATGTGGCATTACAGGCAGACACTGAACAAGAACTTCAGCAAAGGCTAGTTGAATGGAATGCAAAACTGAAGGCACATGGGATGAAACTGGGTACAGATAAGACAGTTGTAATGGCAGCAAATGGATGAAATCAGAAGAAACTGAAAATTGAGATAAAAGGGAGAATAGTGGAACAGGTTAGTAGTTTCAAGTACCAGGGAGGGGTGGTTGAGGAGAAGGGAAGTCTGAATGAGCAGGTCAAAGTTAGACTCAGAGTGGGTGCAGCCAACTGGGACAAAGTGATAGGTGTAGGGTATGACAGAAGAATGCCATAGAATTTTACAAAACAGTGGTGCAACCAGTACTATTGTATGACACAGAAATCTGGGCAGCAAAGGAAGAGCAGTTAAGGAAGCTAGAGGTGATGGAGATGAAGTGCCTGAGATGGGTGGCAGGATGCAGACTGTGGGACATATAAGGAAATGAGGACATCAGAGCAGAAGCCAAAGTAGCAACAGTAGCAGAGAAGGTCATAGAGAACAGAGTATGGTGGCTAGGGCACATGTGCAGAAAAACAGAAGACAATTTGGTGAAGATGATTTGGGACAGACAGGAAGAAGCCAAGAGGAAATGAGGCAATCTAGCAAAGATATGGATAGATTGTGTGAGGGAAGACATGCAACAGTCAGGCATGACTGTCAAAGAAGGCAAGAGAATGGCATTGAACTGAGAGAGATGGCAACAGTTGACAAAACACATCTACCCCATATAGAAAATGGGGAAAAAGGGGGACTAATAATGATCAGTTGCTACCTGGTCTAGTGGAATATTCTTATATTTTTTATTTGCAATAGTGGCAGTAAGAAGTTATACTGCAGGATCTGTGCCAAACTGTGCATTTATAAATCTTTTGCTGCATTTTTTTTCAGAACTACATTCTCTGGTAATTTCTGCCTGATCTGGTGCCATAATCTTGTGCATCTAGTTGCAACAGTGGCAGTCCTGTGATCTTTTACCGCAGGATTTGTGATCATTCAACTGCTTAACTTTAATTCTGTTGTAAGATTAACTGTTCTTTGTACTTTTTTTTGTTTGTTTAAAGCTGCACTCACAGACTTACTGTGTGTCCCTTGATTGTTGCATTGTTACAGCTTACCACCCTCCGCTGCTTCATTATGTATCACTCTCCCTTCTGCTCCCTCATGTTTATAACAGATATTACATTCCCAAGTTTCTAGCCTGCCTGGGATCTTAGACCTGTAACTTGACACATAGTGGTGAGGGAACTGTGATCTGATACAGATTCTGTGTCACAGCTCCAGTGGCTAATTTAGTGGACATTTTTTGAGTGGATTCCTCACGTTTGCCTTTTATAACGTGCTGAGCTGCAGGTCTGTTATTCAAAACTCCGAGAAGCTTGGAAAACCCTGAACTGAGAAGAATGAGCTGACCTTGGCATCCTCCTGGCATTGCAACCAAATTTTTCATCAAAAAGGGAAGAGAAGTTGCACTGAACTATGCTCACTGCACAGTTACCTTTGTACTTCCTCGTTAGTGACTTGTAACAACAAGAGCTTTTTTCCTATAAGGAACCTGTCAACTCTTCATAACTTAATAATCTAGGTCAGAGGCTTTACTGTCCTGCTCTGGGCACAAATTAAATATATCTAGTGCTGCAGCAAAATCAGACTAGGATATCTGTATACCTCATATCCCAAGTAACTCAGTACCACCCCTTGCCGTAGTATCAGTTTTACCTTTAGAACCCCCTGCATCCTAAAACAAGCCTAATGCCAAGTGGTTATAGTCAACCCAGCTTCAGAGTCATTACTGTTGAAACCATGGACCAGCATTTTCTGACAACTTCTGCAACCAGCCTGACTGAGATGTGTTCTTGAGATAAAGCTGACATTATCTTATGCAGACTGATGATCAGCTATTACTCAGACAGCACAATGCAGTGTGTGATAGATGCACATATAAATCACCTATTAGTCAGACAGCACAATGCAGTGTGTGATAGATGCACATATAATGCCACTGGAGGGCAACAATTTCCCACGTAGACAACTTAAACATCAGGATTGTCAGTAGCGCACCACAAGCCAAACCCTCACTACATCCAACATAGCCCTTCATTTGCCGACGTTCTAAAGATTAATTTGCTGAAGTCTGAAAGGTCTGCAGGACACAACACTGTTAAATAAGCACCCTCAGCAACACTCTAGATCTACAAAAATTTACTTCACACAGGTAGTGCAAAGAGTACCAAAGTCATGGATGCTGAGCCCATAAAGCAGGCATGTACCCAACCAAACATTCTAGTTTTTGGTGACTTCATTGTCAGACATACAGATGTGCCTTTTACCAGGCTGAGTAAGGAAAGAGTGATGGTTAGTTTCTTGTCTGGTGCCACGATCTGACAGATCACATACACATGCAAGTCTTTGAATACAGTTATAGTACATGTGGATATCAATGCCTTGAAACCTACCTTCTTGGACTATATGAAGAGAGACATGATGGAGCACTTGAACTGTGTGTCTCATAGGTTCATAGGTTAGTACTAAGCTAACTGCCCTTGCGAGCCATTGTAAGCCTAGCCAATTATTCTTTGTGAGACTCAAACCCTGCACCTTGTGTTTGTAAGGCAAACACGTTAACCATTAGGCCACCCTCCCACCCTCAGACAGGTATGAGCCTAGCACTGAGCAGCATTCTACCTTCCCCAAGAATAATGCCATAATATGAGTCAAAGATAATTGACTTTAATAATTGGCTTAGTTAGCCTGGCAGAACGCGATCAACAGACCACACTGTTTCACCAGGGATGGGCTGCACCTGCTCGATCTACATTTTCAAATGTTGGGAATACATTCTTCACCCTAGTAATGCCTTTTTTAGGCGATGCCAATCCATAGACCTACAAACATAATGAAAGGTGTTACTAATCAAATCTAGGAGCCTACACAACAGCCATCACTCCCTATAAGCTTTTCTCACAATAGAGAATGAAGACATCTGTGTAGTGTCTGAAACAAGGTTCAAAATGGTACAGAGTACTCTGTCTGTGGAGGGCTACAATGCCTTCCACACTTTTAGACCAGCCACTGCTCAGGAAAGGAAAAAATGTGAACTTGTGTCAATCTTCATCCAGAAGAGACTCCCGTCAATGCTGGTTAAGTAGCCTGATGCACTAGAATATTTTCATCTCCAAATAACCATCAGAAATGTCCCATACCATACATTAGCTTGCTACAGAACTTCCTCTATGACCCAAGAAAGCCACAATGCCAGTCTACAGGAGCTGAAGTCTTTCAGCATTAACACCAATACCATTTTTTCTAGGTGATTTTAATTATCTGATTATAGGCTAGGAAGCCTACACCACCACAAATGCAAAAGCACAGAGATTCATGGACTTTGTAAATACAAATTCACAGAAACAATTAGTCAGAGAGCCCACAAGAGGGAACATCAGTAATTTTCCTTACTAATAGCGGGGCATCTTACACTGTCCCTTGCAAGTCATAATCCCTTGTTAGGTCTGAAGATAAAGCTGTCTCCTTCAAAATAAAATTGAAACCAGGGGCACTTCCATCCATGGCTCCTGTAGAAACTTTTCTAAGTCAAACTCTCTACTTCTAAGTGACTCATTGACAAGCTTCAGATCCCCACCAAAACCATGGAATACACCAAATTATTACAGGATGTAAACAGCTGCTTACATGCAACTGTCCCTGTAGAAATAAGCACAGGGCAAACCCCAGAAAGAAGCCCTCTGATGAAGCAATAACAAAAGGAACCAAATTTTGACCAAAAGTAAGAGTAGCACCCAAAATGATAGAGCCTTCATTAAATTAAGCAAACAACTAGGGTGCTTAATTAAACCCAACAAAGCTGGACATCGGGTGAAAATAGTCACCCAAGCTAAAGAAAATCACAAGGCTTTTTTAATTATGTTCATAATCTCAAGAGCACAATGCAGCAATATGCTTAGATTATTGTGAAAAATGTTACCATCACAGAAACTGAAAATATAGATACCCTACTAGCTGTTAAATTCGGCTCAAACGTTACCCCTCTCTCCCTTCTTTCCTGTATTGGACATGAAATATTTGAAACCAAACCGTGTGCAGCTGTAACACAAGAACATGTCTTGAAAGTACTCTTAAAAGCAACAAATACTGCATCAGTGGGTCCTAGTAATATCTCTGGATACAGACTGATTAGTCTGAAGCACAATTTAACCACACCCCTAACAATGCTGTTCGGCCATAGTCTCCACGCATGTTTTATATTGGGTGAATGGAGAAGTGCAACAGTTATTCCCCTGCATAAGGGAGGACCCTGCATGGACCAGGAAATTATAGTCTCATAAACCTGGTCAGTCTCATATGCAAAGCAATGAAAATAATTATCATGGAATTAATTAATAAGAACAAAGGGAACCTCCAAACACTGGAGCCATCTCAGTTTACATTCGTCAAAGGAAAGACATGCTTATTCAACCTGTGGACTTTTTTGAAAAGGTCACCAAATCTATGGATGAAGGTTAAACAGCGAACACCACTTATCTAGAACTGGCTAAGGCTTTTGACACAATCCTCCCAATCCAGCATAGTAGAAAACGTAATAAACTAGGACTAAACATGTACACCCCCACTGGATCACCAATTGGCTGAGAGGGAAAACACAGGATATCAAAATAGGGGCAGCTACCTCCACTAAAAGACCAGCCACTAATGGAGTCCCCCAGGTCTTAAGGCTGGGATATTTCCTGTTCAGCATATATTTTTCAGATGTTAACGCAAATACTAAGGGGCTTTGACTGATCAAGTTTGCAGATGAATGCAGTTATTAAATCCCCAAAAGACAGCCATTCTGCAGGAAGACTTACTCCAAACAAACAAATGGTGCCATAATCATAGACTGAAGATAAATACCAAAAAATACATTATCATATCCTTTAAGTAGTTGCCTGCCCCAGGGAACTACCGCCTTGATAATATAGCCCCTTGTTCTCCAATTTGGTCTGCAGTTGGGGTACCTTTAGTTAATGTATTCCTATGTCCATACTGGTTTTTGACATGTCCTCTTGAGTCATCCCACATCTAAAAATATGCTAAAAAATTAATTATACTCCAAAATTGCCTATAGGTGTGTGTATGTGTGTGTGTGTGTGTGTGTGTGTGTGTGTGTGTGTGTATAACCTGTACAATTAAACTGAAAAAGAAACAAATCTGTTAGGGGGAAAAATATAAAAAAATAAAAAATGTACAATAAGCTGGTTGCATAAGTGTGCACACCCTTAAACTAATACTTTGTTGAAGCACCTTTTGATTTAATTACAGCATTCAGTTTTTTGGGTAGGAGTCCATCAGCATGGCACATCTTGACTTGGCAATATTTGCCCACTCTTCCATGCAAAAGTGCTCCAAATCTGCCAGATTGCAAGGGTATCTCTTGTGCACAGCCCTCTTCAGGTCACCCCACAGATTTTCTACTGGATTTAGGTCTGTGCTGTGGCTGGGCCATTCCAAAACTTTAATTTTCTTCTGGTAAACCCATTCTTTTGTTGATTTGGATGTATGCTTGAAAGTCATTGTCATGTTGAAAGGTGAAATTCCTCTACATCTTCATCTTTCTAGCAGACACCTGAAGTTTTGGGCCAAAAGTGACTGGCATTTGGAACTGTTCATAATTCCCTCCACCTTGATTATAGCCCCAGTTCCAGCTGAAGGAAAAACAACCCCAAAGCATGATACTGCCACCACCAGGCTTCACCGTGGGGATGGTGTTCTTTTGGTGATGAGAAGTGTTGTTTTTACAGCAAACGTACCTTTTGGAATTGTAGCCAAAAAGTTCAGCCTTGGTCTCATCAGACCATAACACATTTTCTCACATGCTTTTGGGAGACTTGATGTATTGTTTTGCAAGTTTTAGCCAGGCCTGGATGTTTTTCTGTGTAAGAAAAGGCTTCCATCTTGCAACCCTTCCCCATAGCCCAGACTTATATATATATATATATATATATATATATATATATATATATATATAAAAGGGAGATTGTTGTCACATGTAGTACACAACCGGTACTTGCCAGCAATTCCTGCAGCTCCTTCATTGTTGCTGTAGGTCTCTTGGCAGCCTCCCTGACCAGTTTTAATCTTGTCTTTTCATTAATTTTGGAGGGGCATCCAGTTTTTTGCAATGTCACTTTTGTCCCATATTTTCTCCACTTTTTGCTGTCTTCACTGTGTTCCATGGTATATCCAATGCTGTGGAAATTTTTTTGTACCCTTCTCCTGACTGATACCTTTCAACAATGAGAGCCCTTTGATGCTTTGTAAGCTCTCTGTGAACCATGGCTTTTGCTGTAGCGGACAACTGAGTAAATGTCAGGAAAATCCTACTAGGACAGCTGAACTTTATTTGGGGTTAATCAGAGTCTCTTTAATTGATGGCAGGTGTGTACCCAAAAAGACTGAATGTTGTAATTAAATCAAAAGTTGCTTCAACAAAGTATTAGTTTAAGGGTGTGCACACTTATGCAACCAGCTTATTGCACATTTTGTATTTTTTATATTTTTTCCCCTAACAGATTTGTTTGTTTTTCAATTGAATTGTACAGATTATAATTCACATTAAAGGTGGGAAAAGTTTTGAAATGATTTATTGTGGTCTCATTTTCTTATATCACAAAAACCTAGCATTTTAACATGGCTGTGTACACTTTTTATATCCACTGTATGTATATATATATATATATATATATATATATATATATATATATATATATATATATATATATATATATGTATAAATGTGTGTGTGTGTGTGTGTGTGTGTGAGTGTGTGTGTGTGTGTGTGTGTGTGTGTGTGTGTGTGTGTGTGTGGAGGTGTCCACGTTACCTCGATGCATGGGCTGGTAGGTAGAACACTAGTATACTCAGGTGGCACAGTGTTCAATTCATAGACGTGGTAATCTACTGCTAATGAGGTCTTCCTCAAAGTATCTTTACCTTGTCTGTTGTCTCTACATCAGAGAGTCTCACTACCATGATAATTGGCTATAAAGATATTTTATAAATATTTACTGAACAGTACTGATTCCTTAATATCTTTGATTTTTTTTCCTGAAGTACGTTATATTCCATTTTACTACAGAAACACATATACATATTGGCACTATTAAGTATTTCTTTAAGCATTTCTCTTACCTTGCTGATTAAGGAACTGGATGTGTGTGCTCTTTTTTATTTTTATTTTTGTCATTTTTTTATTATTTTTTAGGATATTTGTGTCTTTAATCAGAATTTACACCTCAGCATGCATAATGCAACTTTAGAAATCTGTAACTGGTAAAATAAACTGTAGGATACCCAAATGCAATAGTCATTGTTTGTTCCTTTGATATGAAACATACACTAATTTATTTATTTATTTGCAGTTGGTTTACCAGGATAGTCCATTGGGCCAAATGAACCCGTTTTCAATGGAGTCTTGGGGAGAAAAGCTCCATTAACAATCAATGTTACAAAGCAATATAGAGTGTAATTTTACATATGTTATAATATGGTGAGACTAAGACAATTAATATAACTATATGACATAGATTAAAAATATACAAATAGAATGGATAAAACAGATATTGCATCAGTGTAGGTTATTAGGATATATGAACAGGTAGTGTAGAATTTTAAGGAATGATTACAAAATGTATACAGGCATAAAAAATTCATCTCAGAAAGCTAGAAATAAGATGTGTGGTCATGAGTAACATCCAGTTGCATGTATTTAACAACATTTAGTGTTAGGAAGAGAGGAAGGGAGGAGGAAGTTGATGAAGGGAGCAGAAATGGAAGGTTTGAAGTGTAACTTATATAGCTATGAGAGAAAGAAAGTTTGGATTGTAAGTTATGTAGGGTGGCAGCTGAAGCATTCCCACTGGGAAGCTAGGTATGAATGAAGTGATTGTTTGAAGATAGAGTTAGAAGGGGTAACACGAATGGGCGATGGTAGAGAATTCCAGAGTCATGCTAGATTAAAAGATAGAAGGTATTTCCCTGGGGGACGAGCTGGTTTGTGTATTTCAAGAAGATTTTGGTTGTTAGACCTTAGTACTCTGTTGGGTAGATAGATGCATTTTAAAGGCAGAGGAGAGGGAGGGACAGAGTGAGGGGTTGAAAATAAGCTTGTGGGCAAGAGTGAGTTGGGTATAGATAATGTGGTTGGGTAGTTCTAGCCAATTTAGTTTATGGAGAGAGGAACAATGATGAGTGGAGGACTTCTGGCTAGTGGCAAACTTGGCGATTTTGTTGTAACAGCATGAGAGTTGAGTTTTCAGAGATGATTGTAGATTAGTTAGGAGTGGAGATCCATAGAGAAGGGAGGGGATGAGAAAGGTTGTAGAGAGGGTGAGTTTAGTGGAGGGTGTAAGATAATGGTTTTGGCGGTAGAGCATACCTAATTTTTGATGTTTTTTTTATATTTAGTTGTATATGGGAATTGAATTTGAGCTGATTGTCAATTTGGACACCAAGTAGCTTGGTTTCTGATACAAGTTCTGACTAGAGATACAAAAAGTGTTTGTGTTGAAAGGGGTGGCTTTTGAGGGAGTAAATACCATTAGTTTGGTTTTAGAAGCATTGAGTGCTAAGTGATTATTTTTCATCCATTGTTCAGTGGTTGAAAAAGCATTTTGAGTTAGCTTTAGAAGTAAAGGGACAGATGTGGCAGAGCAAATAATAGTTGAGTCGTCTGCATATTGGATGATGTTTGAGAATGGGATAGAGTTGCGGAAGTCATTAATAAAAATGTTGAAAAGGAGGGGGCCTAGTATTGAACCTTGTGGAACACCAGTTGAGGTACTAAGGAATGAGGAGGTGGCCTTTTTCCATTTTACTGCTTGATATCTGTTGGATAAGTAACTGGAGAACCAGTTCAGAAATGAAGGAGATAGGTTAAGCTTAGAGAGTTTAGCTAGAAGAAGATTGTGGGAGATAGTGTCAAAGGCCTTAGAGAGATCCAGTAGAAGGGTAGAAACAATGTGACCAGAGTCTCTGGCTTTGTTTACTATTTCCAGGAAGGAGATGAGGGCTGTCATAGTACTGTGGCCTGGTCTGAAGCCATGTTGTGTGGGAGTTAGTAGGTTGTTATCAATGAGGTATGGTAGGAGTTGTAGTTGGATGCACTTTTCGAGGATTTTGGAGATGGGAGACAGGATAGCAATGGGACGAAAGTTAGAGACATTGTTGTTGTTACCACTTTTATGTAAGGGTGTGATAAAGGCCTTTTTCCAAATTTGGGAACTGTGCTTTCTTGGATAGAACGGTTGATTAATATACTTATGGGGAGGCAATGGCTTCGGCAGCTGTGCTGAGGAATTGTGAAGGAATATTATCAGGAGCATTTGAACCAGGCTTTAGTTTTAGGAGGAGTTTTTATGGTAGAGGTGGGTATGGGATTAAGTGAGAAACATGGAGAATGGAGGGAGGGGATGTTAGGAGATGGGTGAGATGAAGAAGGAGGGAGAGTGGAATAGGGGGTGGAGGGTATAGGGTTTGAAGAGGGGATAGGGGTTGAGCTAGTGTCTGGCAGTGGGGGGGTGAGAAGATGAGGGTGAGGGTGGTTTGCAGGGTGTGGAGATGTTGGAGAAGGATGAGGTTAGCTTGAAAATGGAGTAGATGAAAAAAGAGTTAAATTAAGTAGCCAGGTCTGCGTCAAGAGCGTTTGGGTCTGGAGTGGGGGTGTTTGGTTTACTGGGATTAAGGAGAGAGGAGATGCCTTTCCAGAATTTCTGAGGGTTTGTTTTGTTGTTGTTTTGGAGTAAGGAAAAGTAGTTTTGTCGGTCAGTGGTATGAGCTTTTTAACTTTATTTTGAAGTGTTTTATATTCGTTGTAGATGAGGGGGGTTTTGTTTTTCTGGTAGTGGGTCCAGAGTTTGTCTCTATGCCGCATTGTAGCAAGTGTATTTTTTGTGAGCCATGGGGCAGTTTTGGTTTTTATTCTTTTTGTTCTTGGGGGAGCATGGTGGTCTAGGAGGTTTAGGAAGGTAATGTTGAAATGGGTGACTGCATTATCTAGAGGAAGTGTTTTTAAAGTATTCCAATTTATTGCTTTTAGAGAGTTAATGAAAGCTATGGGGCTAAAGTTTTTTAGATTACGAGTAGTAATAAAGTTATGTGTGCGGTGAAGGGGTGAGGTGAGACGGCTTGCAAATGTGGGGAAGTGATCACTAAGAGGATCAGGAAGAGTACCGCTGTTAGAGAAGTAGTGGGGGTGAGAGACTAGGATCCAGTCTAGGATACTGCCATTGGACTGTTTTTTTGAGGGGCAAGTTGTTGAATTGATGAGCTGAGAGAATTTGTAGAGGTTAATATTAAGTGGGTTTGAGGGGGATAGAATGGAGGCCCAATTTATATTCATGTCTCTAATAATAAAGAATATGGGTGTATTCATACACATTGAATACACCCATCATTGACATGCTAAATATCGACATTTTATGTCAAAACCATGTTTACTGATAAGCAACTATGCATGTGCAGAGAAACAGCCTCTGTGATTGCCAAAAAAACCCAAACAAATAAAGCTTTGTTGCACCCCCCCCCACACATACCCTGCTAATTATAATATACTAAATCTGAGGTTGCACAAACACGGGGTAAGGGCATATACCCCAACCCTGGGAAATATTTGCTCTCGGACACCTGTCGACCAGCTGTGTAGTCTATCATAAATGTTTGGCTAAACAGCTGCTGACCAAACACACACTCAATCAATGGACCCCAGGGGAGGTTAGCCTAGGAATCATCTATGAACCTATTTGTGTGTATGTGTGTACATATGTATATGTGTGTGTGTGTGTGTGTGTGTGTGTGTGTGTGTGTGTGTGTATGTGTATGTATATGTGTATATATATATATATATATATAGGGTCTATATTATAAACCTGAAAGATGTAAACATCGAACGTATATAGAGCAACACAAAGACTGATCTACCATTACAGCAAAACACGTATTCCGCCAAAGTGGAAACACAGAATGCGTTTCTTTAGCCAGCAGCACGATCCTGGGGATAAGGAAATATATCCTTTTCCCCACTATAGTGTGGTCTCGGAGTTGGTATATTTCAGTAGGGGGGGTGTGGGGGTGCAGCCCCCCACATGGGGGATGCAGAGGGCTTGTCCCCCTGCAAAAGTATTTTATTTTAATTTTATTGATTTAATTTTAGTATGCCTTTGTGGTGCTGTTGATTAAGGAAACACATTCTGTGTTTCCACTTTCGCTGAATATGTGTTTCGGTGTAATGGTAGATCACTCTTTATGTGTCAGTCTATATGCGTTCGAGGTTTACATCTTTTGGGTTTATAATATAGACCCATATATATGTATGGGTCCCTATCACAAATTCATATGGTCGAGACCATATAATCGAGTTTTTGAAAACTCGAAGCTTTTGAATGGAGATTGTGGTACAATGAGGATCGGGAAATTCACACTTTTCCTCACTGTAGTGCGATCTCGGAATTGGTATATATAATTTGCAGGCGGTGTGGGGGGGTGCAGCTTAAGAAAAAAGGTAGATTTTTGTGTTTTTTATGGGATTTTTTTGATGTTCAAGTTTTTCAACCATATGAGTTTCAAGTTTCTGAAAACTCTATCATTTGACATAGACATATCACACACACACACACTTATACACCTATGTACAAGGTCAATGCTCTGCAATAGCAGCAGCAGTTTAAGATGGCTGGCATGATGGAAACTTCAATTAATTTGAGTATCCTACATATACATTCCTGTTTTGGAGAGGTGGCTAAGGGATTAGAAACTGATTCCACAAGCTCACTGTGGATTGTGTTTTGCTAATGCACTTCTATAACTGAGATGTAATGCAGCTTCCATCAACAGTCTTGGTACACAGTACAGCTATCTTTGAATTGTGTTAGCACTCTTAATCCATGCTCTGTAGCTTACTTGCATATGCTGCTTGAGTTGTGTGTAGAAACAAATCACTTCTGCAACCAAACTGTGTAAGTGTGTCTGAACTGGGTGTTGATGTCTTCACTATATTTGTATATGCACTAGCGCTGCATATTGCGGGCTGATATTGCTCAGTACAGAAAACACTTTTACACCTTAGGCATGTACTGTCTGCAGACACTGGCTATGCATAGGATGACTACTGACTACATATGATGTCCAGTTTAAAATACTCAACGAAGCAAAGAAGTCAGACACGGAAATACTTAAAACAAAAATTTATTATATTTATTATGTTTTGAACACTTGGGTACAGATTTGTTTCACAGAAACAGTTGCTAAATATAAAATGTTTTTTTTTAAATAATTATAGATACAATAAGAGAACAACAGTTTTCTCAGCAATTATACAAAAATACAAATAATTTACTTTTCTTCATATGATTGGAGAAATAAAATGGCCAATTCACAGTCACAGTTATTGTATTTCTCGTTCTTAGAAGATTAACTGCATACAGCATGATGTAATTATTCCAATTAAGGTATTGTTGCCTACATATTTTGCAGGCTGGGTCAGAGTTACAAGAAAGCGTGTGTCCTCACAGGAGGTTGTCTAGGCTTGTTGTGTACTATGTATATATTTTAAAGACACATTGCTTTTAACACACTTGTATTGCACTTACTTGTGGATTGCACTTTTTGCAACATTAAGTAGATTACAGAAGACATGGAATGACAGGAATCGTTTGCCAGAAAAAGGCCATGTGACGTACCTTATCTGCATAGACTGTCCCTACTTAACTAGTATCTATGCTGCTGAGATTTTCCCTACTGAACTGCTCTGTGCAGTTGTACCCTTCAGTCTTTGATTTAACTGTCTAACCTTCTCTAGTCTTTAACTCATGCATTCTTGAAGCCTGCAACTCAAAACAAGGCATGCATGCATTTCATTGACTTCATTCCAGTCACTTCTGCTGGCAGTGATTTCAAATGATCAACACCCCTCTCAGTAAGATAGCACTTCCTTACACGTTTCATATCTATCGCTTTTTGCACACCACATAATCCACCTGTTCTTTATAATGATACAGTTGTTCCTTGCTTTTTGGACGAGTGGTGCTTTTAGACGAACCATAATGCTTTGCCCCGACAGGTGCACAAGAATACCGAGTAAGTTACCCTTGATTGCTAGTACTTCAGCAATGAATGTCAATAATCCTGTCTTTACCTCTAGTGGATGGTGTTTTTATTTTATTTTAATTTGTTTTGAGGTGATTGGTCTTCACCACAGTAATGCCACATTTCTGCCCAGACTACACATCCTTAGTGAAAGAATATGGAGATACCTATGGAACAGAAGGCTTTGTTACTATCTTAACAGTGAATAGTGGATTATCTTTTTTGTCTTAGAAGTCACAAAGTTTTACTTACATGAAATGAGTAATGTATTGGGAGATTGTCTTTTTCATGAGAAAATGAGATTCAGTATTTCTGATATGCTTCTGTAATAGCTTATGTTCTCTAATATGACGACTCTGTACAGAGCTTTCAGTGTGTATATGCAGAAAGAGCCAAATGTGGCCCATCCATGAGACATTACAGTTTATGTGACGTTGTGAATTGTGAGTTTACCATTGACTAAATGTTTAGTAAGAAGAAAATCACCTGAAAAGAAAAGCAAGTGACCAGCTAGCTGTTACTTTTTAACATGAATAATATACCCAGTAAAGAAATGTTATATATTAAAGAAGACATGGGTTAAAGCTGAGCTTTAATTCCTTGTATCTGGCCATTTAAAAGTACTGGCTACATTTTGTTATGACTTTAGAGGCCATAGACGTTATATCTTTGCATAAAAGCAGTTTTCCATAGTATTATTCCACTGCAGTAGTACTGCACAAACTGTACAACACAAATAAAATGACCACAAACTGTACAACACAAATAAAATGACAAGATACAACCCACTGCAGCATAATTACACAAACTGAACAGCACACACATAATGACATCTAAAATGACTCAAGTTTGATACATCTGAAGCAAGATCAGAATTTGGGTTTCATATAGAAATAGTTTCCTCCCGAGAAAACAACATTGTTTTTACTGTAATATTACATAAGAAAATGTGTCAGAATGAGCACTGCTGATTATGTCATTACCTAGTCTGCAGTGACATTGAATGTATGATGTCAGAATGAGCGCTGCTCACTATAAGTCACCATTACCTAGTCTGCAGTGACATTGAAAGTATGATGTCAAGACTGCTGGCCATTCTGTCAAATGTTAGTCTGTCTGAAAGAATATCCAGTTTTTGAGGTAGATCAAATGCCTGTTTGCAGAGTGTGTTGTATGTTGAATACAGGAAGGTCAACAGCATTTTCTATACTAAGTGGGCTTGGGATAGAGTGTGCATGGGTGCATGTGTACAGAGTTAGAGTAAGGGTGAGTAGGTGGGATAGATTTGTTGGTGTGCTTGTATGATTGCTGGTTAGGGTTAGGGTAAGAGTTTGGTAAGAGGACAGATTTAATTATATGTGGATGCAAGTGTTTGTTGATTAGGGTCAGGGTAAGAGTTAAATTAGAGGACAGATGCTGTTTTGTGCATTTTGATGGTGTGTGTTTTTGATGTTTTGATGGTGTGTGTGTGTTTGTGTTTGATGTTTTGATGGTGTGTGTGTATCTGTCTGTTTTTCATATCTGAGTGTTTCATGTAGTGGTACTGTTAGACAAAGGTGTTTTTGTAATAATTAATATGTGTGGTTATGGTTAGGGGTACAAGCGGGTCGGGGTTACAACACATGAGTAAGAGAGAGCAGGAGGCCCACCTACCAGGAAGTATACTAACCCTAACCCTGCCCTTAACCCTAACCCCGCACATTACATAGCAAACCCCCCTATCCTTAACTGTATCATTATTCAGACAAATTTGGTCTAAGGTGATTGGTTTAGGGTTAGTTATCTCTTTGTTCTCTGTTTTGACTGGTAGGCATCAATGTTTCTTAAACTGATGGTTTTGTTATTCATTGCTTTCACCTATAATCTATTTAAACATCCCTCCTTTAACAACAACATAATTTTCACAGAAGCAAGTATAACTAGTTAGTCTTTTCTTAATGTTTATCTGTAAACTAGTTTACAGTCCTCTGATCTTAATGTAAAGATATCAAAGAATCAGAATAGTTTTGCTGTCGCAAACAGAGGGGACTGCTTTATCTCCTGTTCAAAATAGTACATGATTTTATAAAACTCCAGAACTTCTTCCTAACACAAAAGAATTCCATTGAAAGAAGCCAGCAGCAACCAAAAGGAAAAGAACAAAACACGTCTGTATTTGAAATCTGTATGTTACTATAGAAAATGTCTTAATACCTAGAGATGTATATATACTGGCAGTTCATTTTGGGCAGATGGCAGATGATTAATTTGATGACTATAACATTTGCAGCACAAGTTAGAAATACTTTGAGACATACTTTTCTTGAGATCCTGCTGCATTATGTCAGTTAAACTAAAACAGAACTCAAGAACTAGTCCTCTGAAAATAAGTTTGCAAAATCTCTTGTGATCTCAATATTTTTTCCTGGTTAGAAAGGAGTAAGAATCATTATGGACAAGAAGATAACAGGGATAAACTATAAATTCTAGGGGCACTGTCCATTTACAGGGAAAGTGGTCTGTGCTAAACTATGAACATCTGGACAACCACATTTAGGATAAATGAAACATTACTGTTAGGAAAGGCACCAGCAACCTTTAGTAAACAATCCACTGCAAATATATGTACACTGAAAACTTTCCTCAACTTTGCAAGGGAAACAGGAAATGAAGATATGAAAACTTCCTGTTAGTGCAGGTAAAATTTTGCCACATAATGCCTGGGTACTAAGCTTTCACTGACAATTGAAGCACTTCTCTCTAAAGTGATGAGCACCTTTTGGGACAAAAAAATACCTTCATAAGTGTTTTCTCTTTCCCAAAGTAGGAAGTCATGGAACGTGATTCCAAAAGACTTGCTGTCGTGTGATGACTTCTCCAGTGAATTACACTAGAATAAGTCACTTACACCAAGAGCAAGTTTTTTGAAGTTGAGGAAGGTGTACACCAAAGTCACTTAACATTGAGACCGATTATTTTGGAATCTGGTCTTAGTTGTCAGTATAAAGAAAGGCAAATCTTATATAAACAGTGTGCAGCTCTTTAACAAGAGTGGAAATAGCAAAAAAAAAAAAAAAAAAATTCCCTGAATGTAATTTGGAAATGGACTGTCAGCTCATGGAATCCTCTTTTCTATATGACTAACAAATACTGCACACTTGAATTTTAAACATTTTTTCTGAATATGAAAATCAGCTTTTTCTCGGTGTATATTTTACCATATTATCTGCTCTAGTTTTGGCAACCAAAATGAGTACTTACATTATGAGTGATTGCATTTTATCTGCAACTATGTATTTTCAGACAATAAAATTGTCAGTGGGTACTTTAATTCTGTGAAATTATTCGCTGTATACAATACATGAATCAAAACAACCTGTCTTGTGTTCACTTCAAATTTTGTTATTCACTGTCAGCATAATCCTTAGTATGTTCTAATGATGTGTTAATGCTTCTAAAGGAGAGGAACAGGGCCAATAACTATTTACATATGTTATATATTTTCCTGTTGTTCCCGATCATTCTAGGAGTTAAGCAATCAATACCCCTGCAGACAAATAGGCCCAAACAATGCAATTTGCTAGACTATTCTAGAATTTTGAAGAAAGAACCATACATTTTAAAAATAAAGTGACACCTGGAACATACTCCTTAGAAATTAACAATTCTTACAATTCATATTTCAGAAGTAAAAAACTGACTTTACTAAAATATTAAATGTCATTGTTTAGAGCAAAGTCATTTCAGTTTTCTTTACATACAAGCTTCTTATTTAAGCAATAACCCATGCCTGGGTATGGGTAATGCTGGATTTACCCACAGTTGGTGTGGTTTGGTCACGAGGGTGAAGCCCGAGTGTCCAAACAAAGACAACTGTGGGTAAATCCAGCATTACCCACACCCAGGCATGGGTTATTGCTATTATACAATGACATTATTTAAGAAAAAAAATACTTAACTTTTGTTAAATAATGGCATTGTATAATGCCTCCTTGCTGCCCTTCTGCAGCTGTCCAGTATTCTGCGGCAGTTCTGATGTACTGTGCATGCGTATGGTTATGCATTACATCAGACTGTGTGTGGAAGCAACGGAGAAAGGAAGATCTCCGTTGCTTTTTAAAAGGTGTCTCGCTATGTTAAAAGAGTTTAACATAGCGAAATAGCTTTAAAAAAAGCTGAATCCTTTGGAGAAAAACTTTCATATTTGGGTCGTTGTATAATTCATGATAATGCCCAATGTAAATCAGTCAATTATATGCAGGAGATAATGTACAGCTTATGATTAAGTACTTTCCAAAAGCTCAGCGAATGAAGCCTCTCAGGCTTCTACAGACTGTGATTTTTTTTCACATTTTTTTCAAATACTAACCTCATTTTTTTACTTTTGCATTTAGCAAGAACATTTTAAACTCAGTACATCACTATGTACCTACCAAGGTAATTAACAGTTAAACCAAACCTAACATATTTAGATTAGAACATACTAAACTACTTTCCATCCACAGTAATTAAAAATGAATTTGACTGCCACTTTTCCATACTTTCCTTCATAAGAACTAACCACTGGTATCTGTATGTGTTTTATTTAAAATGCCCAGAAGTATATATTTCAATTAATGTTATCAGAGATCTAATAGATGCCTCTCAACTGTCCCTGATTTTACCTAATATTTTTCTTTTGATAGGCATAACATTTTTGGTTTTCTGGTAACTCACTAAGGATTACACTCAGTTATAAATGCCAGACATTACAGTTTCATACTTTTTACTGTTCAGAAAATGCATGGTGATACAAAATCTTTTTTTCTATTAACTTTTTAAGTAAATGAGAGTAACTTTTAAACATTGTTCCTGATTCAGGGCCTTTCCCCACCTATTATTTTTGGTTTTGTCTAGAATTCTTGAGTAAAGAAGTTGAAAGCTATAGTCTGATGGTGACCATAACTGCTACAGTTGCACTAAACAGAGGAGCTGTCTGCTTTCTGTGTGAAGTCCAAAAAGACCATGTCCACAAGGACAAATGAGACAGAAGTAATACTGAGCTACATATGTAAAATAGTGCACAGCCTGTACCACATTCCATGTGATGACACACAATAGTGCATAGCCTGTACCACATTCCACGTGATGACACACAAAGCATACACTTAGTATCTGTATTCAAGAAAAAGAAAAGTTAGGGAAGTTTATGTGTTGTAGGTAATTAACAGAGTCCACAATAATGGCAATGTTTATAAAAAAACAGACACATGTGAAGTAAGGGGCTATTATCTGAAGATGAGAGGTAGATATTCAGGTATAATGTGAGGAAGTGTTTTTTCAAGAGAGATTATGTATAACAGACATACAGCGTAGATGTTTTACAGATATAGTAAATTCAAAATCAAAGTATATTTAAGAATGCATGAGACAAACTGTTCTCAAAATGAGAAATTTGTATGCTGGATACTATGACTGACAATGTGTCCAGTATATATAAAAATGGCAGACTGAGTGGGGCAAATATTAACTTGTTTGTCACCCACTGAGTGGACCATATATTATCTTATCTGCTACTCACATCTTTGATTCAGAAAACATGGTTGTGGTCACATCACTGAATTATGGTGCCAAGTTAAAAGGAAGGAAAACGTGTGGTCTGTTTAGATACTTGGCAGAGCTCAGTGAAATGATGCTTTCTTCTAGAGAAACATCAGCAGATTTCTCTAGTTCAGCCTTTGTAAAACATTTTAAGAGTTTATTCATAAACAATCACTTGTAATGGATTTAAAACTTATTTTATTAATAACATATTTCTGTGCTGTAAGAATCATTCTTCTTAACCAAAATGTTCAATGTGCAGTTTCTGTGGAAATGAGGACATTCAAGAACATTTTAAAATATTTATTGCTAACGTACTTGTTAAAGCATTTCATCATAAACACATCTGCATGCGTTTGAGTGTACTCCTAAAGGTATAAGAGTGGTGGGTTAGATTTGGGATATCAGAGCAGCCCCTCTTTGACTTACAGACAGACTGACTGAACAGGTAAAGGGACATTTCACTGAACGGTCTAGTCATGGAATGTTGATTGAGTAGCGGAGACTACCCCAAAACAAGCATGTAGGAGAGGTTCTGCATTATCCCAACTAAATACATCCAAGTCTTAGGTTGTAACACCTACGGGTAGGTTGACCTCCTTCTGATGGTGCTTTCAGTGATGGAAGGATTTGGCAAAGACTGTCACTAATTTTCTTCAAGCTGATCAGCTACTATAAAACAAGATATGTATACAGTTCTTCTAACAACTGTTAAGTATTCTGAAAGATGATATATAAGGCAACTTCTTGAAGTTAATAAGAAAAGCAGATTGTTTCTATACATATTTGTGTATCCATTTATAGAAAGTAGGTAAGCAACCAAGTAAGAATTCTCATAATTCTGCACACTGACAACTAGAGAGTCTTACCCAGGTGATGCTTTGTGAAATGTATATGGAAATTCGAACTTGGCGACTGTCTACTGACATTTCATAATCCTTCATTTGTTGGTCACATATTCATAATGAAAGGATAAGGCTTTCTAAAGGCCTTTCCCAAGCCTGACTAGATAAGTTATAGTTTATTAAAATAAAGCTTTTTTTTTTTCTTTTAAAAAGTACAGCTACTCTACATTCCATTTCACAAACATATACATTGTTTATATAACCCTGACATTTGCCAGCAAATTAGTGCCTTTAAAATCCTTTGGTTTTGCTGGATGTTTGATCTGCCTGATTATTGCCTGGACTTGTCAGTACTAAATAATTTGTGCAAGGGACCATTTTTGTTGTACTTCATGTTATGTATGTTTTCGTGATGCACATATTCTTAACATAAGAATGACCTTATAGCCACGTAGCCACTACTTTCAAGTTAAATATCTCCTTAACTTCTCTTGTACTGTGTGAGGCTGTCTCAACAATGTTCCTAAATCCATAAAATATACACTGGGAAAGGACCTGGAAATACTATCACATTCTCATGTCACAACAGGCTGGAAATCCATCTTACACTTCAATGCAAGATAAAAATAAATTATTTGAGCTACTACTTTTATCAACGGTCTCTTTTTAAACTAAGAGTATTTTGAGACCAAAGTATGGCTGCTGGTCTTGCTTTACAATATAAAAATCTTGCAGTAGTTTAGATTTTTCTTTACACTAAAATTTACTATGCTGCATTCTAAGAAATCAGTTAACAAAACAAGTTGATAAACATTACATCACCATATTGACAGACGTGAACTGAAAGATAACTATATATATATATTTGTGGCTATTTTCCCTGGTAGCCACCTCCCTTACACAGTTTGTAAGAAGGCCAACAACAGTACAAAAGGTACAATCTGGTTAGACAGACATAGCAATACAATTACCATTTACAGCAAAGTGCTTAGTTATAAGAAACTGTCAAACTTTTAAAGCCCCACCTTGAAATTAAGTGCTAATTTTATCTTACCTTTGTTAAGATGACAAACAAAGGACACATAGTTAACTTTTGGAAGGTACCTCAGGTGACTGATAATGTTTTTTGACCAGACAGGTACTGGAACACACAGTCTCGGTGCATTGTTTACTGATAGATATCCAATGCATTTTGTGGCCGAAAAAAAATTACTGAGGTCTCATACAAATAGTTAACAAATAGTTTGTGGTGATTAATTATAACATAGTCTCTAACAGGCAGAACTGCACTGTTCTGTTTTTTTTTTTACTACGTGTAAGCTCCATCAAAGCCAAAGCAGACTGAATATTTTAGGCATAGATAAAATTCTTCTTAGGAGTCTTATGTTTTAAGCTTCTTAGTAATTTCCTATCCAAAGATACCCTCAATGATATGAGAACCTTTTTTAAAAAAAATTCTAGCCTACATACATTAAACGTGACCATAAACTTCAGCTTGCTGCAGGAGATTCTCTGGACATTAATAGAACATTTCCTCAGCTGTTGGCATCACATCTTGTGGTTGGGACTTTGCTTAGTGGAGTGTTAGCAATACAAACAGTTTGTTCATGTTTCAAGTACTTTTGAAACTGCTCTCTAACATATACCTGATAAGAATAATTTCTGGAAAAGTCAGTCCTTCATTTCATGAAAATTATTAAGAATGATACAGATCTTTCTTTTTTAGACAAGGCCTTTGTGCCACCTTCATATGCATACCAGAGATTCATAAACTTCAAAGTTTGCTACATAAATGTTCAAGTTTCAGATTGCAGATCATTGTTCTCTGTTTAGCTAAGGCTATAAAATGAGGTAGTCTTGTGTCCAGACGAGCACTGCTGGTTCTTTATAACTGTGTACAGTCTGTGCTGTTAGCACTGGTGGTGGTGCTGCGGTAGTGTTGTTGCCTCACAATTAGACGTTGCCCGTTCGATTCTCAGTTAGAGCGTCTTCTGTGTGTCGACATGCGTGAATGGGTGTTCCTTCATTGAAGGTTGTGCGTTAGGCCCGGCAAGCCAGCACGTAAAAATCTACTGCCAATCATTAGCGGACCGGAGTTCTGCTGTGGTGACCCCTAACCGGAAAAAGCCGAAAGACACAAACGAACAGTCTGTGCTGTTAACTGTACTTCTTTGCTCAAAAACATACTTGCTTGCATATTTCACATAGTGTGTGTTTATTTGCAGGGTATCCCTAGTAAAACATAGGAGGTTTCTGGTGATTTCAGTGCAAAATGAAACACCTCTGGAAAGGTCTGAGCACATACTAAGGGAGGGAGCAGTCTTTACTAAATAACTTTAAGAATGAAAACATAAGCATCCAGAGCTCCCAGATTTATTTGGCATTTCATTCATGTGTACTTGTTTCCTTTAGCTCGGACAAATTGCTCCATTTTTGCTATAGATTATTTCACCTCTTATGACAGCCCACTGAAACCAAGTTCCATTGGAAAAATAGGAAACACTACAGATCCATTGAAATCCTGAAGCATCCTGTCATACAAACTATGCTGGATTGTGATCTGCCCATCTCAAGCAGATTTCTGGCTAACTGAAAGAACCATTTTTGAGTCAGCAGTTTTACAGAATTTCCAGATCTGTCATTTGCACTACTGCAACATTGATGAATCCTTTGGAGCAAAACTGTTTTAATATTCTTTAGATAAATGTATTCATACTCGTGATTTGTAGTCACCTGGAAACAGTTCAGTGACAACAACTCATGTTTCAGTTTCATTTCAGTATCCCAAGAACATTCTGTATTAGTAGAGAGCCTGAAGTTATTCATTTAACACGGACTCAATTTTGTTGCACAACTTGAAAATGCCAAAAATGTAAAAAGAGTATGTAATTGTCCTTTTCAAGCATTATATGTCTCTGCTCACTTACTGCCCTGCAGTTCTTCCTTCTCAGTTTTCTCAGTTGAGGTTTGTGAAAACTTGTTTGACAAGAAGCGATTGTTGTTTTACATAATACACGTTCCATTTATTTCCACCGGGTACCAGGCGTTATGGAATTCAGTTGTTCTATGTCTCTGCATATATGCTAAGAAAAAAAAAAGGAACAGTGAATGGCTGAACTTCAATGGACTCACTTAATATGATATAAAATTCAGGTAAAATAAATTTCAGAGATCCTTAGCATGTCAGTATTCTTGTATCATGACCTAAGAAGGAAAACATTAGTGTATGGGGTGCTGCATGATTTGTTGGAAGTACTATTTGTTTTGCTATATGTGTGTGTGTGTGTGTGTGTGTGTGTGTGTGTGTGTGTGTGTGTGTGTGTGCGTGTGTGTGCGTGCGTGTGTGTGTGTGTGTGTGTGTGTGTGTGTGTGTGTGTGTGTGTGTGTGTGTGTGTGTGTGTGCGTGTGTGTGTGTGTGTGTGTGTGTGTGTGTGTGTGTGTAGATAGGTGGTACACAACCAAGTGATCATCCAAAAAACTTGCTATCTCTCTCCAAGAACTTCTACATTCTATACATCATGGTCATTGTTTCCTTAACTAATTTCAAGAAAGTAATATTGCTTTATGTAAAAGTCTGAGCATAGGTCAGAGAAGACCTTGCCAAAAAGAAAGTACCATTGATATCTGGCTAATGCAGTTAAAACAGTCATCAAGACTCTGGATGGCATCCTTTCCTAGTTCCAGCTCTTGCTAAGCTGTGAGTGAAGATAACTTATGACACTTGATACATATCAGACGGCTATCTTTTGGGGGGACAGAAGGACGCCATCCAAATTGTGCATCTACTGGTACCTTATAGCACTATTTTTTTCCTCTCACAGGAGAGGATTCATATCAAAGGGGAAAACTAACAGGCTGATAAGAATTTTAAAGGTTTTATAATGTGAGCTTATGCGGTAGTTCAGAGATGAGGGGCTTCATGTAGTCATAACCAACTGCACCCGGGCTAGGCTTGTTATAGAACCAGCAAGGATCTGGTTAAAGTACTTATCATTTCTTGTATTGCTTGCATGGTTTTGACCATGTGAAGCACAATCTGGTTTGCTTTTTTTCAGTATTTGTGAAGAATGGCTAAAGTTACACATTGTTTTTTTTGATGGATGGTGGTAAGGAAGGACTATTGTTATGACTCAGAGAGGAGGTTCATGAGATACTTTCATACAGATATGAAAATACTATGATGAAGGAAGGAGAATTGTAGGCTTTCTAGTCCTCTTGAGTGCTGCAGCTACATCCTTTGCAGCTGCCTCACCCGTATGTCACCTTTTAGTCTGTCTGTTCCACATAGTTAAGAAAACCTCTTTTGATTTTGATGTACAGTGTAACACAACCAGTCCTGATAAAACTCTGGCACTAGATTTACTGCCAATAAGACTTGCAGTGATGTATCACTCCAGACCCCTAAATGGGTATATTTTACTTTATATTCCAAAGTTTAAAAATTCATGCCTTCAGCTCCTTCATCCAGCTTTTAAATAATGCTCTCTAAGAGCTACATGTCTTTTATTGCTCTGTAGAGAAATCTTCAGATACGCCCTTTTAAATTTTTGTTGGATTACTTTGCTAATGTTCTCAGGTTTGTGAACATTTTTTTCATTTACTTGTAAGCATAGCCCTATAACAATTATGCTATGTGACAGGTCTGGAGATTACTGTAAACAAAAATCTTGCCATACAGGAAAAAATCTTTTAAGCCAAAGCATAAGAAATAATAATCTGCAGTTGACTCAACCCGAGTATTTTTAGTTTAATAACTTGGTAAGAATTGTTTCACTTAGAGAAGGAAATAACTTCCTAGTTCAGGTTGCACAGAAAGAATTTGTACATCTGGAAAAAACAGGACTTCTGAAATTGCTATGTTCCTGTACTCTGCTAATTTCCTGTTGTGCTTTATCTGTAGGCTTTGAAGTAGGTCTGTAAGGTACTTTGCATTGACTTTAACAAACTTTTCAACCCAGGGCTACATACCAGCTGGCTGAAGGAGTTGCAAATTCTAGACACCATTACACCACAGGTCAGAGAAGACCACTTGCCAAAAAGAAACTACCATGGTTATTTGGCAAGTGCAGTTTAAACAGCCAGATGGCCTGACAGCGATTAGTTTCTATGACAATGAAACCATGTGGGGGAGGACAGTAGTAACTGGCCAATGTTGAAAGGGCCGATGTTAGCATTTTGGGGGCTCCCCAGCAAGTGTTAGGTTAAGGGCCCTCTGGACAATACCAGTCTAAGTATCATCCTATCACTGTCATCATACCTCCCACACAACTTTTTATTCATGCTACAAAACCTTAGGTGTAGTACACATTGACAATGTAATTACAATGTTCTCACATTATGACAGGTTTGCATACCACTGCAAGTTGGCCCATATCACAGAGTCACATTCATTGTGACTGCTATTTAGTTACAGTGCTTTGGATTGGAGTTATTCATTTAAGGTTTGGTTACTTCTATTTTTTATCTTTTTCTTATTTTGCATATTGTTTTGTTTTAAGTTTTTTGTTCTTTTTGGAGGTTTAAGAGTTCTTGGCTAGGGCCAGTTACAAAAGAATTATTTTGCAAACAGTGAATAACATCCAGCTAATTAGTGGGAGGATCTGAGAAATAGCATCCCTAATTTAACTAGAAATATGTATTGCCGTCTTTATTTAGCTGTAGTGCTTGTTTGACTTGCTGTTCTCTGTCTAACTATTGCAGGTCTCTGTCTGCATTTGATTTTGGATTGGAGTTACTTAAGGTTTAGTTACTTCTATTTTTTTATATTTTTCTTATATTGCATTTTGTTTTGTTTTACATTTGTTGGTCTCTTTTGGAATGTTAAAAGGTCTTGGCTAGGGTAAGTTAGGAAAAAAATATTTTGCAGATAGTGAATGACATCCAGCTAATCAGTGGGAGGATCTGAGAAATAGCATTCCTCGTTTAACTGTAAATATTTAGTGGCTTCTTTATTTAGCTGTAGAGTTTGTTTGACTTGCTGTTCTCTGCTTATGATCTCTGTCTGCATCTGATTTTTCTTACCCTTTACTCATGCTTTTAAACTTGATGGCTTTTGAGTTGCCTACCCCTTCTATAACTCTGATTTTGGACACTCCTCCCGGTCTCATTTCATCAGCTCATTCTACTGAGCACTGAGAGATCAACTGGGAAAGCCATCCCCCTTACTCTCTTAAACTTGAATTATCTTCTGTTTCCTTCCTTCCCACTTACTTAAAAAAATTTGCACTTTATTCTGCTTTTTTTACTGTTTGTGCTTCTTCCTACATTATTTAGCTTTTTATTGCACATTCTTAAAGTGTTCAGTTACATTTAATCTGCTGCTTTTATTACTGCCTGTTACTAGCCTGATTATATTGCAACATTTATTCTGAGCCTCTTAGTTCTGCTTTAAGCACTTGGGCTTCAGATTAGTTATTTTACACAAGGAAGGTTGGTATTCTACACTCTTGTGGCAGAAGAGGTAGATTACACCATTCTGAGCTGGGAATTCTTGTCTGAATGCTTATTGTGTCTGTTACTCAAAAAGTGTTTTAGTTCTAGTTTAAGCACTTGGGCTCCAAACCAGTTATTTTACATTAAGAAGGTTTGGAGTCTGCACTCTTGTGGGAGGAGGGGGTAAGCCTATACCCTTCTGAACTGGGAATTGCTGGAGAAGGCTTATTATGCCTGTTATTCTAAGTGCCATTATTCTGGTTTAAGTACTTGGGCTCCAAACCAGTTATTTTACATTAGGAAAGTTTGTGGTCTGCACTCTTGTCCTAGGACAGAATAACCTACGCCCTTTTCAGCTGGGAATTGCTGTTGGAAATCTAACTGTGCCTTTATTTGACTGGTTAGAGGGTTAGCCTCTTTAAAATTTTGAATCTTTTTGCCTGGGGCATTTGGCTTTGTTTGGCGACCATGCTACTTGAGAAGAAGAGCATTGCTGGTTTCTGCCAAACTCTACAAAAGCTAAGAATTACATTATCATATCCACTGTTTCACTTGTTTCTTGTATTCTTTTAGTCATAGCTGCATTAATTGAGTGCTTCTGTTTTGAATATCTGCATTTTTTGACATTTTTTACAGCCTTTAGTTAGAACTGCATTGGTTCCACTTTAGTGAGAGTAGAGGGGACCAGAGTTGTTTTCTGGCCGAGGACTGTGTAAAGGAAAGAAGAGTGTGCTGCTATTGATTGGTCAAAGTGCCTTGTTTGTGTTTTCTTAATTGAATCTCCCCTGCTATTTAAGTGCCACAGTTGCAAATGCTTGGTTCCTAACCTATGAGCAAGCTAAGACTTACATTACCATATCCATTGTTTTAATGTTTTTTTCATATTGTTTTGTC
Organism: Protopterus annectens; assembly: GCF_019279795.1. Taxonomy (NCBI): domain Eukaryota; kingdom Metazoa; phylum Chordata; order Ceratodontiformes; family Protopteridae; genus Protopterus; species Protopterus annectens. The sequence goes on along the minus strand of NC_056747.1, from coordinate 454,428,310 downwards.
AGAGCTGCATTAATTAAGCGCTTCTGTGCTGAATATCTGCACTTTTTGACTTTTTACAGTATTTAGTTAGAACTGCTGCTTTCTGTGCAGCAGCATCTAACAGTAATATATATATACATATATATATATATATATATATATATATATATATATATATATATATGTGTATATATATATGTGTATATATATATATATATATATATATATATATATATATATATATTTATAGCAGGAGCGGCCCTAGGTCAACTGGTGCCCTAGGCAAAAGGGCTCCATGGCACCCTCCACCGCATGACCTGGTGCCCCCATCCTGGTCTACCTAAACCAAATAAATACTGGAAAAGTGCCCCTGCTAGACTGGTGCCCTAGGCGGCCGCCTAGTTGGCCTACGCCTAAGGCCAGCTATGATATATAGTCACCAGTATCTTGCAGTGCAATTCCCTCCCTTATAATCTGTGTAGACTTTGATCTCTCACAGTGTAAGTATCCCTTAAAATACCCTTACTATCTGGACAGATTTTTTAACTACCAGAGCATTTAATTTGCACATAGCTGAGCATTGCTCATCAAATTCCTTGTCTTATTGACCTATTCAATATTTATATTTCCCTCACTTCTCCCTATTAGATCCGTAGCCATGGATATGCACTTATTGACTCTCACTGTGGTCAGTCTGGTTGAGATGGGTATTCTGAGGCACTGTAGCAATTGCCTCATGTACACTGACAACCCACTTATTCTTAATAAAACAGATGAAGTATGCGAGAGGTGTAAATACACTTTAACACTGAAGGCTAAACTCTGTCATACAACCAAAACCAATCTTCTAGAGGTTGTCAGTGACACTTGTACCATGCCTACTGCACAGAGTAAAGACCCTACACATAAACTACTTATGGCGAGGCACTTACAGTAACCTTCCTAAAACACTAAGACCTCCTGCACAGCATAATCAAAAAAGGGTCCTCAGTCATCACGTAAACACACTGTTAAATCACTACCTGCAGCTATACATAATAACACTGTATCCAATGCCTCTACTGCCAAGCCTTTAAGGAATACCAGTGCACAACCAAATTTCCTGGTTATTGGTGATTCTGTAGTGAGGTACAGAGATGTGCCCCTCACCATACTTAGTAAGGAGAGAGTCATGGTTAGCTACCTTTCCAGGACTAGGATCCATCAAGTCACATAGGCACTCAGGGCATTGAACCACATGTATGAGTACAACTCTGTCACAGTCCATGTGGGTGTTAATTACCTGAGATGTACCTCCCTTGACTATATGAAGCGAGACATGATTGAGCTCACTGATTATGTGACTCAGGCACGTATGAGCCTAGCACTGAGCAGCATACTACCTTCCCCAAGGATGATGCCATATTACTAGCAGAAAATGATTGATTTTAACAACTGATTTAGCTTCTGGTGTCAGTCCAAGGGGGTACAATATTTGATGGCCTAGGAGGATATGGTAGACATACCGCACTGCTTTGCAAGGGATGATTTACACTTATCCCCTCTAGGCTTACAGATATTGGCAAAGACCTTTTCATCCTGAGTGCGCCTTTTTTAGGCAATGCCATGCTGATAAATCTCTCGACTTAACTAAATCTATGAAGGAATATCTGAAGGTAGTACTACTCAATGTTAGAAATCTTAATAAGAAACTCCTCTCCCTGCAAGCCTTCCTCTCCCTGACAAGTGTAGACATCTATGTAGTAATGGAGACATGGTTTAAATTCATGGAGAGTACCCCAACAATGCAAGGTTATGATGCCTTTCACACTTTTAGACAAGTTACTGTGCAGGAGGGAACTAAAGGTAGAGGAGTCTCAGTCTGTATTAAAACCAAATTCACATCCAGACCAGTTAAAGTGTATGGTGACCCACTGGAATGTGCAATTCAACATATAAAGGATCTCATAACATATCCTTGCAACCTATAGGTCCCCCTCCATGTCCCAGGAAACTCATGCTACCTATCTCAGTGTACTAGAGTCCCTCAACATTCACACAATATGATATTCATGGGGGAATCTCAACTACCTCTCTATAGATTTGGAATCCTACACCACTTCTAAAGCACAAGCCCAGAGATTCCTAAACTTTGTTAATACCAACATCCTGGACCAGTTGCTCCATTCTTCTATTAGGGATACCAACATCCATGAACTTGTACTCACAGACATGGGCGGGGGAGATGTTCCTTACCCAATATAATGTCTTTGCTCGTCAGATCTGACCATAAGGCAGTATTGCTTGAAATAAAAATTAGATCTGGGGATCCAGTGAAACCAAAAACCTTTAGGAACTATTCCAAGGCTAACCTCTCTCTACTAAGTGACACCTTGGCTAAATTTTAGGTAGCCCTAAACCCAGTAAACACCATAACATATGCTGAGATATTTACAAAATCTCTGTACAGCCATATTGATGGCTGTATAGAGCAAGCTATGCACACTCGTATTAAGAATAAGACAAAATCAAAAGACAAGCCACCCGGGTGAAATTACAATATCAATTGGTTATACAACAAAAGAAAAAAAATCTTGGCCAAGCATAGGAGGAACAAAATAATACAGGCTACAAGCTCCCTGACCAATCTAAACAGGCATCTAGGAGTGTTAAATAATACTTCAAAAGCTAAGTTTGAAGAAAAAATAGTTTCCCAGGCAAAGGACAACCACAAAGCTTTCTACAGCTATGTCTGTAATCTCAGGTGGAATATGCAACAATACACATAACATACTGTAAATGGCATCAGCCACACTGAACTGGAGGCCACTGGAACCTTTTGGCTGACAGGTTCAGATCAGATTTCTCTCCCACTCCCCCATGATAGTTCAAAGCACATAACACATGCCACAATACCCTCCACCATTACTAGGGAACAAGTCATCAGTGCACCTTACAAGGCCAAAAACACTGCATCGATGGGCTCCAGTTTTGTTTGTTTCTTTCAGCTTTTCCCGGTTAGGGGTCGCCACAGCAGAACTCCGGTCCGCTAATAATTGGTAGTTGATTTTTACGTGCCGAGTTACCAGCCCTGACGCACAACCTTCAACGAAGGTACGCCTATTCATGCATGTCTCCACGCAGAAGACGCTCTTGCTGAGAATCGAACCAGACAGCGTCTTACTGTGAGGCGACAATGCTACCGCAGCATCACCAGTAACATCCCAAAATGCTTAATAAATAGCATGAAACATGCCCTCTCTGGTCCATTTGAATCACTTTTCATCTAACCCACAGTCAGGTTTTGTGACCAAAGAATGGAAGATGGCTACAGTCATTCCTCTGCGCAAAGGAGGCCCAACCACTGACACATGTGCCTGGCATTACTGTGTCTGTCCACAGATACAAATCAATTGTATATCACACACACACAAGATCTCTGACACTGGCCATGACAGGGCAGAGGACACACACACACACACACACACACACACACACACACACACACACACACACACACACACACACACACACACACACACTCTGCATCCTCACATTTATAGGAACTGAAGGCATGCCAGATCACCTACAGCAAGTCTTTGCGATGCTGAAGATAACCAGGGTACAAGGATAAACCCATACAGAGATATGGAGGGCATGCAGACAACATATAGGAAAAGCTGCAGCCACAAGAGTTAATAAAGCCTTGTGAAATGGCAACACTACTCACTGCACCACTGTACCAGCAAACAGTTGTTTTCATTCACATCCTGCTCCTGCCAAACCACCAAAGATACCTACCTATCATGTGCAAGTTTTATGTTTGTGACGGTAAGTGAAAGAAATTATGGCCAACTTATTACACTTAAATACACTGCAATCATTCCCACCATACATAAGCATAATGGCAATACTCATGTTTGTGAAAGAAGATGAAACAAATTATGACCAACTTCTTGCTCTCACACTTAAAACTTTCCCCCTGCCCCCCCCCCCAAGTATAAAATAGTAGTATTACTTGTACTGTGATTATAGTAAATGTAATACATTGTGTAACATTACTACTGTCACTACAGATCAGGGACTGTTCTTTAATAGTGATCAATCATGTAGAATTTGAGCTGTTTCTGTTGTTTCATATAACACTACTACAAAAGGAAACTTAGGAAATATTTTTTGTCCTAAAATCTCAGAACAGCTGCCATTTCTTGTGATGTTTCAGAGGATCCAACTGCCCAAACTGTAAAGAAAGGCAGGTGGTAACCTTAAGGTGAGGAATACATATCTGTTTCTGTCCCTGATTTTGCCTCACATTTTTGTCCTGCCCTCATTAAGTATTTGATTTTCTGGTTAGTAGCTGAGGATTATAGTCAGTCAGTAATGTCAGACATTAATTTCTCATCCTTCTTATTGTTCAGAAAATGCATGTTGATGCAAACATGTTGCTCTACTGACTTTTTAAGTGAATTAGAGTAATATTTAAGAAGTGTTCCTGATTTTGTGCCTTTTTCCCCAATTTTTCTGGCTTTATCCGGAATTCTTGAGCAAAGAAGTTAAACGTTACAGTATCTTGTATCCTGACAGTATTTATAAAACTCTCCTGAAAGTGAGAAACATTCCTGAGAACTGGGCACATATGTGCTTTCTAAAACCCCAGGTAAGTGCTGAGTCATTCGTTCTGGTATCTCTAGAACTTGCCTCACATTCATTCACTAATTGACGTTATTCCAGCAGGGTTGTAGCATAACCCTATTTAAATAAAGCTGATAATCAGGAACGGAAGGATTTCCTTTTCTTATGCTTCTCATTATTATCTTAATATTCCTTCACTAGTTACTGTCTTTGTCCTAAATAGGGTTATAGTGCAACCATGTTTAAGATAAAGCAGATCATTGGGGAATTCATTTTTTTCTCCTTTTTCCCCAACCAAGGCATCCACACAGTAAAGGATGTTCAGGGGGTCCCCCATAACTGTGAATCACTAGATCCTAATGCTGCCTATAAATGTAGTCTGTCCATCCTAAGGGGAGGGAGGTGGCCGGCCTCCTCTAATGCTGGCTATGAATGTTAGTCTGCCCATCCAAAGGAGAGGGAGGTGGCTAACCTCCTCTAATGCTGCCATCTACTGGAGGTAGAAGTACACTGTATGGTGCTGGAATGTGCACTTGGCAGAAGCATAGCTGACTCACCCAGTGCCCTATGGCGGTATCCCACCCCCTCAGCTCTTCGAGTGAAAAAAAAAAATCTGTTCCTTTTACTGCAACAATATGACATGCATCCCCTCCTCCTGACCCAACCAATCAGATCCCATTTCAGTGCCCTGCTCTGACCCTCCTCCCTCTCATTTTAGAAAAATGAAAGAAAGAAAAATCTTTTCTTTTTTAAACTGTAGCTAGCAGTTGTTACTGTTTGTAACCCACACAGAGCACTACAGTTCTCAGGTTTCAGTTGAATAAAAAAAAAAAAAAAATATATATATATATATATATATATATATATATATATATATATATTTTTTTTTTTTACTTTTAAACTTTAGCAAACTGCTTGCTACAGTTTTGACCACAGAGTGCTACAGTGCTCAGGTTTGACCATAAATGCGATACTGGCTTTTAAAAGCTGGTATGCCTTAAGCAGAAATGGGGATTGGTTGATCGCACTCCCCCAGCACTTTGCACTCAGGGCAGTTGCCCCCTTCATCCCACCTTAGCTATGCTTCTGGCACTTGGTTGTGCCAAGCTGATTTTTTTAGAGTACTGTTCATGAGACATGTGCGGGAGCATGCATACCCACAGAGGAAGGCTTAGCTTACCCTCATGTATGTAAACACCAGGGCTTAAAAAATGAAAAACTCTGATGGCTGCCTGGACGATGACCTCCCATGACCGGCCCTTGTCCCAAGGAGAACAAATGGGCTGACTGACTGTGGGAGGGTTGATGGCTGTCAGGAAGAAAAGAATAAAAAGAATTTCCTTTTTCTTTCGGCTTTTCCCAATTTGGGGTCGCCACAGCAGAACACCGGTCCGTTAATGATTGGCAGTAGATTTTTTTACGGGTGCCGAGGTGCCAGCTCGAAGCCCAACCTTCAACAAAGGTATGCCCATTCTATGCATGTCTTTTGGATGCCACTCGACTGCGGGGAGGACATGCAGACCCCACACAGAAGGCGCTCCAGCCGAGAATCGTACGAGAGAACCTCTTGTTGTGAGGCAACAATGCTAAACACTGCACCACAGTGGCTAAAAGAATAAAAAGAATAAAAAAAAAAAAACATAATCAGCATCTTAAGTCAAATACTGGTCTAGCACTGTTTGTTTTCTATTATATTTGTTTATGACTAACACAAAAAAGCAGTCTGTTGCAGGTTGCACCTTACTGACTCAAACCCATTGAATAATGGGTACTACAACAAGAGGACAGAGTGGCTTAAGTTTGGAATCAACTCATATCAGAAATGGCTACTAGGGATAAATACTCAGAAGACAATACTCATGGCACTGACAGAGAGACATGACACCCAAATGAAGAAGGGGTTGACAAAGCTATTTTAAGTGATACTGTCCCTGATATAAGCCAATATAAAAATGACTGCAGCTAGACAAGCAGGGCACTGAGTTTCTAAACAGTGATTTCTCCAAGGAGGAGGAGGAAACCAAAGTAGCAATGAAGCCCTTTCTTTCTTATCAGTGATACCACACCTGAATTACTTTTCCCAGCTATGGAACCATCAGCCAAGCAAGTACGGAGCCAGGATGGAACCTACATATCACAGATAAACAGAGATGATCTATGACTAGGATGACAGATCTTATAATGAGCAGCAGTGCACTGAACAAGACCTCCATGAAGACTGAAGACAAGTTTGGTTAATAACCCTCAATTTCCTAAAATGAAGAAAGTGAATTGCAGTGGTCTGAACTAGCATGAGACTCTGTATACATCTTACAATGCTTTGACTTGTGAGATGCTTGTGTTATAGTTTTGAAGATTCCTGTAAGGGGATTGTTTTCTCTACTATATGTCCTCAACACATTTGATTTAGCAACCCTTTTTCTTATTTAAAAATTTGTCCTGACGCTGTCTTCATTGGACTACTAAAACATCTACTTTATAAGCATACATCACCATGCTATCTAGTCAGATTCAGTCATGGAATGCTAATCAACCCATAAACAGGAAGGAGGCAGAAGAAGGAACGCATAAAAATGGTTCAGGAATGCCTTTCTTTTGTTTTTCTTCCAGTTGTGCACAGTGGCCTATTTTTGCTGAGTCAGAGAATGACTAATATGTCTAATTTCCTGCTTGTGCAATCAGGGAATTAATAGGTAACCGACACTCAAGTGGAGCAAATCATGAGAAAGGAATGACCAATAAAATTACAAATTAGGTTTCAGTAGATATGTAGATATATAAAAAAACAATGCACCCCAACTATTATCCCTTTTATGGTTTTGCTTTCGTACAAATCTCATGGTCTTAGGTCTTTGCAGGAGGAAGATGTGGTTGGTGTTACAAGAGGGACTTGGTACTGACTGCTTACACTAATCTCAACAATAAATTAATGACGAATTTTGGCCTAAACACAAGAACTACCACATGCAGAGAATCTGGGTTAGACAAGTGTAAAACAATCCTAATACTGAAACACATATACAAAAGGCCAAGTTGATTATCTGAACATGAATTTGTGTAATTTGTGAATATACAAATAAAGACATTAAAAGCACATAAAAATTAACATATAAAAAAAACTTCACTTTAATATAACATGGTGCTTCTTAAGAGAGAAAGAATGTAGATATCTTAATATCTATCACTGTCAAATGGAACATACGTAAATTTTTCACTTAGCAAAATATTGTTACTATTGAAGAATTACATGAATTTTTAGTAGATGACATATGTTCTAATAAAGATAATGGTTTAGGTAATGTTCTAATAATGACAGGCACTGAGATGCAGACAAATAGGGTCACATAACACTGTATGGCACAAATCTGTGTAAATCCCTTGGTGTACTTTGTGCTACACTACACTGAAGAGGTGACACCACAATTCGTAAATGTCACTCTGCTGGTGGCAGTATAGTGCAGCAGAAAACAATGAGTAAAAGATTAATGCTGATTTGAACTGTTAACTGCGGTGGTGGTGATGCGGTAGCATTGTCGCCTCATAGCAAGACGTTGTCCCGTTCGATTCTGAGCTAGAGCGTCTTCTGTGTGGAGGCATACGTGAATGGGGCGTGCCTTCATTGAAGGTTGTGCATCAGGGCTGGTAACCCAGTACGTAAAAATCCACTACCAATCATTAGCAGACCGGAGTTCCGCTGTGGCGACCCCCAACTGGGAAAAGCCGAAAGACACAAACTCTTGTTAGCATACTCGAATGCCAGTAAGCTGTCTGCTGTATGTAAATGCAGTAAATGCGGTATTACAGTGGAGAGCTAAGTGGTTTAATTCCAGGAGTGCAGGGATTCTTCATATATCATATACTATCAATGCATCTTGGTCACTCGTACTTAGTGTTTTGTACGTGTGCGTGTGTGTTTGGTGGTAGTGGTGGGGTTGCTGCTGCACTTCCTTATAACCTGTCTCCTTCACCTGTCTGCAGCAAGGCATACTGACAGCCTTACATATCCATATTGAACTGGCAGCATGTGAAACACATGCTAATATTGACATAAGCAGCATGTCTGAATCACTGTGGTATGACTGGTATGACTAATGTAGGCATGGCGTATCCGAATGGTTTAGAATAATGTCAGTAGCACTCCAGGAAGTAACAAGCAGTGTGTATTTCTGCAGGAGAGGAGGGGGCTGCCCATAGGCAATAAGCATATTTGAATATTATGAGAGGAGGGAGGAAAGAAGACTATATACAATGGAGTATATTATTAAAAACTGGAAGAAGGAAAGGCAGCATGTCTGGATAACAAGCACTGCATTTCTGTACAGGAAGGGTACCCCAGGACAGTAAGCAATATTTGAATATTATGGAAACAAGCAAGAGGTAAAAAAATATGCTACAGGCAGATTATTAAACATTGTGTGTGGAAGGAAGGGGTACCCCTAGATACTGAGCATACTTTTTTTACATTACGGAGGATGGGATGGAAGAATCTTCAAGAAAGCATTACTGGTTAGATAATCTAAACTGAAGGGAGAAACACAGTCAATGAATTTATCTTCTACTAATTGTGTGATGGTAGAAACAAGCCTAGACAATTAGTAGTACATGCTAGAGAGGGGAGGAGGCCCAACTTATATAATACATGGGGAGTAAAATATGCTTGTTCCTGTTACGCTATAACAGCCTTGCTGCATGCCTTAATCAGCATAGTTGGTTAGATCATGGAGCAGAAACAGGTGCTATGTCACCAGCAGAGTGTTATTAATACATTCCTACCAAGAGCAGTAAGTGTAAAGCAATGAGGTCCACAGTGGATCTTGATCATGTGATTATATACCAGGTTTGTATATTCACAAAATCTTATCAAATATTTACTGCTGCTTGGCATGCATACAGTGAGATGAATACCGTTTCCAGTAACCCTTTCATAGTACATTTTTAGTCTGTGTATACAATAACACTGATGACTGGAAAATTAAAGATCAGCGTCACAGATGTTGATGACTTTTGAATCACTATTATACCCTATTGGGGGGGGGGGGGGGTTGCCAGTACTAGGATTTCATATTGAGTTCCCCAGGAACAGTGTTACTTTCTGATATGTTGATCACATATGGTAGGTAGGCATGTGATAGCTTTGCAGCTGGTGATCAGGGTTCTAATTATCTGATATTAAACCAAAAGAAAATAAAGGTTGTTATTCCTTCAGCAAAGCTTTCAGTTTTTTTAATTAGTCCCAGAAAATGTATTAATTTTGCTTGGAATAAGGAGAAACGTTCTGCATGGATTCCTATGCAGCACAGAAATATATTAAATTACAGAAGTGACAAAGAAGGACAATGAAGGAGGCCCACTGGTCTTTAGATCTACCTGTCATTTAAGGTAAATCTGCAAATGAAACAGCCAAGAATAAAGGACAAAATATTTCAACTGATTCCCAATAATTAATGAAATGATTTGGAATATTTCTTATAAAATTATGCTTAGAATCACGGTCAGGTTTAAGAAAGTATACATTTAGACAATGGTTTTTCCACATTCTGTCAAAAGATTAAAAATAATTTCTTTTGTGGCTCATCTGAAGGGAACAGTAGTATGGAACTGGAATAATTTATTTCTTTTTATTTATATATGTATGTGCCTATTTGTCGGTTGTTCTTTTTTATTTGTTTAATTACCTGTTATAAAATAATCCTTGCATCTATTTCCTATACACAGTATACATCTAGTTAAAAGAAGTAGGGAATCCCATCCTAGCAAGTAGCATGCACCAGGTGGAAAGCAGTCCTGGAATGTATGCCAGACCATGGTAGGGTGCACACACACACACACACACATTATACATATATATATATATATATATATATATATATATATATATATATATATATTTATACACACACACACACACACACGCACACGCACACGCGCACATATATATATATATATATATATATATATATATATATATATATGAAATACAAATAAAACTCCTTTGGTGGAGGCAACCATGCATCAATAGTAAAAGTTCAATGACGAACGATACTTTATAAACCCTAAGCAATAATGACGTAAACACACTTTGTCTGAATATAAAATATACATAAACATATTCAAAATAAAACTAAAATGTATACTTTCCTGCAATTCTATATTATCAGACAAACAAAGTGTTAATAATGTGTTTACGTCATTACTGCTTAGGGTTTATAAAGGGCGTGTTAGTTACTGTGTGTGTTTGGTCTGATGAAGCTGTTGTGAAAGCGCTTACCTGTGCACACTATTAAATTGCTTTTTACGGAAAAAGTATCGTTCGTCATTGAACTTTTACTATTGATGCATGGTTGCCTCCACCAAAGGATTTTTATTTGTACTTTATTCATTTTATATTGCTGGTGCTATTTTGTGCTATATATATATATATATATATATATATATATATATATATATATATAGATACATATACACATATATATATATATATATATATATATATATATATATATATATATATACATATATATATATATATATATATATATATATATATATATCTATATCTATCTATCTATATATATATATGTCCACTTTTAAATCCCGAAATACCACACTCTCAAGTTTTGAGATACTGAACTCAAAACATTGAGATTTCGGTATCTCGAAACTTAAAACTGGACCAAAAAAAAAAAAAAAAGACACAGCTAAAATACCCCCACCCCCCCTACTTAAATATACCAACTCCGAGATCGCAGTACAGTGAAGAGAACGGTAATGCTCCTGTTGCACTTACCATTCTCTTCACGGTAGCGCAATCTCGGAGTTGGTATATTTAAGCAGAGGGGGGTGTGGGGGGGGGGCTGCAAACATTATTTTAGAGGGGTTTTTTTTGGTCCTCTTTTGAGTTTCGAGATACCGAAGTCATCGATGTTTTGAGTTCGGTATCTCAAAAATCGAGATTTTGATATTTCGAAATTTAAAAGTGAACCTATATATATATATATATATATATATATATATATATATATATATATATATATATATATATATATATATATCCACACACCTGATGATGATTTAACATTGCTACTCAACCTGACAGCATGTCTGCAGTGTATGAGAGATTATGAGAGAAAAAAAAAGATACCAGCCAAAATCCACTTGTACATGGGGAGAACATGCAACCAGCTAAAAAACAAGCTGAAAATGTGTACTCCATGGGGCAGCAATGTCAATTCTCATAGTAACCATTTGAAATGTTGAGACCTGCTAGAGTGAGTCCCAAAATGAGGAAACTGAATGGATGAAAGATTGTACTTATATATACCAAGTCCGAGATGCCATTTCTTAGAATATTCCCTTTTCTCTGGTGTATGTTGATCTTACAGTTGGTATATATAAGTTTGGGGGTGTGGGATACTTGTCCCCCTGCAAAAAAAAGAAGCTTTAAAGAGAACAGCAAATTTTCCAGATTCTCTCTTCACCAGGTTTTCTGTCTTTTCTTTTTTGGCTTTTTGTTACTTGGTGTTTCAAATGCTGACATTTCCATAGGGAGCCAGTTGTCACATCATTGTGCCACCACTAAAGCCTAATAATTTTTTAAAATACAAATGAGGGGGTAAGCAAATTAAACAATAACAATATTAGAGAAAATTGTGGTATGTGCCAGAGTTGGATATTTATTTTAAAATAGAAAAAAATCAGTCCATTTTTGATATAAGCTAATAACTAAGTCTGTAAAAGGTATGCTCATATTAACCTCTGACTGTATTTTTTGTGTAGTTTGCAAACATCTTTGTAAAAGAGAAGATTAACATAAGATTTAAAAACAGATATTTCTGTAAATGTAAAGTTAGGAGTTGATGGGGAATAATAATACACGATGCTAAAATCCATTTGATTATATTACATTTTTTGAAAGTATTAAATTTAATTCCAATGCATCAATTTCTTGTACTAATAATTGCTATATCAAAAATAAGAGTCCAGTAGGAATCAAGTCCCTGATTCCCACAACACCCAAATTAAATATAACCAACTTTCAGTAAAAAATAGCTGGGGAAGGTTACACCATCCTGCTCTGCTTATAGTCAGAATTTTACAAGTGCTTTAACTTTTGGTATCCTAAATCTGAACAGATTGCATTTGAACAGCTAATGTTTGATCAGCTTCATGGAGCCCAGTAAACTGACTGCTCTCACTTTGATGATAATTTTACTTATATTGCCTGTTAAGTTGCTCTGTCAACACCTTTTGTCATGTGTACACATTTCTAAGTATAATTCCTAAAAACTTGTTAATGTTGTGCCCTCTACTTATGTTTATGAGATAGCTGAACATTTCTCACATTCCTCCTTGTCTTTCCTTTTGTGACTTTTACTGCAGGTGTTGCACCATCTTTGTTCCCCATGTTTGTGACTTTTACTGGAGGTGTTGCACCATTTTTGTTCCCACTAACTGAACTGCCTTCATACGGTCTATATCCTTAGGCAATCTTCATATCCCAAATCTTGTGCAGCATTCCAAATACAATCAATTTAAATAGTTTATACATTTATGGCATATAGATGCATTTGGATCTTTCCACATACTTGCTATTATTAATATACTTAGAAGTCAATTAACTTACAATATTAAAATGACATTTTTCAGTGAACTCTGTCCCCTCTCATATGGTGCTTAAACCCAAATGATATAGAACTCCCATCCATAGCACCTTGGGTTATGTGCCAAAAGTTAGTAGTGAATCTGTTATCTTTATTAATTTATGTTAGCTGTGTAAGTGAAGTGGTCATTCATGAACCATTTCTAGGCACATCCTTGACCCACAAGCAAGGGTAAATGTAACAAATATGAGCAACATAGTGCAGCAGGTGTTTGTTGGTCAATTAGCATAAATAAACTATTACATTTCTCCTGCACATCTAATCATTTGGCAGTATGGTTTTGGATAACATTTCTACAAACATTTGCATTTCAATTGGAGTAAAATATACTTCATTACACCTTACATTAAATTCTAGTCTTTGGCACCTGCTATGGAGGCCGAAGATGATCATCACTTTTTAACATAGTGATAGCATTCAAAATAAAACTCTTTACAAGTTCTGTTTTATCAAGACACCTCTAGAGCACAAACAAGGCTCTGTCTTGGTCTCATGATCTGTCTACAGATTTATGCTAAACCTTTCCTGCTGCTGTCACAGATGATGGCGATGTTATGATAAGGTTCTAACATACTGTTTGACTCTGACATGATTGCCCCCCCACACACCCACATAGACTACAGACTTGCACAAACGTGTTTGTATACACACACAGACACACACAAACCCAGACATACAGACACATGTACAAACACGCATGCATGACTGAACACACACATACACACACATATACACACACATAGAAGTGTGCACTCATTCATATGTACAAACTCAGACCACTATGAGCAGTGATTCACCCCCTTAGTCCTTTCAATTATCTCTATGTACATGCCAAGAGTTTCTGTGTAAGCTATTAATTCTGTTTGACACGTTTACCTGCTGTCAGTGTCAACATCTGGCCAGGCTCCCATGGATGTGAGCTGCTGTTCCAGTGCCACAATGCGCAGTCCGATATATCCTGATGACAGCAGAAGCATCAGCACTCTGTAAATTCAGAGGAGGCATGTTAGCAAGTTGCAGTGTCTCTTTGTCAGAGAATATGTAATTTCATTGTATTAGTTCAGACACGGGCATACATAACAGGCCATTTCTGTGTTATTGATAATACAGACATCCACATGGCAAACCACATCTGATGAGTATACCTTTCTTTCTGTTTAAATACCAGCTGATAGAAGGTTCTTGGATATTGGGATACTCCGGTACTGTTGTCATATTGAATAGAAGGAAACTGAATACGAAGAGAAGGAGTAAAATCAGCAATAACTGAACATGATTTGGGGGGGGGGGGGTGCCAGCTATCCAGAGAAAAAGCTTATTATACACTAGAATCCCAACCTCAAATACAAATGATTTCAACTGTCTAGCTGGTTTCTGACAAGGTAGACATTGCTATAGATGTCCAACAGAACTGGTGCTGACCTATCATGTGCAGAGCATCATTTTTTAAACCATTCTGAAGAAAGTTTTGTGACTAAGTAGCGCCAAGCAAATGACAGATGGCCTTTATATCTGAAGTCCTGTGGAAGTTGTCCTGTTATCCATCTTCCTTATTTAAACTGTGCCCAAAGCAGTTTACAGATATTGAGGTGAATGAATAGTTGTACCATTTCAGACTAACATGGATAATTTAACGTGACACAAACTTTGAAAGTACTTAATCAGAAGAATAAGAACAGCACTGACAACAGGGCTTGAAATGGATGCCACAGCATGCCATGTCTGCACAACTGTACTATCATATCCACTTCTTTGTGTTCTCCATTGTATAGATTTATCTTCCCTTCCATTGTACCTTTTGAATTTAGTAAGTATTTATTTTAAGGTCTCTACTCAAACTAGATTAAGAGTGGCTTTCTCACATTCATTTGAATCTTGCTTACTCCTTATGAGAAATGAAAACTCTCAAGTGTTCATCTGTCACATCAGCTTCCAAGAAAATACATAGGTTCATAGTTCATACTTGTTTACTAGGCTACTGATTTGTGAAGATTTTGAGAAATCTATCCTTATATTCCCATTCTAGTTTTTTTCCTCTTATATTTTGCATATGAATAATGCTAACGCAGAGATGGGTCAAACAAGGATATGTTGGGACAATTACACATTTGCCCGTATTCAGGAGGGACAGGGGGGTATTAAATAGGGATGAATTTGAGCCTACCTATCCATGCATCCTTTCATCTAAATTCCATTTGAATGGAGTAAGAGAAGTACTTCACTTTACGTATCGTGGAAGAAGGTTCCACAGAAGCGGTATTCTCTTTGATACGTATCTATCCCGCCAACATGTTCTATTATTTGAAAAAGAGATTAAGATCCCATGAGATTGTGTTTATGATACTACTGGACTTGCAAATATGCAATGATTATGACAGAACTGAGTCTGTTGAAGCTCTACATGCAAAGCAGAGGTTGTCTGTCTGACACTGATAAGAGGGACAAAGCTTTGACACAGTCTCCATAATTTTTACAATTTAGCCCCTTTGATTTTTTTTTTTTTTTTTAGTGACAAAGCATTGTTTTCATTCCAGTCGTGGCAAGTGTTTGGACAGGTACATACCTTAAGGGGCATTATACCCAATGATCAGCCTAATTAATGCCAAGCACAGTGGAATTATTACATCCCTGGATCTGGAAGCAATACTTTAAGATATATTCTCTCCAATAACAAAGGACTTTGTTGTAGCAGTGGATATGTGATGATCACATACCCACTTCAATGAGCATCACTTCATGACCTTAAGTGACTTTCTTAGGGTGACACAGTGAATTAACCAACTACAGAGAAGTCCAGACATGGATTTTTTGATTTATAGCACTGCATTTTGGCTGTTGTATTTTTTTTTTTTCTTAATTCCATCACTGTGGACTTATTAAAATTTACCTACCAAAAATAAATCCGCTGTGCTTTTCCTTGTGCATGTGGGGTCAATATTTAATGAGTAACAGGGCTGAGAGGTCAATGAGAATATCTGGGTGTGAGATGAACACTTGGGCTGAGGGGGCATGAAGACAAACAGGTAATAAATCACGGCAAGAATAGAGATAGATAAGGGAGCTATGAAGGTGCAAGACTGCAAGATAATTATCAGAACTAAGACAGTCATGAAGTTGTCTGGGTGAAGGATGATTACAGGGCTAGAAAAACAATGAAGATATATCTTTGTAAAATACCAAGTACATGTTATGTTGTTTTTTTTAGCTACTGAAATACTATCCAGAAAAGCTATTATCCTGTGTTGTTGAGCTTTCATTGCATTTCTGTATCCTGTGATCTTTGGGCCAGACATCTTCTGGAGCATCTCATATACCATTTTAGTTTTGCAGCAGTTACTTTTAGATTAAAAAAGTCATATTATATTTACTTGTTCTACATTTTAACTTCTGCAGATATAAACTTATATTTGGTTAATGGTTATATAAAGTAAAGCTTTTCTTAAAAGAAGTCTGCAATTAAAAGATGTTGTAAGCTACCACTCCCTGCCAAAACCTGTACTTAAGCATTTTGCAGCACCATATAATGTACAATTACATCTAGGTTTAAAACTTGTAGTGCTTTCCTGATGACATGGCCAGAAATGCGAAGTGTCATTCCTACTTTTCCATGGTAACCAGCTTTTCTTCATACACATTCAAGAAAGATAAAAAAAGAAAAAAAATTCTAAAAAAATAGATTCAGGTCCACTTGTACAGAACTTCCATTAGTGTTCTTTTAAACATATCTGAATATAACATTTTGAAAAAAAAATGTAAAAGAGCTAACTGAATATATCTCAGTGATGAATTTAATTTATGTACTCTGAAGTACTTAGTTACCCTTCATGTTCCCTTGAGCAAACAAGCTTTAGTGGGTACCCTACAACCATAAGTCATTAGGTCTTGTTAAAAATCCAAAAACAGCTACATGGATCCTACGCATAGAGTAATAGGTGGGAAGGAGGTTTCCTCAATAAAAGGACACAACAGTGGATTATAATTATTTATTTAACGTTTGTATCTGGGAAAGTCCGACTTGGAACAAAGCCAATTTTCAGAGGCGGCCCAGAGAGGAAACGCTCCAGGCATATGTCTTTGTAACGCTGGAAGAAACCGGAGTACCTGAAGAAAACCCACACAAATACAGGGAGGACATGCAGACTTCTCACAGAAGGAACTGCAGCCAAGAATCAAACTGGAGAACCTCTTGCTGTGAGGTGACAATGCTACCACTGCGCCATCCAACTACTATATACCCTACAACATATAAAATGCTTTTTGGCATGATGAAACACAATTGCTTTTCCTACAGTGAAAGAAAACCAACATAAAAGAGTGCATGGTTGATCTTTGAAAAATATCCCCTTTCACAAAGATTTAGTCTTTTAGGTAAAGTATCACATATAGCCTGTGCATATTCCAATGGCTGTTAGCCTGTGTGTGGTCCAATAGCTCTTGTACATTTTGCAGTTACCTGTTGTGTGTTATTATATTTAATGTCATGCAATATCTGCAATGTTAACTTTGTGTGCTTTTCTAATATTCTGCGAGTATTCTTTGCCCTAGGCTTGTGTCATGGATGAAGAAGGTCAGTTAGCACTTCTCCACTTACACAGTTATCAAATAAATAAAAAACAAACACAGTCATTGAAAAAGGGGGCCATTTCTGACTCTTACAGATTATAATAGTTAAGGTTTACCTATATGTTTCTTAATCACAATCTTTCAGCTCACAGTTTCCTGAAAGATGAATGGCAAAAATGGTGACCTGATAGTTGTCCTCAGGTAATGGTGAAGAACAGCAGAATACAGTGGAGGAGTTTACTATGTCAAGGTCTTATTCTTATGTTATGGGAAGGAGGAGGAGCATGACAAGCAGATTAGGGCAAAGGTTGCAGTCCTGCAGGCAACAAACCAATCTCTAGGCAGTGAAGCAGGAAATGAGTTCTCAGACAAAGTCCTCCAATTACACGACTGGACATTCTACATTGCCAGCATCACATGCAGTTATGGACTGTGGTCAGTGACAACAAGAACAAGACTGTGGCTACAAATGGTGGAAAAGAGGTTTCTCTGCAGGGTCTCTGGGTTCATGCGGATACAAATAGTGGAGAACAGGTTTCTCTACAGGGGTCAATAGGTCCACTCTTTAGAGCTATGATGAGGGCCCCTCTGAGATGGGGTAGCCTAAGAGTACAGCCTTTGTTCCTTCAGACTGAGAAAAGCAACTGAGGTGACTGGGGCATCTTATAAGAATGTCTCCTGGGTGTCTCCCACCGAAGCTATTCTAGGCATCGCACAATGGAAGGGGAGCCCTGGGCAGACCCAGCACATATGGGAGAAATTACATCTCTGCTAGTTTAGTTTACAAACACATGGAGATTCCTTACAATGAAAATATAAATATAAAAAGAACCAGTTAACACAGCAGAATGTATAAAAATCCAATTTTTAATCAATAGATAAGCACTTTCCTGCCTTCAGGTGCTTCATCACACCATAAACTACATTAGCTAAATATGTTAGTATGTTTGGAAGCTCACATTATTTTACATTTTTTTTAAATTTTGTGTATTAGAATTTGTTAGTATAAGTTTTAGGGTGGGAGATCATGTTATACAGATGGAATATGTGGAACTGAGATGAATTTTATGTTGCAAGCAGATAAGATTTTTGGCTTGAATGACACTGTATCTATAAAACCAGCACTGAAGTTATGTGGTTTGAATCATTGAATAATTGGTTCTCTTATATAAAGGATTTGTGTTTTACTGATTTTATGATCTGATGAAGTGCCTGAAGGCATGAAAGTGCTTACCTACCTATTAAAAACTGGATTTTTATATGTTCTTCTGTGTTAAGTGGTTCTTTTTCTTTTTAGATTTCACTGGTTTTATTTTATTTGAATCAGTTTTCATTCATGTTGCCTTTCTGGTTTCAATTGCTTACAATGAGCCAGACTATATGATCAATGAAGGGCGAGTTTGATCTGCCTTGTCACCACAACACTCACCAAGATAAGCAGAAGGAAAGCAAAGCAATGAGTCTTTATAACTATGGTTCTAATTGCAAAATATATGGCCCTATACTAGTTAAGAAAAACACTTTATGCAGCATAAAAATATACTGTTTGTCATTTTCAGTGGTTTAGTTTATAAAAAAAATAATCAGCCAGTGCAAAAACAGTAAATGATAAACCTGCACTTAATGCAATTAGTATACTATTCCAGAAATCTTAATTTCCCACTCACGTCAAGGACATTTTGTAAGACTTGCTACTCTGAAGCTTTCTAGATGTCTCTTGTCTTCTACACTTGCTACTCTGGAGCTTTCTACATGTTTCCTGTCTTTAAAATACATCTGCTACATTGCTCATTTGTGCAGCTGTGAGGTCCAACGGACCAGTAACTTTCATTCTGTTATACCTCATTCTCTGTAGAAGATAAGTACTTCTTGTTTACTCAATATGTAGGTAGATAACAGGTGGGCCTCTGAAAACCAGGCACTTACTAGTTTCTGTTTTTGGGAAAAAGCTTTGAATTGACTTGTTTCATTACTGTATTTTTCTGCATGGCTCTGTCAGGTCCAATGTAAGTACTCTGTTGCCCCCGTGTTAGCAGACAATATGTATTGCCAGTCTTCTCATGGACTCAGCAATAATGGGACCCTGCTCTTTTATGGATGATGACATGTTGCGTGGTTGGTGACACATGGTAAAAGTTAATAGCAGGTCATTGGGAAACAGACAATTTTCAGGACCCACTGATTACAGATGTTGTGTTCAGAATACTGGAAGTAGCATTAGTGAAACAGAACTGTGCATCAGTGATCAGCTGTCAAATGGGAAATATGGTCAGCAAAGTGAATTGTAAAGGGAAATACTAAGTGCTAAGATTTGATAGCGAAGTTTTTCAAAACATTATTGCTAACTCAAGACAGCCACTGTAACTCTACTGAGCACCTTTCCTGCTTGAATATAATGTACTACGTATATCTGCTGCTAAATTACTGGCATTACACTTACCTGTGCATAATAGTTGATACGCTTCAGCTCCAGTACACTTACTCTCATTATACACATACATGAACTATGAACTTTATCAACAGCTGTTACACTCACTCTCATTATACACATACATGAACTATGAACTTTATCAACAGCTGTTACACTCACTCTCATTATACACATACATGAACTATGAACTTTATCAACAGCTGTTACACTCACTCTCATTATACACATACATGAACTATGAACTTTATCAACAGCTGTTACACTCACTCTCATTATACACATACATGAACTATGAACTTTATCAACAGCTGTTACACTCACTCTCATTATACACATACATGAACTATGAACTTTATCAACAGCTGTTACACTCACTCTCATTATACACATACATGAACTATGAACTTTATCAACAGCTGTTACACTCACTCTCATTATACACATACATGAACTATGAACTTTATCAACAGCTGTTACACTCACTCTCATTATACACATACATGAACTATGAACTTTATCAACAGCTGCTACACTCACTCTCATTATACACATATATGAACTATGAACTTTATCAACAGCTGTGACAAAAAGGGGGGTTTGAAGCAGGACAAGCCTCCCTACACCCTTTCCCCTGCACCTCCTTCGCTCACACCTTTGTGACAAAGTGAACACTGTCAGGCAATGTAACACCTGCCTCACTCTTCCTGTAAGGGTATTTACCTTGAAACACTCACACTTTATTAACAAATGAGTAAGTCTGTCTTGTTGTACAAAGTATGGAGTGGTAACAGTCCAAGCAAATGTCAGTTTGAGCCAACATGCTTCAGCAAATGTGCAACAATCTCAAAAGTTTAGGAAAGTGAATACGAGCCAGTTTGTACCCTGTGTTGGGGGCAGAGGGCGGATACTCAACATGTGGCTGCTCACATTTACTAGAAGAATGATCCACTGTGCATCTTATGATTTTCACCAGAAAGAAGAGAGAGAATGAAAACATTATGTTAATTTAACATTGTAAACTTCAAAGCTAGAGACATGAACTTGAAACCTGGAAGTTTCTTGCTGAAACAGTATGGGATTCTTAGCAAGCCCCTTAACCTTCTAGGGATCCCTTGTCTTTTGTATAAAGTGAACTGTACTTCTCCAGTGGGAACACTTAATACTAAAAACGAAAGAAAAAAGGCAGAAAAATGGAGATACTCACAGGCAGAGATAAACAAAGATTAAAAGGTTCACAGTATTCCGTTCTGGAAAGACGCAGCATGACCTAATCCTCACTGTCACCTCTCTGATCCACGACCCAGCATCTAGATGGAGAAGATAAAACACTTGAATACATTTACCTCCTACTATGTAGCAGTGACAGATTGCAAAAATGTCCTACAATGGTACTGATTTACTGACAGACGTGCATTACATTCAAAGCTATATTTTTAATTATTTCTTAACCAAGTAAACAAACTGATGGAATACAGGTCCTCTTAGGGGTGATCTGACTAGACTCCAAAGGCAAGTACCAATATGTTATGTATTTACAGGCAATTTAGAGCAGTTGGTCTACCATTATGTTATCGCAAGGTGAAAGGAAACTCCAAATATAGTACTTAGGGATCAGACTTGAACTTCTGAACCTGGAACTGGAAAACGGGAACCTTAACCACACATGCATCATTCTGATCCTTCTAGCAGCAAGAATTTTTTTATCTCATTTGAGCTGCATGGCTTTGAATTTGGCTCTCACTTCAGAGACTAAACAGTTTTAGTCAATCTTTTTATACAGTCCATTAATTAACTATATCAAGCCTCATATCCCAGTCATCAGAATAACCCTTATCACTGACTAACTGATATTGTAGGCTCATAATCATGAGACCATATGCCCCATGCTAATACCCATGCCCATGATGTACCTCCCACTATTAGAAGGGCAAAAATGTCAGGCCAGGGATGAATTTGTGGATACCAAAGTTTGGGTGTCACTCTGCTTAACATGCGAAGGGAATCCATTCTAGAAATCGGGTAATCATTGGATAATAAATCTGTCCCTCCAACATCTTTCATTTATATGTTGGTGGAGATTCAAGACCTGTGTTCTAGTGTTTGTGGAGCTGCAAGAGATAAAGAAGTGTTGGGTCCTTAATGGCACACAATGCAAGCCATAGATCTCCACATCACTCTGTAAGAGCCCAAGTATGGAGCTAGATCTTCAAACCTGTCTTAGCAGCCAAGGGTCTTTAGACGAGTAATGTTTTTGGTCAGGAACTGCAGGGGCTTTTCTAACTGTGTGATGTGTCTAGACAGGTACAGGCTAAGGAGACATTGTAATTTATAAGTGGACTAATTAGAACAAACTACAGAGAGATAAGTTCTTTTGACCCATATGAAATACCTTTAGATATTGATGCTAAATGTCAGTTAAAGAAAATGGAACTGTCAGACAGAATTCCAAGATCTCCAAATACTGCATCAGTTTAGAGTGGGATGCTGGCTATATTGTAAGCCAAAGACAAGAGGCTTTTTTGCCAAATGTGACAATACTGCCTTATTTCTGCATTTAATTTTAGCCCTTTATCCGTACATCATTGGTTTTAAGGATTAGTTCTTGCAGTAGTGATGGAGATCAGTCAAATATAGGCCAAAAAAAGGGACCCCAGCCCTGAGGTACAGCAGTCGTTACTTTTCTAGGTGGCATGTGCTACGTTAACTATGTGGGATATTAATGTTTTTCGTTAGTGTTAACTGATATACAGTAAGTTCATAGGTACTTGCCAGACATGCAGTCCAGGGGACCATTAAATAACTCAGCCCAAATTCCCAATTTCCCTCAAAGCAGTATTTGGTTAAGTGACATGCTGAAGGTCACACGGTAGGTTAATGAAGGCTGAGAGAATCAACCAGTCAAAACGTAAGTCACAGGAAGTAGCTCGTTAACAGCTGATAGCCTTAATCCTCTAGTCTATGCTAATTGCTAGTGTATGATTAGAGTCCTGATGTAAATTAATCAATGACTAAGCCTCTCACAGAGCTCATAAATAATTATACTCACAGGCAAACACTGTTTTCTAACACATGAGAAAATAGGTTAGTCATGCTCCCTCCGTGATATAAACATGTATAAAACACTAGGCTGCAGCTAGCAAACTACAGCAGTGGAAATACAGCTTTTATACCAAAGTATGTTTTGGGGTCTCTGTCAACTCTGTGATATGTACATCTTTAAATAAGGGATTTTCTAAAACTCTATTCTATGTTTGATGGAGCTTGACTAAAATATACTAGAGATTATTTTTATAGCTATGAATGCATGTTTTTATATATAATTTGTTTACATTAAAACAGGCCCATCCAGTAACCACCAATAACCATGTAAAAACATGTGCTTCTTAACCTGCTGATGGACAACTGGAATCACTTAAACAACTTGTGTGTTACTCAAGGTGACCATTTTGTTACACGACCTAAACTGGGACACTTAAGCTGCAGCCTATTTATAGGCCTACAGCCCTACACTAATCCCTGCACTCTACATGTGGAACATGCCTTGCAACACTAAATTCAAAGATTCTGGGGGACATCTTTACAAAAGTAGGAAGAGATTTTAAATATTCCTTTTCTAACCTTGGAAAGTTGCTAGAATAACAGGATTTTGTGTTAGGGTGCATTTTCTGAAGGATATGAAGCCTACAACTTAAAAGTACAACATTATTTATTTGGTTCAGCCCTCAGTGATTTACCAGAAAACCATAATTTTTATGAGGATCACACGCAGACCAAAAATATGAGGCAAAAATCTGGACATTTGGGACAGTTGAGAGGTATGCTATGCACCAAGGGAATTGAATATATGGGTAATTTGCTGAGAAAATAATTTTCTTCTCTGTTCATTATCAGTGTGTCTGCTACGCAGAACACATTCCATGGAATCCACATGGTGTGACACTGGGTGAGGGCAGGTCACAGAGTAGTAAATAATGCGGGGGGGGGGGGTAAAGGACCAAAAATAGGGACACCTTTTAAATATTGCTTATACAAACTTAGAAAGTTGATAGAATAACAGGTTTTACATTAGCACAAATTTTCTGAAAGTTATTAAGTCTGAAACTCAAACGTCTGTCAATATTTTATGACTTAAATACTCAATAATTTGCTATTTGCTAGAAAAACGTAATTTTATGAGAAGTAGACTAAAAATATGAAGCAAAAATCTGGACATTCTGCAAAAATCCGTACGTTAAGAGCATACCTCTCAAGTTCCCAGCACAAGTAATCTGGACAAAGCCAAAAATAATGAGGGGACAAAGGCCCCAAAATAAGGATAAATTTTAAATATTGCTAATATAAACTTAGAAAGTTGCTAGAATAAACGGTGTTGTGTTAACATGAAT
The DNA here is from genome assembly GCF_019279795.1 of Protopterus annectens. Lineage (NCBI taxonomy): Eukaryota > Metazoa > Chordata > Ceratodontiformes > Protopteridae > Protopterus > Protopterus annectens. Next base: position 454,403,681 of record NC_056747.1, on the reverse strand, counting down.
TACCAGAAGGATATGACACTCAAACGTCTAGTTATTTAGTGACTTCAACCCTTAATGACTTACAAGAAGATTACAAGTTTTATGAGGAACAGACTTAAAATATTATTCAAAAATCTTGACATTCTGTGAAAATCTGAGAAGTATGGTTAAGAGGTATGACCGAGAGAGAGTGAGAGCGACAGACTGTGTATGTGAGAGATCGGAAGAGAGTGAGAACAATCGGGAGTTAATGCACATATGAATGAGGAAATGAGTGTGTGTGTGTGTGTGTGTGTGTGTGTGTGTGTGTGTGTGTGTGTGTGTGAGTGAGAAATCGGGAGAGAGTGAGAGCGATGTGTGAGTGATTGCATGTATGAATGAGGGAGTGACTCTGTGTGTGTGTGTGTGTGTGTGTGTGTGTGTGTGTGTGTGTGAGAGAGAGTGAGAAAAAGAGAGATCGGGACAGAGTGAGAGCAATCGAGCAATACTGTGTGTGTGAGAGAGAGAAGAGTGACAGCGAGCATGCGATCCCCTAGCAGTGATTAAGATGTTTGTGCATACTTCTCAACCTCTTACTGCAAGAAATGTGGACAAGGCTATAAATAATATATATGGGAGTTTGTGTGTGTGTGTGTGTGTGTGTGTGTCAGAAAGAGAGAGATCAGTGAGAGTAATCCCTGACAGCAGCATCAAGAGGTTTGCATACCTAACAGTCTGCAACACTCATTTTATTTCATTTAAATTTGTTTTTGGGGGGGGGGGGCAAGTAAACATTTTCTAAAGTAATCCGCTCTGCCATCCAATAGACACAGAGAGATGCGCACCTGCCCAGCTTATATTTTTCTTCTTGGACTACTAAAGGAATTCTTCTTCTTATCATGGATATAACTCTCCCACCACCTGCCTTTTCTATATTCTGAATGTGGACCTAACAGAATCTTTTGTCGTTCAAGAAACTGCCTGAAGTTTTTGTTTTGGTTCACTCACTGAAGCAGCACTACAAATGCTGGAAACCATTCAGACTAAACCGAGACATTTCTGCATCCCAAAGACAATGTTTGGGATTCCAGGGCAGAGACTTCCAAACTGGGACTGTCCTGGAAAAACTGGGACCATTGGTAACCTTGGTGTTACTATCTGCAGATCTCTTTTCTTCCTGTTGCAACATTTCTTTTCACACTTTAGAAAGCAGATTTTACAAATGAATTAATTTATAGTTCAGTAAATTTTAGTCAATGTAACTCTTGATCTGTGCCTTTATATTCCGTACTGAAACCTCTGGAAATCAACAGCTGTTGACTTTGCTTGGATTGATTCTGTTAGGTAGGCACAGGAAGTTAGGGATTTCCATTGTTGAAACTCATTCTTGGCTTGTCCTTGGAAGAAAATCATCAAAAGAATGCTTTCAACCTTTAAATTTAAAATCTGCTCTCTCCATATTTGTGGCCTGCAGCAATGGGTCATGCTGAAGCATATGGCACTATACTCCCATTCCTAATCACCCTGACAGAGATGAGAGCCGACATGTAAACATATCTGGGCTGTTTCTGGAGCCCTGGGGAGAAGTATGATCTTTGACCTACCATTGGGTGTTATTTTATTTGCAGGCAGTCCATCCACTTCATCACCTTGGTTGTCAATCTTTTTCACTGAAAGTAAAATAAATAAGTAAGTAAATAAACACACATGCTGAATGCAGGTACTGTATAAACTAGTGAATAAATAAACACACATGCTGAATGCAGGTACTGTATAAACCAGTAAATAAATACACATGCTGAATGCAGGTACTTTATAAACCAGTGAATAAATAAACACACATGCTGAATGCAGGTACTGTATAAACCAGTAAATAAATAAACACACATGCTGAATGCAGGTACTGTATAAACCAAATGCTTTGCGTTACTTAGTAAGGAAGTATGTTTGCAACTGTTTTTTTAGTTCAGTTCTTCTGTTTCCCACACCATCTTTCATATTACAGGCCTGCATGATCTGTATTGTCAAATAACATGAGAGATGAACAATCCTCTTGTCATCATGAGACCCCCCCCAACAATAATAGTGGCTGACTAAGAGTAACATCCCATGTGGTAGTGTGTATTTCATGCAAATCTGTGCATTCGTACTTCTTCAAAATGGTAGTGGTAGTGGTGGTGGGGGTAATGGTCTCCAAATTCCCAGCACCTGATGTACATACACACCTGTTAGACTTAGGGCAGGCATGGAGTCTGATGACAGGCATATTTAATTTTCTTGCTAACAGTGAGTATGGATATTTGTAGAGTAATAAAATGTTCATGAAATGACTCTACTACCTACCTCCAATGATCTAGTACATTTGTACAGAGGAACCCATATACCCCCTCTCCCATCTCCCTGCAGATAACACGTTATTACTAACGTTTAGCACATCACTAAGAAGCCAGGCAAAATAAACAAGTTATAAATAGCAAAATCATCTGCAACAAAAGCATGCACACTTTTTCAGACTACAAAATTATTTCAAAATTTACTGCATTCCCTATATAGTGCTTGAAGCTTATGGAATCCATAATTTCATCCTAACCACAACATCCATAAATGATAATAATTCAACCACTTAAACACATATACAGATACATACAAATGTTTGCAAGTAAGAAACATACAGTAATATGTTACAAAGGTTGAAAATTACATTATGTGTGATGACTGTGGATGTAACTTCAGAAACAGTTAGCAACCAGCTATATTTGAGCTATGAAAGATCATTTCCCCCCTAGATATGACCATAAACTGCATGTTTTGAGTCAAACAACTGTATACAAGATTTGTACATCAGTTTACTACTTATATCTTTTAAACTAATAGTTAACTCCAGAATTTAGAAATTTATCTTCATTTCTTTCTTCACATTATGATAGTGATGGTATGAAATCTGAATTCTGCTTATTTTTGCAAGTAGTAAATGTGTACTATTTAGGATGAGATATATATATACTAAGTTCTACAAAGCAGGGAAAGAGGCCTGTGCTTTCAGTTATCACATGCCTCGTGCATCTAACACAGCAATAAATTTGATTGTGAGTCACTACAACATGTTTATCATTAACAGATAGACACAATGGTTTCGTCTAAACTTCTTGTGCTTAGAGGTTCAGAAGTATGACGTATTCTGAGATGAATGCTTTTACATGGAGGCTTAACTGAGCGAATGTAGAGATTTTGAGAGTACGTACTGTGAGATTCCTGAGAATGCCAAACAGTCTGTCAAGTGTAGAGATCCACTTTAATGTTTAGAAGCTTAGGTAATGTTTTGTTGTGTTGCTTTTGGTAATTTAAATTTTGTATGCAGATGGTGCAGTTATTTTGTCTTTTAATATGGTGGGTAGACATGATGGACTCTATGGAACTGGAGCCATGGTAGTATTTAGTGTGTGCTGGCATGGCAGCTGGCAGTGAATCATTTCAGTAGGGAGATTTCTTCCTTGTTTGAGCTGATGAGACCACGAGTTGGTATATTTAAGTCCAGGGGATATGGAGGTGCAGGGTGCATGCCCCCTACAAAAAAGCATTGTTATTGATTTTGTTCTAGGGTAGGGGTATGTTTTCATGCTTGGTATGTCTGTTCTTGAGTAGCTGTTAAGTGTCCTGATATTTTGGTATTCCATTACATGTGCACTTAATGTGTTTTATTTAGTGATAACAGGTTCGCTGTTCAGTGCTTTTGCTCTTTGCTGATTTTATATATATATATATATATATATATATATATATATATATATATATATATATATATATATATATATATATACACACACACACACACACACACACACAATTGGATACAGATAGAAGATATAAACTTTCTTTGGAGGATTGGCCTCTGTGACAGAATGAGCAGCTTTTCAGTCTGAGAGGATCCTGGAGTATGGCCACTTCCCCACCAGGCTGAGGGGATCTTGGAGTATGGCCACTTCCCCACCAGGCTGAGGGGATCTTGGAGTATGGCCACTTCCCCACCAGGCTGAGGGGATCTTGGAGTATGGCCACTTCCCCACCAGACTCAGACAACTCATTTGATGTACCTCCTAGGGAAGCTGTACCACAAATGCCCTACTGAGAGAATGCCATTTGGAAAACCTAGAACATGTTGTGGAAATTAAATGTCCTTGCTTGCCTAGGAATGTACAGAAAGCACATAGTACAAGCTGGAGACTGTTGTTTAGGGTGTAGAGGTCTGACCTACCCTGGTCACTTTACTGGTAGTGTGACCCTTATCAGGTCAAGTAGTGTAGAAGATGAATGGGTGTATGAATATTCTACAGTTAAAAACTGAGACATTTGAACTCATGTGACAGCAAGTTATACAGAAATTTAATTTACAGTATTGTGGGGGGAACAGGAAGACCAGAATAAATGAAACAAAGAAAGGGGAGTGAGTTATATGTATGTATATATTTACATATATATGCATTGAAGCCAGATTAAATTATGTAGATAGTGAAATAGAGTCTGTTACAAATGAGATGACAGTGAAATGTTGAAGGTAGAAATATCTGGCACTTGTAGATTTTATTGTATGGTTGCATAACAGCAAAGTTATGGATTTTATATCAAGATTATGTGACAGTCACAGCACAGATACAGCAGGTTACTGGTACAGTATATAGAGACATTTGTATTAATGCTTGAAGGTTATAAAGTCTTTACTGAGACAAATGTCTATAGGAAGTAAGTTCCATGTAATGGTTTTAGTTGTCAATCACACCCTGGCATAATGCTTGAGATACATGTCTGATGATTTTCATTTTTATCTTCAACAAATTCCATTTTCTCTAGATCATTCCATTGAAAGGGGTCAGATCTACAGATTTGTTTTTAACTTACTCTGAGGTTTTACAAAGCGGGAGTAGGTTATTTCAGTTAAGAGGTGCCAGGGAGAAAGTCTTCTATATGAGAGTTATTGGGGACTTGCATTCCACTTCATTCAGGAATGTAGATTAAAACCCCTTCAGTGGACGAGGAGAAACAATCATGATTCATTTAAAACTTAATTGATTACATGTACCATATTTTTTATTATACGTCCTATAAATACAAGTATGATGACTGTTTTATATGAAATGTTTTATTGATAAGACATACTGGCTAAAATATTGAAAAAATGTAGCAAGTAACTATGGCATGTAGCTGATGAGCTGTATCTACAAAGACAGACTGACCTGCTGGATTCATCATCAATGCAGTCTCTTCCTGGGAGCTGTGAGAATCCACCTCCCGATGGCTTATATCCTGAAAATAAAAAAAATAAAGTAAAAATAAAATACTTTCATCTGTATACATCATATACATGCATACAATGCAGGGAAACTGAAAAACAGTCAGGAAAATAGACAGACTCATACATAATCTGTATGATAAGTAGCAATGATTTAGATGAGAGTCATATAAAGTAACAAGCCAGATGTTTGACAGTGTCTTTTTGTGGTCTCACTGTGTGTGTGTGTGTGTGTGTGTGTGTGTGTGTGTGTGTGTGTGTGTGTGTGTGTGTGTGTGAGAGTGTGCACATACGCGCATGTGTAAAACATTGGGAGGATCAGTTTTAATTCTGATTTCGTCTGTGGCTATGGAAAATTAACTTGTATATAAAATATGACAGAATAAGTGGCTTAATTGTGGGTGACACAGTTACTTTATATAACTGTGGTAGTACCACAAAACACTAAATGTGCTGTATTACTATTTTTTCCCATTTAGTACTACATTTTAGAAGCATCTTAAACTGGAAAAATACCTTTTTATGTATGAAGCCAATGCTACATTAATAATGAAAAAAATATTTGCAATCTAATGAAGGGTTCCATTTCACCAGGAACATGTCCTGTGGTATCACATGTACATCTAGTGAATGACACTTTTGAATAAGTAGTGTAGTAGCAATTTGACACGATACCCACATTACACTTACAAATTTGTGAGGCAGTTATGACAGCAGATGCGCCAGATTAAGGTTTTCTCCTTTAATGTGGCAGAAGCTCTGACTCAAACTGCTTGACTAGCACTGAGCAATAATGTAATTCCTGAAGCTCTGGTTCATCACTTACAGAATGACAGTTATCAATAATATAATTCCAGACGCCCTGACTCCAGAACTAATTCATATACTGCAGATTAACACTGATCCATATCACAGTTCCTGAAGCTCTGACTCTTGAACCGATTTCTGCACTGCAGGCTAACACTGATCAATAGCATGATTCATGAACCTCTAACTCCTGACCGGATTCATACACTGTAGATTAACATTGATCAATAGCATGATTCCTGAAGCTCTGACTCCTCATACACTGTAGACCAACACTGATCATTAATGGAATTCTTTGGGAAGTAGCTATAGATAACATAATTTATGATGCAACAAAGAGCCCTTTCTGGAATGGTAGCCTCACTTTGGCTGGCGTATTATTATTCAGGTTAAAAAAATGGCAGGTATTAAGGGCAGGGGTGGCATTACTCTTTCTAAAAAATATGGGTCAAATCTGGTTACCGTACATGGAAGAGTTTGCTGCATGGACCATTACTTGCACGGTTTTGAATTACCAGGCACCCATAATTGCAAAATATAAATAAATAAAGGTAACATAATTACATTCTTTCACTGAAGAAAAACATGTAAACGTTATATGAAATCAATAGATGTTGAAATACCAAATTTGGCTACAGGTAATTACACAAATGGATGAACCAAATGCTGATAATCCTTTTTTGTAGTTACACTTACCACAGCTTCCTTTAGGCCATCTGAGCTTCTGTCAGGTGGGATTCCCACTGTTGGACTGCTACCTGCGCTTCCGTCCTTGAAGCAAGAAAAGAAAATTACTTTCAACTTCTGATTCAATCAATCAATTTTAACCATAATATAGCCAGTCATGATGAATAAATACCAAATGGTACTTTGACTGGCAAAGAGAACTGGTAGTAACACTATAAATTTGCTTTTAGAAGTTGCACATAAATAATGGCAATTTTTTTTGTAGGGGTCAAGCATCCTGTCCCCCCACCCTATATAATTATACTTGTAATGACTATAATAACTGACCAACAAAATGTTGAGACTAAAATATTGACTGTACAATGATGGGTGAACATTGAAAAAACACAAATATACACAGGAACACACATACAAATCAATCAAACATATCTAATACAAAAACAACACATGCACACACATACACACACACACATGCTTTTACTTGGGAGGGCTTTGACTCCCATACAACTTTACTCATATAAATCAAATCCATGGTCATATTACCCTCCTTAAAACAGCAATCAGCTTAACATAGTGCAACTCATTCTTACATGCATGTTGCTCATTCAAATATTTGACCAAAAGTGCCTTAAATTCATGGTCCATTATTTGAATGTTTAATGGAACACTCCAACCATATCTATCTAAATTTATATCTATAACTATATCTCTGTATATCTATATGTGTGCGTGTGTGTGTGTATATATCAATCCACACTAACTTGCACAACAGTGAGATAGTGAGATAAAAGAGAAACAACTGCATCCCCAGTTTTCCCGGATCTTACAGAAATGATCTACAACAGTTCATTTTTCTTGTTAGTTGAAGAAAATGCAGCAACATATTTGCAGATGACTAAAAGGGCAGTCAGTCATTGTGTGTGGTTTCACATCTCTCTTTTTATTTTTTATATATATATATATATATATATATATATATATATATATATATATATATATATATATATATATATAAAAGTTAGAGCTAAATCAGTTTTTTGAATACCTAAATATGAACACTTCCTTTTTGAGCTTCACCATGGAACAACACAGTAACAGAATGAACTTTCTGGACATTCTTATTACTAAAGAGGATTCATTGAAAAAGTTTACCACTTCTATTTACAGAAAGCCCACATATTCTAATACTCTTTTACATTTTGAAAGTGGGCACCCTGACTTTCAAAAAAGATCTTTGGTTAAGGGCCAATGTGTGCGGTTAGCATGAATGGTCAGTGACCTAGAAACGTTTGTTGAAGAGAGGGAAACATTAAGGGGTATGTTATTAAGAAGAGGGTACCCCAATAGTTTCATTGAACCGGTTTTGTGTGAGATTACTGAAAAAAGAGTCAATGGACATTTCTTTCCTCTGTTGGGTTCAGAGAAAAACAACAGCAGCAATATAAATGATGTTGATATGGGGTTAAGGAACACAAATGAGTTTAACAGGGCCTTTATTTTGACTTACAATTTACAGTTCTATGATATAAGAGACATTTTAAAAAAGAACTGGTTCATATTTAAGAATGACAAAGAGGTCCTTAAAAATGTAGGTGACAGACCATGCGTCATATATAAAAAGATGCATGTGTTAAAGACTTGTTGGAAAGCAATAAGGAGGGGGATAAAAGCTCCAAGAAGGGTAAGATGTTAAATGTGCACACTGCAACCAATGTGTTAATGTACTAGAAACAGAAAAGGGTTTTATTTCTAGATATGGTACAGTTCAACTCAATTGTACGTGTCGCCTTATGTCAAGGCTGTCAAAGTTTTTACATAGGGAAGACTAAAAAAGTTTAAAATTCGCATTTATAAACATATGTATGACATCAGGAAGGGAAATCAGAAGAATGCAGACACCATTTTGAATCCTGCTCACAAGTTTAAATTTGTAGCAATTGATCAGGAAGTATGTGATAGTAGGGTTGGTCCTAAGGAACTGTTTCTAGAATTCAAAGAATTCATGTGGCAACTTAGGGTGGATGCCACCAACCCGCCTGGACTGAACAATGTAGTATCCCTCTCCAGCTATTTAAAATTAAAAGATGAATTATATTTTTAGGGGGAGGGCATGTATGTATATATATTCTTGTGGTAATACAGTAAAGAATTTTCCTGTTATCAAATGTATGATGCATTTATGTGAAAATGTTCTTATTTCTTACTTTATTTTATTTTAATTTTGATACGGGTGTTGACAAAACATTTATAATATGGAAAAAGGAAGTATGGTTTTAAGTTATTTAAATCATTTTCAAAAAGGAGAAATGCAATTGCGTACAATAATAACAAAAATAATTTTTAGCTGCATTTTGCTTTAATGACATGTAATTAAGCCCGGCTTTAAAAGGAAGTGATGTATGGAAAATTCTTGTTTTAATCTGAAGAAGTCAAGTGTAATAACAGACGAAAACGCTTATTAAACTTTGTATCCAGTTTCACCGGCCAGTGTTCATTTTCTTTATATATTACTGGATTTATCAGTGGTTATCGTCTCTCTCTCTGCATATATATATATATATATATATATATATATATATATATATATATATGTGTGTGTGTGTGTGTGTGTGTGTGTGTGTGTGTGTAGGTCTATGTCATAACACTGAATCTTCATTTCACTGAAACTCATATGGTCAAACCCATTTAATTGAAAACTCATTTCACTGAAAATCATCATACAGAAAATCTTCTCCACAAGACATATATCCTAAAACATGTTTTTTGCAGGGGTAAAGTCCCCCTGCACCCCCTTACTTATACATACTAACTCCAGGATCTTACAACCACGGAGAAAGGAAAAACTGCCACACACAGTGAATCAGTGCTCATGAGCAAACACAGACATCTATAGATATCGGGGTACAACATAGTGTTGACCATCTTAGTTCACCCATACTGTGCTAGACTGATAAGAAATGACATGCTTTCTATATATTTAGAGATGTAATCAACACTTCTCAATGAAATGAATTTTAGGTGAAATGAGTTTTCAATGAAATGGGTCCAACCATTTGAGTTTCAGTGTACATGCATATATAAGCTATGCCATCCTGAATCAGAGGACTAATTGTAGTGACTGCTGCAACTAATTGTGGTCAGTGCAGGAGTGGATGCTCCCTTCAGTCATTTAATAAGTACTGCCCCTGTTTGTACATTATAAACGTTGCTGTGGGAAAACATGCAAAGGAGCAGGCATCATCAAGTAAATGCAATGATTACTGAGGAAACACAATTGTGTTTAGTATGATGTAACAGATATGCAAAACATGTAGATGAATCAGATCTGTACATTCTTAAGCACGAATAAAATAGAAAAACAATTCATACCTGTATGTGGGAGCACACTGCTTTTAGAACTTTGAAAGTCTGTTCTCTTGACCGCAGAGAGACAAACAAGTACTGTAAAAATCAGAAACAGATTTATTTTAGAAGGACAAATAATTCAGAACTATTTTTGCCCTCCATTTTATTTTGTACGTTGGAGAACTGATTTTTTTAATTTTATTTATTTGTTTATTAGAAGGCATTACAGACAGTGTATCAAACTATATACTGTAAATAGTACACCATCTGCACTTTTATTTACAGGGTTGGTGTTTTAGTTCACCTAAGACTGAGTACTACACAAATGTCAGATCTATCTTTTTGCATTTGTTTCATTCAGAAGACACACACACAGACATACACATGCACACACACACTGTGAAATGGCTGGCAAGCAACAGCTGAAAGCAGCAAGTTGCAGATGTCATTTATACTGCTAGAAATTCCAAATGACAAATGAAGAAATGCTGAAATCCTGATCACAGAATCAGAATAAGTGTGCTTGACTAATTCTGAGAGTAGAATGCATCTTAATGCTGGGTTATTATAGCAATAACCCACGCCTGGGGGTGGGTAATGCTGGATTTACCCACTGTTGGCGTGGTTTGGTCATGAGGGCAAAGCGCGAGTGGCCAAACAAAGACAACCGTGGGTAAATCCAGCATTACCCACACCCAGAAGTGGGTTATTGCTATTATACAATGACATTATTTAAGAAAAAAAAACCTTACTTTTCTTAAATAATGGCATTGTATAATGCCTCCTTGCTGCCCTTCTACAGCTGTCTGGTATTCTGTGGCAGTTCTGATGTACTGCGCATGCGTATGCTTACGCAGTACATCATCGCTGTGGGTGGAAGCAACGGAGAAAGCAAGATCTCCATTGCTTTTTACAAACTGTCTCGCTATGTTAAAGGAGTTTAACATAGCGAGACAGCTTAAAAAAAGCAACGGAGAATCTCTGTTGCTTTTTTTAAAGCTGTCTCGCTATGTTAAACTTGTTTAATTTAGCGAGACAGTGTCTAAACAGCAACGGAGATCTTGCATCCTCCGTTGCTGTAAAATAAAAAGATTTATACTAATGGAAAAAGTCCTGGCGACCGGACCTTTTACCATTAGTATAAGTATGATTTACAACGTGCACACTGACCAATCAGCATGCACGTTTTGGAATATTAATGGGGGATCATTGTATAATGTTCCTTAGTGCTGACATACAGTAAGGAGCACTGCAATGCATTCCATGACTCCAATCATACGGTAACATATTGCATAACACTATGCCAGTTCCTCAACCCTTAGTGCCTACCTCAACTAGACTGTTGTGTCTTTTTCAGAAAGAAAATAAACTATTTGTAGTCTGTCAAAAGAAGGTTCTAGCTATTCGTTTTCTCGTGCTGCCATCAATGCTTTCCAAAACTAATGCTTCACTACTCCACACCTGAAAAACAATACTTGAAACTTGTAATAAAAATATCCACCAACTCACTATTATTCCCCCCCCCCCCCGACAGCGAACCTTTTATCAAATGGCTATAATATGGCCATTTGTTAAAATGGGACCCACTGTCAAATAGAACACTTAAGGGCTCTACTAAATATGCCAGTGTCTTTGTACTATTGAGGCCTGAAACATGACGTTAAACTCCAGCTGCAAATGATAACCCTATAGTGCATGAGGCAAAGCCTCATGATAAGAATTCTGAGGTGTCCTGAACATTTTTATATGGTTACTAGCTTCCAAAAATATGATCCTGCATTAACTTAACTTAATGTCTGCTTGTATACTTTCAAATTTTCAATACTTTGGTGTTAAAGCTTCAGCATGTCCTTCATATAGCCTTTCTTTATGTAGAGTGACACCTCATGTCCTCAGTGCAAAGTTATTATGCAGACCAATCAAAAACTGGAAAGATCCTTCACATTTAAAGTTTTCAGTGGGTCATAAAAGGGTGACATACTGAAGTATGACCCAAGAAAGTTCATACCAAATTTGTAGTGGGTCAGAGGGGGGTAAAGTCCTCATGTATTCTCTGATTTGTAATAATAAGCCCTGACATTACTCCTTCACAACAACAGGAAATTCATTGTTTTGATATTCCCCCACCTAACCTTTCAAAGGCCATTCTTTCCTGTGCCTAAATTCCCATCTATGAGGTAAGTTATACGCATTGTTTTCATACAGTGAATTCTTATTATAACATTTCTAGTTTTTAATATTTGGGTTTGATTTTTCAGCATTTTACCTACAGAAGCCTTACTTCATGAAATGTGGCATTCAAAGTACACAACCTGTAAAAAATCATTTTGCATACAAGCTTCAAACTCACCCTTTAGGATCATATTGCAGAATGACCTTGAGATATATTAATAAGTGTGATCCTTACATGTGTACTCTGAAAGTTTGGTCCAAAATTCCTAAAACATTACTGTTTAGTATTTATTGTACAAAATCATCTTTCCAGCAGCGCAGACAGTTTTACAATTTTGTTTATTTAACAAGACCATGCAGATTTTTTTTCACAAGTTACTGAAAATCACCTAGTGCAGCATATATGAACCATTGTTAACTATAACAAACCTAGACTCCTAACTTTGGAAAGTTTTCACTTCTCTTGTAACATTGCTTACAATTATTTTTTCATACCATCCAAGCACAACTCAATGACTGTTATTACTGCTACAGTGAGCATACGGGATTGCAGTAATCATATAGCACCTGTGAACATGCAATACAGAAGCAAAAATCTAAAGTATGATTATGTAGCTCAAAAGTACTTATCACCATAAGTGTAGAATCAATGTATTTTTTTTTGTTACTGCCATGCCTAAGTATGTAAATGATGTTAATGCATGTACAGATTCAAGAGGACTGTTACAAGAACATTGAAATTTGCTTGGCATAACTACCTTGGCACTGGAGTGAGGTTTACTACAAGTGGTACATTTCTTCCCTACACCATAGCCCTAACATCAACCTCCAGAGTAGGATAGGCTAGTTAGACACTGCCCCCAGATTGATAACAGCCAATTAGGGCAGACAGAGCTGCACTATCATACAATGCATGATGCTGGAGGATGCAGCAGAATGCAACGGACCAGGGAAGATATGCAAAGCATTGCATAATAGATGCGTGCATGGTTTATTAACGCCAGTTACATCTTATTACAGGGTTACTTCTTTTTAGGGTTCTTTTCATATTGTACATTGATCAGCACCACTACAGTACAGTGCATGAGATTCCCAGGTGCCCAATGTCCCCAACATTTAACAAAGATTCTGATGACAAAGTCACAGACCCTAATGGAGTGCAGTGTCCCTTAAATTGCTATTGCAAAGCAATGAGGTCCAGAAAATTGATATGTAGAGCTTTACTGTGATTTTTTTGTTTTCTTTGATACTCTTTCCTTCCACATTTATCAACCATCCTTCTCTCCTCTCATAGGTCTTTAGCCCGTTATCTTGATACGGGGACAGTCCTGCACTAAGCAAGAGATGACCGGAGGGGTGTCACATAGACAGCCAAATGGAGTTCACAGCCTTACTTGTACTCCTGCCTCTACTCTTTCACTGCAGGAAGTGGGTACCCTTAACCCAGGGAAGACTGGCATTCTCCACGTTCATGGCCTAATGGTGTGTGCATAGTCTGTCGTCTTTGTGTCTGGAACTACTCACTATCCCCCTTAGTCGCCAGCTATAAGTAATGCATGTAAGCAATGGAGGTATTTATATTTGCCTTAATCCCACCCTCACATGGCTGAAATGATCATCCTCATCACTGCAAGGGTGTGCATTCCTTTCCCTTTTGTATACATGCTCCCATGTGTGAGTCTTGAAGGTTACCTTCACCAGCTTGGCATCAATAACCTTATGTCATTGGTATTGGCTAGCTTCCATCACCATGCTAGCCTGTACTTGTAAGGTGTCAGTCAGCCATATCCCAACTTTTTCTCCCACAGGATGGGTGAGATGACATTGGCACTTATTCCCATCCCCCATCTAATTCTTGCAGTCCCTGAGCTGGTACTTGAACTCAGGTCATCTGAGTAGCAGTGAGAGTTTTATTCCCTTAAGCCGCAGAGCCAAACTAGTTTCACTCTGATTTCTCATGTATGTAGATTGAATCCTAGCAGTGAAATAGGATAACAAATGGGTTGTTAGCAGCCAGGTGGAGTTAAGACAGTAGTAGGAAGTGTAAAAAAAAAAATAAATAAGAAAACTTCAGTGTATACAGATTAATTAATAAACTCATTATGTCCCATTGATGATAAAACAATCCTGTATATAGATGAATTCTGGGTGATACAAATACTCATCCATATCATTTTAATCTATCACATCAAAGGTGTGGATCATTATGGTGTTTAACATAACTGGAACTCTGCCTTTCATATGTCTATATCTATCTATATAAAATTAAAATTCAAGAAAACATTTTTTGCAGGGAATGTTCATTTTTATATTGTTTGTTTTGTTAAATGGCACATTCTCCAGAATGACCTGTTTATAAATGCCTCTGCTAAAATATTCCAAAATATATTTAAAAAAAAAAAGGTAAGTAAAACAGGTTTTTGCTTCGTTTAGAGAACCCTGCTTTTTTGTAACTGCATTAACCACTGATAGCATGACATACTAAAAAACAAGTCTTCCTAGATGGTCACAGCATGAGGTATCATATTCATTTTCTTTGTGATTTCATTTTATCTCACATTCTACTGAGTTGCAGCCAGAAAATGTTTCAGTTTTATTTTGAGTAGAACAGTATAACAATGCATACCTTTTCCCCAGCGCTTGTTTTGACAGTTATCGCATTTGGCACCAGCAGGGCGGTATTTGCTTTCTTAAGGACCATAACAGAAGGGATAGCAATTGTTACCTAGTTAGAGGAATTACAACAAAGTCAGCAACAGCTGCATACTTTAATAATAATACACTGTAAATATGCTAATAAAATAGCTTAGAAGAACTTTGAAAACTCTTTATATGATCTCTAAATCCATTTCTTATTGCAGTCCATCAGAATCTTCTTCTCTGCTATGGAAGCTCAAAACCAGGAATTGCTAGAGGCACACTGACTTGGTGATATACTTGGCTCAGGTCAAAGAAGAGGCCAAACAATGTTTTATTTGTACACTCGTTGCCATGGGGGAGGTGGGGAGGGGTATTCACTGTCATCAGCTGTGCAAGATGCTGGATGCACCTCTAAATGTCAGTTAGTGGGAAATTTGCTGGTCACTAGTTCTTAATTTAAACCCTGTATACATGCATAGAGGGTTCTGTGCATATTTTTCCACCTACAGCAAATTTATGTTTTGGTTACGGCTGGGATCAAGTGGCTGTAGAACCTCTGGAGCAGGGCTATGACACCAGACAAACTGGGTCTGTGTACAACAATTAATCTGTTGAAGAAGTAACAGCAATTCATTTTTAAAGCAGTAGCATCTGTTACTAACTACAGATCCTTTAGGGAAACAATGTTGGTAAAATATCAACAGCTTTAGGAGGAGATATCCATTCAATCTATCTGGAAAATGGGCTGCTCTTCCAGCCCTATCTCAGAACCTTAATGCTGTTAGATGCCTCTACTGTCTCAGGATGATATTTAGTGCAGACCTCTCCATTTTGACAGGATCAAAGCAGCGATTGCTGGTAGTCAAAACTGTTCCTACATAAACTAAATAATTCAGAAATTTCCTCTGCAGATTGAATGGCTGTAGCTATGGGATTAAAAAATGGACTGCACTAAACAAAAAAGGAAAACTGATTAGCTGACAATATTCGATGTCTCAGACTGATAACACATTTCAGTTTTTCAGAGAATTAAAATAATTACTACTTTTATCTCATCTTTCAACTGGTAAAAGTACTGTAAACAAAGACAATTTGAAGGTATGATATCCAAGATTTAAAACAGGTGGACGTTGACGAAATGCAATTTATTGAAATGAGGTTGCTGTGGATGTTTGCACTTGTTGAGGCACACAATTTCAAAATGTTTAGGGTTCGGGGGATACAACCCCTTTGTTGTGGTATTTGGGGTCCTTGCCTCCATTGAAAAAAAAATGAATTTTGGAAAACTTGCATTTTTTTAGTGGTTGATTGTTTTCAGCAAAATAATTTTTTGATCTACTGACATGGAATGACTGCAACTATGTAATCCGATTGTCAGTAATGAAAGAGAGAAAATGGTCAAAATACTCTGAAAGTATTCAACATACAATAGAAAGGGAATATGTTGTTGATAATGTTGATTAAGCTCGACTCCAGACTTCATATAAAGCATTCATTTGTTATGTTAGCCATTGCTTGTAGACATTACTTTTCTGCATTATTAATAATAATGTATTTAAACCTATTTCCTTTACTTCACTAACTCTAAATTCAACATGGTGCA
Organism: Protopterus annectens; assembly: GCF_019279795.1. Classification (NCBI taxonomy): domain Eukaryota; kingdom Metazoa; phylum Chordata; order Ceratodontiformes; family Protopteridae; genus Protopterus; species Protopterus annectens. The sequence continues at coordinate 454,387,185 of NC_056747.1, read as the reverse complement.
CCTATTCACAGATTTACAAAGAAGCTCTTGCCTCACTCTGGGGTGTGGAGAAATCCCATATGTCTTTGTTTGATCATCTGTTTGTGTTACAGATCACACTTTGATGACAATTTTTCATATAAACAAAGAAATTCTAGCAGTATATGTAATACATCTGCAGGGCTTTGCTTTCCTGGCAAGACATGAATATAATGTACTGCATGGTTTCTGTCTAGACTTCCTCAATAAAGAATGATTAAAAAAACACTGCCTAGTATTACAAGGAAAAGGGAAACAATGCCATTTAGTGTTGGCAAAGGTATATGACTAGACTTTGTTTGATCTAACACAGCCAAAAGACAAAGAATTCAGTTTATATTATGCTGTCAGTTTGTTTGTGTCTTTCGGCTTTTCCCGGTTAGGGATCGCCACAGTGGAACTCCGGTCCGCTAATGATTGGTAGTGGATTTTGTATGTATCGGGTTACCAGACCTGACACACAACCTTCAACGAAGGCACACCCCATTCACGTACGCCTCCACACAGAAGACGCTCTAGCTGAGAATCGAACGGGACACCATCTTGCTATGAGGCGACAATGCTACCGCAGCACCACCACCGCAGTACAAACTGAAAATGTTTGGTGTGGTATACGGAAATTACTGCAACTCGCCAAAGGGCCTAGATTACATACACAGTGATAGAGATGAAATGCTTGTTGTATTCATACTTGACAATCCTTTTTTTATCGAGATAATCTTGGAGAAAGCAGAAAGCTGTATACCTTGTGATAGACTGAAATTTGTCACATTCTGTGCCAGTTCAATTGAGAATAGTCAACTGGTCTAAGACATTACTGTCATATGTAATATATGGCCTCTTCTAAGGAACTGATCCCTTTTTTGTATCATCCACTTAACTGTCTGCCAAACAAATGTTTGATGGCTCTGTGGAATTCAGTGAGCTATACCAGACTATGACTCAGGATGCTTGTATTTAAATAGTGACCCTAGCACTTGAGGTATTGGCTAAGATGGATTAGTTGTGAAGGTGCTGTGGCTGACTGACTCAACCAGGGATGGAGTACATATCTATTGCCACAGAATGTATAGTGAGTTTCCTGTTGGATGCCATGGAAACCTATGTGTGATGCCTGCACTGACAAGGCATCTGCAGGCTTTCATTGTTTTCATGACTGAGCAACACTCCTGTGCAATGCCCATTGCATGTTATCCTCAAACATGCATATTAGCCGTATGCAGGGAGTAAATTCTCACCATGCAGGATGTCACCAGTCTTGATTCCTCAGTTTTTCTTTCCAGGGAATGAAAGGACTGAAGAGCTCTGGCAGAAGAGTGACTCCAAAATGAGTCAGCTGGGGGGGGGTCTTGATTTTCAAAGTGTGAATATGGGCTAAAATGAACCATGCAAGCTTGAGTGCATAAAGTAAATAAATAGATTAATCAATGTGGGAATTATTGATGTACACTCAGAATGGAAACAGCTGTTTCTACTGTTAGCTAAGTAAAGCAATGTGAGAAAATTGATTTTTCTTACAGCTGCACGCCTGCACTTATAATTGGTAATGGACATTTATATGCAAAGAGGTTTAACATCTCCTGTAGCAAAGCTGTACAAGGCAAATTTTCTCAGAAAAATAATACCACATATGAGATGACAGAAGTACAGAAATCATTTACATTTCAAGAAAACAGGTAATGGCACAACAGAAACAAAATTAGCAGAATGTTCTGCTACCTTACTGGAACAACTCTTGAATGACAAGATGGAAACAGTGGCTGTGACTGGGTTAAATAATAACAAGCAACCACGATTAGATCTAGTTCAAGCATATTCAATAAAGTAATCTGGTAAATTTCTGCAACAAGCATATACATGTGCTAAGCAGCAGAAAAGCCATTTGCACATGGGAAAGAATGTGACAATTTGAAACTAGAGAAACAGTCGATAATGGATTAGTGTAGCTAAAATGCTTTGACTTGATGACAACACTACCAACTACAGCTTAGATCATAAATGTAAATGACCATGCTGTGTCAATAAAATTTGAGATATGGGGACAACTGGACCAGAAGCAGAATGTTATAATTATTCCTATATCCAGCTGTACAGCAGCTAAATTTGGACATCATCAGAGTACAGCAGTAACACAACTAGTAACTCTTCACAGCAATCTAGTGTTACAACAACCCTAGTACCTGTCTCTTCAGCGACAGACAGCTAACACTGGCCTGGTGGATGCTACCCTGTGTAAATCTGGAACATATCAGGCAGACTAGATTTATTACTATACAATGTGAATACATTTAAACATTCCTGGCATGGTATACACTATCAGTACTAGTAACTAAAATAGTATTATATATATATGTAACAGTTAAAAAAGATTTAGCAAATGCAAATATACAGTGTATTGCAAAAGTATGCCAAGGAAGACTGACTGATGCCACAGCAGGTATGTATACTGTGCTTCCTCTACTTGGAAGTAAAGTAAGCTTCTGAGCATCAGACTGCAATCTCTTTTTTATGTGCAAATGAGACAGGAGATGACAGTCATGCAGTGGTTAGTGTTGCTTTCTAAAAGCTCTTGGTTCTTCAGTTCAAACCCCAGATAGGGTGCTTTTTCTGTAGTGTCTAGATATTGTGCCCCTTTGTCTGTGCAAATTTTTGCACAGTGCACTGTTTTTATAAAGATATATTCCAGTTGACGTGATTGTCATCCAAAATTTCCTATAGAGTGTGTGTGTGTGTGTGTGTGTGTGTGTGTGTGTGTGTGTGTGTGTGTGTGTGTGTGTGTGTGTGTGTCTTTGGTGGGATATGGTCTGGCTCCCCTGTGACCCTGAGCTTGATAAAGCCAATATCAAGATAATGGATGGATAAATGAATAAAGTCTAAATCATTGTGGCCAAGATGGCTTCCTTGGCTCTAGTTTATAATCTGATCATGTCAAGCAATTATTATTCAAACTACCTTTATTTCCTTTCGAATCCCAGGACTGTAAAAGCAGATGTGGCTTTCAGAAATAAACAGTCTTCCATGGAAAGGAACCTCCTTCTGCAGAGCACATGGTGTGCCTGAAAGACAGGCATATACGAGTTAGTTGCACAAATAATAAAAATCTTGACATGAATTTGAAACTAAACAGTGGAAGATATTGAGCTTACTTTCAAGGAGTGGACCCTCTTCTGCTGCTTCTGGAAAAGATGTCTGAAAGGCAGTGAGATGCTTTGGAGACTACAACAAAGGAAAAGATAGTTTAAAAAAAGGGGGGAAAGTTCACAGACTACAGTGTACAATGTATTTATCTAACAAAAAATTCACAATGTTCTTGTTGAAGTTATAATACGATAATATTAACTCAGCACAACTGTCTGCTTTTGGTGGCAGGAGACAGGAGTGACTAATATGTGACTTGTTCAGAGGTAGCACATTGTACAAGAAGAAGACACCGTGAGATTCAGACCCACATTAGTAGGGTATGGCCTACTCACATCATGTTATAATGATCATCAGGTTTCAATGCCTGCCAAACCCTGTGTAATATCATCAGATGAATTCAGGCAAAATTATCCAATATTTTGAATGCTACCAATATTCTGGGTCATTTGTGCACTGTTCCTGAATTGGATTCATTAACCTGCTGCCAGTCTGCACATGCAGACATGTAACTTTGAACACTGGACATTTGACAATCCTGCACAAATTAAACCCTGATTTAAACAGGAATGAAGCATCAGTGAGATAAAATGTTTTCATAGCCCTGCATGACCATATGCAAATCTCAAATATACAGTTTTCTCAAGCCACAGCAAAATAAAGGACATTGGCACAAGTCTCATATATACACTTTTAAAATATATACATGTCTATATCACTTAGAAACATTGTGATAGTTATACAAACTTTATTAATTTACTTCTCTGTCTAGTGTTATACACAAAATGCTTTGCAATAATCAACCAGGAAAAATGATTTCATCAATGAAGGAAGATTATTGAAGACATGATCCTTGAGTATTGTCTCAATGAATATAGCACAGTTGCATTTCTGAATTTATATGCCCCCTGTCACGTGTGTGCAAATAAAAAGTTAAAATAAAAATAGATGGGGGTTGCACAGCCCCCCTCGCACCACTGTCTTGATTTTAGTATTTCTACTCTATAACCATTGTGTTGGTGACTAAAGGATACACTGCTGGCCACTAAAATTAATTCACCAGCACACACACATCCTTAAAAATGTTTAACAGAGACCACTGTATCACCTACTACCCCCCTTCCCTACCAGCTAGCAACCAAAATACACCATCTGTGGGAGAGAACAGATTGCTGAATTTCTGGACAGTCATCAAATGGTAGTATCCTATGCTCACATTCCTAGGCAGTTGCTGACTGAATGCTAAAGAATCAACATGTGCTTGTTATCAAAGTCTGTTATACAAGTTACATTAACTGTATACACTGTTACAACTAAAAAACAGCTTCCCTGGGGCTTTATTAGAGGTACCTGTTAATAGACACACACTCATTCCACATCATACTGCAACGTCTTAGCACAAGAAATCTGGATAAAGACCCCAAAATAGAGGCAGACTTTAAATGTTGTTCTTATAAATTTAGAAAGTTGCTAGAATAACAGAATTTGTATTAGCATGTATTTTCTGAAGGTTATGAAGTCTGAAATTCAAACGTGTGTCATTATTTAGTGACTTCAATCCTCAGTGATTTACCAGGAAACTACAAATTTTATGAGGAACAGATCAAAAATACGAGTCAAAAATTTGGACATTCTGAGAAAATCTGGACAGTTAAAAGGTATGTTCAACATACACAGCATTGAATGAATATGCTAAAAGTGCTATTTAATTTTCTAGCAACAGAGGGTGTCAAATCTTGATTTGAGGAATCACATGTCGGCAGATGGAAGAACTGTCACTTAGTAGTATTATATGTGAAGACCTAAAATCATTCTTTTTCCATTTACAGGATAAGGATCTTAACACTTACTTTCTTAAAATGAAAGATGTTTGGATCTTCTGCTAGAAAAGGCAGATCTACTGCTTACTGTAAAATACACTTACTTAGCATAAACCAATCTTACTTGTATCTAGAAATGCAGCTAGACCCAGTCTCATCCCTATCATTACACATTGACTGATTTAAACAAATATCACGCCATGTAGAAAGCTTGCTCCAGAGTCTGTCATTTCATCACCTTTAAAGCATGATTTACTGCAGGTAAATGTGTGCTTATTCCATACAACAGCTCTCTCCCTCTGCTGAGAAAATTAACCATAAACAATGCCAAATTACAAACTTCCATTAAGTAAAATGTGAAAGTTGTTTTCAAATGAAAACCCCGCTGTTATACTCCTCATAATATAGGCTGTCTGCCAGTTACTCAGCTCTACACTTGTAACCTGTACGTATATCCATAAATGTTTTCATCTGGGCTACTGCCCTACCCTTAGACACATTGTTGCTATTTTAATTCCATAGAGACGATCATTCCTTTAGCTTTGATTACGAGATTCTACACATTCCTTTGTATTTTCATTATGACCAGGAGTAAGGCCTTTCCTGCTCAAGGTGCAGTATTATCACGTCTATCCCCATCATCATTAGAAACGTTCACACCCTTCAAGTTTTTACTACAGAATTAAATGTCTACTTTGAAAGCCAGGTCATAGGCTTAACCTGCCCAAGGGCCACTTGGACAACTTAAGATTCCCTGTATTTTATTATTTGTTATACTATCCCAATGTTAAGATTTAAGTGGTCCTCCATCTGTGTCACAGTAAGTGGCTTACATCTCAGGCTTTGAAAAATAATTAGATCTATATCATATCCTGTGTAACATTACCTGTGCAATGATAAGAGCGTTTAGCACTCATATAGAAAGGGCCATACTATTATTAATAATCCAGCTTTAGACTATTAGAATCTAAGGCAACATGGTTTTATGATGGTATGAATATACAACTACATGTACAGCTGCTCTTTAGTTCAGCTGGACTCATTCTGTAATTTCAAGCGATTTGATATACACCTCAGAAAAGGCCAGCATTTGTTTCACTGTGAACAATAAATGTGAAAGGCTGCTACTCACAGAGTCAGTTGCCAATAGTCTCTCTGGATAAATAATATCCATACTCTCTGAATAAATAATATCCATTCACAAATAAGTGCACACTCAATATACACACCTTCAGACATGCACACGCACACACACACACTTTCCTGTGCAGCATATTCCATGCCCCTGGAATTTATATTAAAATACAGATTAATGACAGTGGTTAATAGAAACTGTAAGATGACACTGACACTGACACACACACACACACACACACACACACACACACACACACACACACACACACACACACACACACACTTTCCTGCACAGCATATTCCATACCCCTGGAATTTATATTAAAATACAGATTAATGACAGTGGTTAATAGAAACTGTAAGATGATATATTAATTAAATGTAGAACCTGAAACAAATTTCTTACAATAGCTTCAGCACAGTAGTCCTTTGTTCTGTTACTCTGGCATCTGCTTACTTTATCTTATCTGCTTGCAAATCTCAGTGGGCTCTGTGGTAATGTAAGTGTGTGGGTTCCACTGAGGTCCAAATAGTAGTTCACATAATTGTGACGATTGAGTCTGGTAACCAAACAGCAGCACACATAGCTCTTTATGAAGGTCTCACCTGCAAGTGCATTCCTGACTACAGTAAGTGCTTTAAAACTAGTGTCTGATATGCTCACAGTCTGGTAGTTTCCAAAGAAGTGAGTTGCAATGAGAGACTCTCAGTGGTGTGCTGTGTCTGGTTCTCTCTAGCCCGCTGTGGCCCTCATATTAGAATGCACTGCAAACTTTGTCATTTCACAGGAGAAATACTAAATGCGTGATGGCCCTAACGAGCAATACTAAAGGCACAATGTCTGTTTCTGACTTGAACTTTGTTGACTACTGAAAGCTTACTTTAGTGAGACTCCACAAAGCTAAACATGCTGGTACTCTTGCTCTGATATTAGCTCCTCCTTTTCTTCCCATTCTTGGTTCTGTCCAGTTTTGTCTACAGAAGATATCATTTAGTTAGAGGTAAGAAAACATTCAACACTGTGCCTTACAGGTGAATGGTGATATAAAATTTTATTTGTTTATTTACTTTATTTTACATTTGTTAACCGAGATGGTCCGACTGGACACAGGTCCATTTTTAGCGGAGGCCCGGGGAGAAAAGCTCCACAGTAAGTAAACATTTTAACAATATTTGCAAAAAGAAAAAAAAATAACATAAGCATACACAGTGTGAAATCAACATACAGATATATGTACAGGAGTATACATAGTTAACACATAGTCTCAACATGAAGTAGGTATACAGTTCAGTCAGCAGTAAGTATACAGTTCAGTCAGCAGTATGAGTTTCTAAAGAAGTTGTTAAGGGAAAGTAAGGTACATGGAGTGGAAAAAGAGCAGAGAAAAAGTTATGTGATGCATGGGCATAACCATTTATCATCGTGTGATTTGAGAGTTTTTGAACTGAGTAATAGAAGAAGTAGAAACCAAGGCAGAGGGAAAGTTATTCCAGGTTCTTGCGATGGTGTGAGAGAAGAGAGCTTTACCTGCAATGTTATTTGTCTTTGAGATCACGAGGAGTGATTTGCTGGTAGATCGGAGAAGACGATTTGTTTTATAGTGGGTGTGGAGTTGGCCTAATGCTGGGCTTCTGTCAGGGTGTTTAACAATATTGAAGGCTATGACTAGTTGGTGATAATTAAGTAGTTGGGGAAGTTCTAGCCATTGTAGTTCCCTTAAAGCCTGGCAGTGATGGGTTCTGAAGGTGGAGTTGTTAGCAAACTTAGCAATTTTATTGTAACATGACTCTAGTCTGGTGAGGTCAAGCTTTCTGATCTGGGTGAGAATTGGTTTGGCATACATTAGGGTGGACAATAAGTGAGTTTGGGCTAGGGTAATACATGCTTGATTTGAGAGGAAACTCCTATGCCTATACAGGGTTCCCAATTTTTTGTGGACCTTTTTGATAGTTTGTGAAATATGGACATCAAAGAGTATGTTTTTGTCAATTTCTACACCTAGGAGTTTGGTGTGGTTAGAGGGAGAGATGATAGTTCCATTTTTGTAGGAGATAGTGAAGGATAGAGGGGAGGACATTGTTTTGTTGGGGGTGAAAAGTAGCAACTTAATTTTGTTGGGGTTTAGGAAAGTTGGAGCTGAGTAATCCAATTTTCCACAGAGGTAAAGGACTCCTGAGTGAGTTGTTGTAGGGTGGTGAGTGATGGAGCAGAGCAGATGAGAGTTGAATCATCAGCATACTGTATGAGTGCAGCATGCTGTGTGATGGTATGGAGATTGTTAGTAAATAAGGAGAAAAGAAGTGGGCCTAATATTGAGCATTGTGGTATGCCTATAGTAGTTGGCAGTAAGGGGGATAAGTACACTTTGCCATAGAACAGATTGCTGCCTATCTGACAGATGGCTTTTAAACCAGGCTATAGTGGAAGGGGCAAAGGATAGAGAGGCCAAAGTGTCTAGTAGTATGGAATGTGAAACCATGTTGAATGCTTTGGAGAGATCTAGAAATATTGCAGATATGAAGTTATTATTATTTCAGTGATAGTTAACCGGATTAGTAAAGGAAAGCAAAGCTGCTGTTGTGCTGTGGTGTTGTTGGAAGCCCTGTTGTGTGGGGGAGAGGAGGTTGTGTAAGTTTAAGAATTGTATGAGTTGAGAATGTATACATTTCTCAAGTACTTTTGATAAGGGAGATAGAATGGGGATGGGGCGATAATCAGAATATTCGTAGGAATTTCCACCTTTATGAAGTGGAATAATATAAGATACATTCCGCAGTTGTGGATGTGGGCGTCTTGTATTGAGCAGTTGATAAGAATAGAAATAGGGTATGATAAGGGTTCTGCAGCTATTCTTAGGAAATTGGCAGGTAGATTGTCTGGGGCAGAGGTGGTAGGTTTTAGTTTTAGGAGGAGCTTTTTAATATAGGAGGTAGGAACATGTGAGAGGGTAAAAGAGGGGATATTAACAGGGCATTTGACTGGGTTATATGTAGGTTTTTTTGCTAGTTGGGAAGATAAAGTTAAAATAGATTCTGTGAAATGGTGATTAAATTGTGAGGCTATGTCTTTGGTATTGTTGGTGGAGTTGGGAGCGGGAGTGGTAGCTTTGCCTGGTTTTAGAAGAGAGTTTATAGCATGCCAGAACTTTTGGGGGTCTTTAGAGTGTTTGTTTTTAATGCTAAGGAAACAATTCTGTTTATGAAGTTTGGTTTGTCTTTTGGCCTGATTTCTAAGTTGTTGTTTGGATAGGACAGTATTGTTCCTCTTCCAAATTTTCCAAGCCTTGTCTCTAGACTTTAGGAGGGCTCTAGTTTCCCTATTTAGCCATGGTGCATAGTTTGCCTTGGCTCTAATTTTCCTGATGGGTGCGACTGTGTTAAGTACATTGATGAGAGTACTGTTAAAGTAGTTGACGGCCTGGTCTAAATCTAGGGTTATTAGTGGTTTCCTGTTACTATATTTTAGAATGGTGTTAAGTTCTTGTATATTTAATTTGTGATCATCTCTGACCTGTCTAAATATAATGGACTTGGTTATGTTGGTGCATTTATGCAAGAGGAAAGTGGGTAGATGGTCACTGAGACCATCTGGTAGGGACCTGTCCGATAGTTTTCTTTAGGGTGACTGACCATAGTCCAGTCTAGAATTGATTGTTTCTGGGTTTTTTTGTTGACTCTAGTGGGCTCTTGGATAAGTTGGGAAAAAACAAAGAGATTTATATGGTTAGTGGGATTGTTGGAATTGCAGGCTAGCCAATCAGTATTTAGATCGCCTAGTAGGATGGTTTCTTGTAGAAGGTTTTCTGTGGCCCATTGTAAGATTTCCTCAGTAATGGCAGAGTTGTTGCCTGGAGGAATGTAACAACAGAGAATATTAATACTTTTGGTGTCAGTTATGTTTAAGGTTGACTGTAGGATTTCAGCATTTTGAAATTTAGGTATGGGGGGGGGGTTGTAGTGGTTTAATGTTGCTTGTATTTTTAAAGAGAATAGAACCCCCCACTACCAATTCTGCCTATTCTATCCAGTCTTAAGATATTGTATCCTTGTGGGAGGATTTCTTCATTTTGGGTACTAGGTTTCAGCCATGTTTCAGTAATGGTTAGTATGTCTGGGGTTATAAATGCATGTAGGTCAGGTAGCTTATTAGATATGCTTCTGATGTTGATATTGAGAATTTGAAGGTCAGTGATTTGCTTGGTTGAGAGTAGAGTGTTATGTGGCCCTGGGTCTGGGTGTATGTCTCCTGATGTAAGTAGATTTTTTGTGTTATATAGTATGTGTTTAAGTATGTGCAATATTTTTGTGTTGGCTCCAAGTGATACTTTTCTAGTATAAGATGTTATGTGAGTCTTATATGTGCTTAGTATTAAGCTGTCTTTAAACAATGTGGAAGAGATAGGGAAGTGTATGTGTGAGTGTGTTGTAGTGCAAATATGTGTTGTATGGAATGCTGTGTTTTGTATTGCTGTGTTTGTATGTGTTGATGTGATGTTGGTTAGAAAAATGAGGGTTAGGAAGAATAATCCTAAGATGAAAGGCCTCTTTTGAGGGAGAGGCAGTTGGATATTAGTGGTATTGGGTTGCATTTATGCAGGTATGTGTGAAAGCATGGCTAGAAGGTACTATGTTTATGTTTAAGTTAGAGAAGTTGGATAGGGGGTGGAGATAGGGTAATTGAAATGAGGTGATGATTGGGGTAAGTGGTGGTCAGGTGATGAGGGGAATGGAATAAAAGTAGAGGTAGTGGGGGTGGGTGGAAATTGGGGGTAGGGTAAGGGAGCTGAGCGAGGTGAACAGAGTGGGTTCAGACCTTGAGAGACTGCAGAACCAATCAATTATGGCTGGTCAGTGCAGTACAGTACTAGCAGGATGACCTGGAGTGAGGAATTCACCCATTTGTTTCTTGTTTTTAGCTAAAGTTTAAATTACTGTTGTTTGTCGTGGGTAGCCTAGAGGGGTAATGCCAGTGCTGCGGACCTTTGAGCGGTACATTACTTTATGGCATCCCCTTAGATTAACAGCTTATTCAGAGATAAAAAAAATGTTTAACCTTATTTCTTTGGCACTGGGTAAGAAGATAGTGTTTATGCACTTTTGGAAGCTGCTAAGCTCTTGAGTTAGCCTATTTTTGTGGGGTTACACTCTGATTAGAAGTGATGTATAAATAATCCAGCAATGGCCATCCATATCCATTAATTACCACACAATTAGCATACCAAATTTGCAACCTTGGAGATGATCTATGTGCTCTCCAAAGTGACAGAGGGAACAATAACACACACTGGTTTGAGTTTTTCTAGCCTTAGAACACAGCCGCTGATACTTTTGCATGTTCATCTGGAGTAATCATCTAAACTAATTATAAGGCTAACAATGGATGATAATTAACAATGTAAAGGGCTCCTCTGTCAGACTATATGCCAAGTTATCGAACAGTTTTCAGACAATGGCAAGTCACAGATTTATGTGGTGTCTAATAAACTCAGTTCTAATTTATCTTAATCTATGACAAAGCAACATATCCTAATCAAAGTGGAATATCAATATTGTGGGTTACTCACTGGTGTTTGCACTGATTTCCTCCTCTCCAAATTTGGTTCTGCTTCATTTTTGTCATCTGTTGGATCACACGTCTTTGATCTACAAATAAAATAATGCAAAGTATGATTTTTCCTGTGGAAAACACATGCAGAACAATATATTTCATAATGTTTCCATCTCCCAGCTCTGAGGACAGATGGATAGTCATATGAGGTGGAGGGTGTTATAGTTAAAAGTTATCCAGAAGAAGTACTGGGGTGTAAAGTGTGAGTGAGGGCAAGGTGGAGATCATGACAACAGCTCAGTATTCTGCCAGGATAATGGGAGTGCAAGGTTGTCACAGAATATGCATTTCTAGAGAAAAAAAATCATACTGCACTACCGATGCTCCATAGTGATTTATCTAACAGCTAGTCTTTCAAACTAGTACAGTTAGCTGTAGATTTTGAAGCAGATGAACAGAACTCAAAGATGGTGCTTGCCTTGACTAATATGGATAACTTCATTAGTATGAAAAGGAACAAACAGCTAGAACACTTTGTTTCATGCCAAATATCATAGTCTGGAACATACAAGTGCTGTACAGCTTTGTTTCATGCCAAATATCATATTCTGGAACATAAGTGTGCTGTACAGCTTTGTTTCATGCCAAATATATTCTGGAACATAAGTGTGCTGTACAGCTTTGTTTCATGCCAAGTACTATAGTCTGGAACATACAAGTGCTGTACAGCTTTGTTTCATGCCAAGTACCGTAGTCTGGAACATATGTGTGCTGTACAGCTTTGTTTCATGCCAAGTACCATAGCCTGGAACATACGTGTGCTGCACAGCTTTATTTCATGCCAAGTACCATAGTTTGGAACATACGTGTGCTGTACAGCTTCATTTCATGCCAAATATCATAGTCTGGAACATAAGTGTGCTGTGCAGCTTTGTTTCATGCCAAGTATCACATTTTTTGGAGTTTAAATATATTGCACAGCTTTATTTTAAGCTATCAGATAACTTAGAAGTTATATTTTCACATGTTTTGGGTACTTAGTGAATGACAAAAGTATCAAGAGTCACAGTCATGAAGTGTGACAAAATCCATCAGCATTAATGGTGCAACAAGGGTCCTAAAAGATATGAAGACAAAAGGATGCCACATCAACAGATAGCACAGGTAAGGGAAACAGCCTTAACAAATACATCTTCTTGGATGCAAAGATCCAAAACCATACATCTTAATACAGTCTTCACTGTTTTATCAATGATTCCAAAGTAATGTGATAGCATCACTAACAATATCCCACTACAAATACCAGATCATTATATGTACCTGAGATCTGACATTTGTAAGTGTCTGCATTCATATATTAATTCTAAAGATGAATGGAATGTTCCCTAATCTATGCAGCATACTCATATTATCAACATCTGACTTTTGCAAATAAAGAGGAGACAACCCAGTTGTTACCAATTTGATGGCAGTGGCAGTGGCTTCTCACAAGGCAGTAAGCTCACTGCAAACCATCTTACTGGCACCAAGCTTAGTGCGCACTCACACTGGGTACTGAGTCCACCAAAGACCACTGAGCAGACACTGTGTGGCACTAAGCCTAGTGCACACTCACACTGGGTACTGACTCCACCAAACATTACTGAGCAGGCACTAAGCCTAGTGCACACTCACATTGGGTACTAGAGTCCACTAAAAGCTACTGAGCAGACATTGTGCAGCAGTAAACCTAGTGCACACTCACATTGGGTACTCAAATCCATCAAAGGCCACTGAGCAGGCACTGAGCCTACAACATGCAATCTACCATGCACAGACCACTGCTAATTTGTGTGAGATACTGTTCCAAGTATCCACCAATGCTTAGTACTCAGCCCATTGCATACTAGCTACCAGAATGTCATACCATTACATAGCATTAGTGTGTATTGATGCCCCTGTAAACAATCAATGATGCTGATGCCCCCTTTACACCACATACCAAGCTGTGAACTAACTTCTTCACCTACCACACTTTGAAACTAGTGCCAGCTCTCAGGGGTACACTAAGCTCCCTGCACACCAATGTAACAAGCTGTGTATGCCACCTACCACACTGTGAACCCACAGTGCATCTTTAATAGGTACACTGAGCTCCCTGTACACCATGTACCAGGCTATGAACCCACTGCACAGCTTTAGTGGGTACCGAGTCCTTTTCATATAACTTATCAAGCACTAAACCCACTACATGTTGGTACTGGGGAATGAGCCCTCCCTGAATATCATCAGAATACACTACCTCCGAAGCTCACCTTCTATTGGCAGAACATACTGCACATTAGAAATAAGTTCACTTCTCTCCACCTGACAGACAGTAAGCCTGATCTCAGCATATGCGCCACAGAGCCCAGAGGGCCTACTGTATAACCCTACCAAACATAAATCCTCTTGTGTACCTTGTATTAGACACCAAATCCACTGTATATCACCTGCAGGTGTTGGGTGCACTCCTCTCCACCTGCCAGGTAAATAAATGACTGCAGACCTCTGCCATTTACAAAGGTTACTGCACACCACTTGTAAAGCACACAGCCCCCTGCACACCTACACCCTTCATAATGTCACTGCACTTCACCTACCAAATACACAGATATCTTCCCACTACAACATTCACTAAAGTAGTGAATATAACTGACTTTGTACCGATTCACCTGTATTCTGCCAAACAAGGACTGATCCAGCTGTATTGTATAACATTAGGTAGAGCAGGGGGTGAAGATGCCTTGATGACTTCATCAGAATAAGTAGTCATTATAAGCCTTGAAAAGGCAAATCACTAGCATGACCATGTCACTGGCCTAATGGAGAAGTCTGGCAAAAAACAAGCAATGTTTTTTAGGGCAGGGTGCCTGTTCTGTAAGCATGAAGGGCTTAGACAACACAAACAAAAAATGTGTTCCATGTGGTTGGTCTAATGTCAGGTAGTGAAATACCACTGGGGCATACAAACAGCAGACTTTTTTCTTGAAGAAAGTATTCATTATTCTACCAGTTCACCAGTGTGTAGTGGAAAGTACATGGAAGCAATCATATACAAAATTCAGCACAGACTCATGTAACGTGTGGATGTACCATCATGTTTTGCACCTTTAAAAGCAGCTTTGTAGGACGTTCTTTTCAGCACACATCCCATGGTGATATCATGAATTATTGCTGTCAGGGACATTAACTGTGTTCCAGTGTGCTGAAAATCAGCAATCCCCCTCTGACCCTGCATGAAATAAATTACTAGGTGTGGGCATGCTCACAAGTATCCCATCTCATTTACATGGTGTGTGACAGAGAAGATGAGACAAAAGCTGATGAAAGGAAAGAGATTAAAGAAGAGAGGGAGATAAATTAATGGCAGAACTGTTGTATATTGCGGGTAGAAAACTGCTTGCTCATCTTTTGAGGTCTATGGCTTTTGTAAAATGTATTTATGGAAGTAATTCATTTGTAAAAGAATGACTAAAGGGATGCTTCAGTCATTTAAGTATGTTACCTGATGAGAGGTTTCTTTGTGACAGAAGTGTCTTCGTCTAAACTTCTTGTCTTTATTTGTTTCTTGCTTTTCTTCTGTTTTTCAGGGCTTCCACTGATGTCAGTAATGACACTATAAAAAAACAAGACACAAAGGAAATATAAAAGGTCTGCATGTGGACATATAGTTTTCTACTGTACTGTACTGTGACAGGTCTAGCAATTTACAAAACAGGAACATGCGTGGTGCTTGATAAAACTCTTGTGTGTTTGTTCAGGGAAACTTAGCACATTAAGCAATAGGCTGTGGTGGTTAAAAAGAGGTTGCTTACACTGCTATACCACACCCCTGGTTCTGCCAATCATGTACTTGCTTATAGTTAATCGATTAAGTCATCAACATCCACACAAGTGGATGGGGAATAGGAAATTTACACTGGGGCTGGCGCCCATGTCCCTTATGGACAGAGGTAGTTTATAAATGTTTGTCCCTCAATGTCTTATTTGGATACAGGACATCATTATTCTTTCGGCAAAAACTTGGCTAGGCTTAGAAAGCCCCCCCCCCCCAGGCCATTAGCCTAGTAACAGTCTATGAATTTATGAAACTATGAATCTATGAATCCATGCAGTGGTACCTGTGAGAGTGCTAGGAAGAGAGATGCCTTGCCTGTGCACATGGGGATTATACTAGAATAATCCATAATCTATTGGAGTTTTGCCCCTGTTTTTGCTTCACTACTGTCCCCATGTGCATGCCTTTGTCATGGGAAAAAAATGACTAACACAGGCTCCTCTAGATCCAACAATGAAAACATCTGATCACATGGACTACTGGAAAGGGATGTGACCCACAATATAGAAACAGGAATACTGAATGCGTGAAATGCTTGTACTACAAATTCCAAGTGATCCATGAACAAACACATGGTTATGGAACTTTACAGCAAGCTGCAGCCAAAACAAGTACAGAGACTATCAAAATTCACACACCATCAATTACAGTAGAACGTCTAGAATTTAAAAACCAGGGGACAGAAGAAGAAATAAGAATACCAGAGCAGAAGAAGGTCAGAGAGAACAATTTACTGCAGTACAGGCACACGCGCAGGAAAGCAGAAAATAATTTGATGAAGATAATTTAGGAGAGACAGGAAGAAGGAAAGAGGAAACAAGGATGTCCAGCAAAGAGATGGGTGGTTTGCATGAGAGAAGACCTGCTACAGTCAGGCATTACGCTTGAAGAAGGTAGGAGATTGGCACAGAATCAAGAGAGGTGGCAACAGTTGATGCAACACCTCAACCTCATGTAGAAAGTGGGGTTGAATATGATGACATACATGTGTGTGCATGTTTATATATGTATGTATGTTTATATATATTATGTGTGTGTGTATGTATGTGTGTATATATATATATATATATATATATATATATATATATATACAGAGAGAGAGAGAGAAAGAGTAATACAAAAGAACAGAAGAAGATGGACTGTAAAACAATATAAAAATTTTCCTAGGTGGCTTATGAAATAGCCTCACCTTTTTAATAATTTAGTTTAAAAGCACTTAATCTCAACCACGTCACTCCACAGACCATCATGTGACTGTGTGTCATGCAGTAGATTTTTGAAAAGTGTAATTTGTACTCTACAGTACAAAGCTGACTGTGCTCCAGTATTTGAGAGGGTGGAAAAAGCTCCTCCCACACACATATCTAATCTTCCTGCTGCATGTTATTATTCAGACACAAAGGGAATAATCTGAGATGCTTATCTCTGGGTGGGTGACATGTATACCTGAGCTCATGACAAATGTACATGAGGTTTACATCATAGCTATTAAAACATTCATGATATGTGAAGAAACTGCTGACGAGTATGGAATACCTTTAATCCATTTTTTCTGTAACACAGCAAGAGCTTTGCTTTACTAATTCCTCTGAGAGATGCTGAGGTCACTACCTATCTGCTTTTACACAAAACCCAAGAGCATATTGCTGTATTATTTGGCTGACAAGCCAAGTTGTGATTCTGACATGTTGACCCTGTCTTCATTTTTTATATGGGCAACCATGTTGTATATCAGAAACATTACAATTCAAAGAAACAACGCACTGTTGTAATTAGTAATAGCCCTCAGAAAAACAGAGCTACTGTCATATGTGCTGCAGGATCTTCATAACCTTTAATAATTAGGCAAGAGGCAGCTATATAAAGACAGACAAACTGTTGTACGCCTCTTCATGTTTCATCAAATTTCATCCATCAGGGTTAAAAGAAGACTAATGCATCAAGTGGTTCTCTTCTGGCATAACTCAACCCATTTTTAGAGCTGCAGTAGTGCAGGAAGAACTGTCAGAAAGACTGCACCAGCACCACTTCTGCAGCATTAGCAACCTTAGTGATTCCTGCCTCATATAATACAGACGTACAGAAATAAAACCGAAAGAAAATGAAATTTCATGAGATCCTTTGAGAGCTGTGGGATACATGGGAAGCAGATGTACACGGTCATTTCACAGTAAAGAAGCCCTTTGAATCAGTGCTGCCCATTCCTTTGATTAAAAGCTCACCAGTGCTGTAGGCGATATTGTGCACATGTGGCTGTCTGAAGCACTGGATGCATTATGTAATGATAAAAAAGTAGTTGCTGTGGGATAATAGGAGGTGCGCAGACAGTGGCTCTAAGTTTTTGTCTTGTGAAGTGCCTTTGTAAGCAATTTTAATAAGGAAAAGGTGGAAAGTGTTTTTTGTAGATGACAATGACAGTTTCAGCACAGTATCACTCAGGACTGGCTAGACAAAAAACAAATAGAATGGCAAATATTCTGCAGCACTGAGTTTTACGGTTCACTGGTTATCATGGGAAACACACATTCATTGTTGAAATCTTGGGACTTCTAGTCACATACTTCTAATACAGAGCCTTGTTTTTGTGCACACATTGATGTTTCATTGTGTGTGTGTGTTTGTGTGTCTGTCTGTCTATGTTTGATATACATTTTTAACGGTAGCATGGTTTGAGATCAAGGGCAGTGTAGCAATGCAACTAAGAAAAGAATGTTAGATAATTACTGCAGTGAATGTGGACACACAAAACTACTGTGTCTTCAAATACAGAAAAAGACAAATGTACATCTGCAGCGTGGCAATCATTTTTAACTCTCTGTGACAAAATAAGAGCATATCTCCAACAGCATGATCCTTAAGAGGTGCTAAATGTGTTTGGACTCAGGTTTCAGGTTCTCGAGAGAAAGATTATGCTACAACACTGATCACTGAAGAGAATTTTTTATTGAGAACAACTATTCCGTCAGCTTTCAATATTAAACTTTGGATACTACTTAATTTTTCTCTAAAAAAGTAAATAAGACTGAATTTCTTTCCTAACTTACTGTTGTTGCTCAGGCCATTGGTGGATCAAAAGGTTCGAAAATAGCTCTAAGATGCATCTCAGAACATCTAGTGCTCTGTGAATCTTGGGTCCTAGTGGGCCTCAAACCTTTGGTTTGATTCAGTTACTTCTTTCACACTTACTACATTACAGTCTTGTCAGTTAGAGTATGTTGAAAGGATGGAGGAAAAACCTAAAACGTATGACAATGTGTTAAAAAACAGAAATAAGTAATCTGTCTAGATGTTATTGGGTCAACATAGATGGAAAAACAGGAGAGGGGCACTGGGGGTACCAGAAGGAACACTGTGCAACTAGGGGCTCATGGAATCCTTTGTATAGGGTTTCATTTCACCCAGTGGTAGCCCTGTTGACTGCAGTCAGACATCTGAGATGTTCATAGTCAGTAAAGTGACTAGAATGATTTAGACATCTAAGATGTTCACAGTCAATAAAGTGGCTAGAATGAGTGGGTACTAAGGTAACATGCAGCCTGTGGATGAAAGTGACTAACCCCATCTGTTGTTTGATCACAGGTAAATGGTCATTGACCTGTGGCAATATAGCTCTACCCCATTTCCAATTAGCTTCATACATTAAGCTAGTTCCTGCAGCCCCTCCTCCATCTTGCTTTGACTTCACTGCCTCTAACTACAATACTGTGTCTTATATTTCAGGCTTTCCCCAAGGGAAGACAAAAAGAAAAAAATACAAAGAAAAAGACAAACATACACATGCATACACAGCGAACATTATCAGGTTGAGGTTTACTAAAATGACTGAAGATGTTACTGTGGTAACTATACAGATCACAGAATCTGGTAGAGAAGGACAGCACCTTTGTCTACAGTTTCATGCTATTTACAAAGGAGTAGAATTTTCATTTCAGAATTCCTACCCACTCATTCAGTCAATCAAATGTTATTTTTTGTTTAATCCTAAGGCTATAACAATTAGAAAATCAATTATATTAAAATCAAAAGAATAAATAAAAAAGATGCTAAAACTTAACTAAAATAGAAGCCTGATGTTGGCTTCATGAAGAAAATAAATTTACCTATCAATTAAAATATACCCTTTAAAAAAGATGTTTCTTATAGGACTTCTTGAAGTGTCCCATTGTGATGCATTCCTTAACTTGAAATGGCAGTGACTTAGGAAAACTCATTTTAAGAAAGCAACTGCATATCTAAATGCTATATGTGCAACTCTAGAATAATTAGCCCATGCCTGATGAATGGACAGAAAGAGATGCCTAATAAGGGACCATCAGCTCTTTCAAGTGGATAGAATCCATATAATATAGAGAAATGTGAGTATCACTGTTCTGAAGACAGATACAAACAGTGCAATCACTGCAGAATGGGAATTACATGAATATAATGGTATGTGCCTGTTAGCAGTCAAGCTGCAGATGCACGTGTGAGAGTCTTTGAAGGTCTTGTTCAGCAAACTCCAGGTAAAGGGAGTTGCAGTAAATTAATTGAGAAAAGACCAATTAGCACAAAGTATTCACCTGACAGTTATCACAGAGGGTTCCATCTGGCAGTTAGCACAGAGGATTAAGGGTATGAATTGTTAATTAGTTATTTCCTGTGGAATAGGGTTTGATTCCTCAATCTTCAATTGCCTACAGTGAGAACCTGAGCAAGTTACTTAACCAAACAGTGATTTAGGGCAACTGGAATTTGGGCTGGGTTACTCCGTGGTCTCCTGAACTGCATGCCTAATAACGTCCTGTGAACCAAAGTATATGTAATGACTGTGAGGCCCTCTAGGCATGGTTCTCGGGATAATAAAATGATTTGACAACAGCTGTCACCTTGTTTCTAACTAACAAATACTCAGTGAGAAAATACCCTAGGCATACATTCCTCCCTGTTCCTACTATCAATTAAGTTGAGAGCAAGGCTTGAAACTGCAGGGTCTCAAGGTCAGATGAATGGCCAAAGCCTGAGTCTCAGCAGGGTTCCCCCTAATTCAACTACTTCCATAAATTGAAGGATTGAATAAACACTTATCTCAGGGGAATCGAGTCAGATAAGTGTCATCTGAACAGCAGTGCTGTCTTACACCTCTACTTTGAATGTCTTGCCCAGTTTGGGGCATATAAACTGAAAACAGACCAAGATAAACATACAGGCCAGTGGAGTCCTGTACTATAGAAGCAAGCATAAGGATGAATTTGCATAAAAACTCCCTTCTGAGTATACTCCCAAAAGATAAGAGATAAACCATTGGAAGACCCTGACAAAAAAAAGGCTGAAATGGGATCCTTGGTGCTTGATCAAGATCCCATGGGTCCTACTATTAAATGCAGCTAAAAGATCGAGGAGGACCAACACTAACCAACAAAACTAATACTTCGCAACTAATAATGGACCAGTCATGTGATTTGTACATAATATAAGCCCCTACCTAGAATTTCCCATTCCTGTAACTTAGTCATATGTACTATTACATGTTGATGATGTTATGGACATACCCATACCTTCTATTTTTTGGCATTCATTTGGGCACCCATCCCTCCACCTGTGGCTATCAAAAACCTATTTTCTATCAGCCAATTCATTTCACCTGACTCCTGGTGTTATAGGACACCAGAGGAGGAAAGCCAGTGCCATGGGCCACAGCCATCATCCAGCAAGGGATACATAAGCTTTCTTATACTCAACACCTTCTCTCTCTTTTGGCTTGAAAGCAAATTGCAATGCTCTCCGTTCTGGTCCCAGTGCAAGTTTACACTTCCACATATCTGCAATGTCCAACTACTGTGCATGCCATTCCCTGGCAGACTTATGTTTCTTTTTTCTTTTTGAATCTAAAGCTGCAGTAGTTGCAGCATCTTTTTTTTTATTTTTACTCTACTTGGGGTTCTTATTTGAGATTCTGCCAACATCATCTGCTCATTTCTATCCCTCGTCAGCATCAGCATGCTTCTTTAACATCTAGCCTTCTTACTAGACCTGGGTCATCTGGGATGCAGTTAGGACACCAGTCCTCTATTTCACAGTGCCAATGAAACCTTCCATCTTTCTTTTTTTGAACACATTTTTGTTAAACTCCATCATTCTGAGTAATTTTTATTGCAGCACTGAAGCAAATATTTTGCTGCAATTAAATGACAATAAAGCATCACTGATTGCCTTGGCTGCTGTCATGATCACATATAGCTCTAGAACAGGAAACATGCAGGCACTGTTTCTCTTACTCTGTAGATTTTCAAGTGCTCCCACATTTATTCCTGATCAAGAACTGATTGAACTTGTGCATGTTAGGTTAGAAAGGAACACTAAGTAAATCTCTTAACCCCTTGGCACAAGAATTATGGACAAAGTACAAAGTAATGGGTGGACAAAGGCCCAAGATCAGGAACAGATTTTAAATGTTACTGTTATAAGCTAGGATAACATTTTTCATTAGCACATATTTTCTGAAGGACATGAAATCTGAAACTCAAATGTCTGACATAAGTTAGTGACTTTCACTCTCAATGGTTTGAAAGAAAACCATAGATTTTAGGAGGGACAAACCAAAAATATAAAGCAAAATAAATCTGGACATTCTGTTAAAATCTGGACAGTTGACAGGTCAACCACTGCCACAGTACCCCTCATGCAGGGCTACAATTTCAGAGCAGATGAATGCCATTATTTTGAAAGGAATACGAGATCTTGGAATGACCATCAAATGGAAGTCTGCATGATTTCTACTGCTTCACCTATGTCCCTTATAGGGCCTGATGGTGACTGAACATAATAATGTTAAAGAGATTGTTAAATGGGTGACTACAGTTACAACACATATGGGTGAACAGAATGAAAAGCTGCAATCCCCTACAGAAGTGGACCAGGCGTGATATAGGGACAGGGAGAGAGTGAACAGGGAGCTTCAATGTCTTCTTGAAATTTATCATTGCAGTTAACTCAAGACTTGTTTGGCCTGATAAAACAGAAAGAAAGAAACCAATGGTGACATACTGAGTCGTCTTCAAAACAGCATGATTGTTTTAGGGGGAATACAGTCTAAGACAACTAGTTTGGGGGGGGGTTATAACAATTGTTCTTTACTTGATAGAATTGTTGCCTGGAAGCATGTTTTTTTTTTCCTGCACATTTTTTATTCCTATGAGGCAATGGGGGTGATAAAAGTTAATTTCTGTGCATTCTGAGCTTTATATCTCTCAACTTTTTAGATCAAGATGTCTGGACAAAGACAAAAATAGTGGGAATGCAAAGGCCCAAAAATAGTGACAGATTTTAAATACTGCTCTTATAATCTTAAAAAGTTGCTAGAATAACAGGTTTTGTATTAGCTTACATTTTCTGTAGGATATGAAGTGTGAAACTGAAATGTATGTCACTATTTAGTTACTTTGATCCTCAATGATTGCCAGAAAACCACAAAGTTGTATGACGAACGGATCAAAAATGAAAGCAAAAATATGGACAGTTGAAAGGTATGCTGAGCTTTAGCGGCTTAAATCTGGGCTATGGATATGCTATAACAGACTTAGACATGCATCCAAAATGGCCCGAGTCAAGTCAGTAAGAAAATGTTTACAAGTGAAAAAGACTTTCAAGTGAAGAGGCAGCAAAAGATGGGATATTCTAAAGAGGTTCAGTATGTTTATAAATCTTGTAGTGACTGTTGGTTTAATAGTCTGTAAAGCAGACTGTATTATTTCATTTTTAGTTATAAAATATTATCATATTTTAAGTTCTCTAAAGTATGCTATGTACTGGCTGACTTGCTTTATATTACTTGATCTTATAAGCTCTTTAGGGAGAGAGAGAGAGGAAGATGAGGCATCTTAAATGCTGGTGCTTTTGAAAGCTCCAGCCTGTTGGTCTTAGAATCCTGGGGAAATAACTGGGTAAAAGAAGCATAGTTACAAAGCACGGCTCTTATAGACATCTGCTGTTATGAGTTCCCCTAAAACATGATGGTGTAGGGGCAATCTCAATGAGTATTTTATTCTGACCCGTTTTACTTTTGGCTCTAGATGTCCTCCAAGAAATGTACTTCTGGATTGCATTATTGTAAAAATACAAGTGTCATTCTGGATCCTTCCAAAAGATGATGTGTTGCTTTTGCATCCATGCATAACCCCTTTTTCCCATTTTTGCACATGGGGACGGGGTGTCACTTCAACAGTGGCAATTATCTTGAGCCAAGGTTTACATCACCAGGTGGCTAGCCCTACCACGGGAGCTGATCAGTACCACTCACTCGCACCAACACTCTCACCTATGAACAATTTAGAGTGTCCAGTTCATCTACTGCAAGTCTTTGGAATGTGGGAGGAAACCAGAGAACCCAGAGGAAAGCCACATGACAGCAGGAGAACCCAGAGGAATGCCACATGACAGCAGGGAGGACATGCAGACTCCGCACAGAAGGCACCCCAGCCGAGAATCAAACTAGAGCTGTGAGGTGACAACACCAACTACTGCACCATCGCGGCTGCCCAAAAAGCCAACAAAAATAAAGCTTAAACATTTCTACTTAGTCTGATGAGGCCCTCAAGCCATGAAAAAAGCAAAGGAAAAAGTAATAGTGGCATGCATTTATATAAACCTCACACATCTCTTAGGTTCTGCCATTGAAACATGAGCTGTACTGAACACCATCAGATACGACAGTGCTTTTTTTCTTACCATTTCTAGTCTCTGACCCTCCTCAGTGGACTGCCACAGAATACTGGTCAGTTCAAAACTGCATCCAGGCATTCAGGTATGAACATGTAGAGACAGAATTATAGTAGTGCGAATGGTATGAATTAAATTTTGACACAGAATTAGTAAGAACAGATCCCTTCAGCAAAATCAGTGCTTCTCGACATTCAGAAAAGTTCAGAAATATTTTCATTCATTGGGATCATATCAGAAAAAACTGTGGATGCTAGCAATACTGGGAAAACAAAGAAAAAAAAAGCATGCACACGTGCATACACACACACACACACACACATACATACGCATGCACACACACACACACACACACACACACACACACACACACACACACCATGCGCACATAAACACGTGCACACACACACACACCATGCGCACGTAAACACGTGCACACACACACACACCATGCGCACGTAAACACGTGCACACACACACACACACACACACACACACACACACACACACACACACGCGCATACACACACACACACACACACACACAAGCACACATGCACACACACACAGTCATAAGGTAGCTTTTAATCAGTTTCACTTCTGTGGGGGTCAGCTATCAGGCTGCACTGTTTTCTTTACTCAAAAAAAAAAATGTAGGATCTTCTGAAAACTAATCCTATCAAATAACTATGTCATAACGTTAAAAGTTATAGCTGCAGCACTATAGAAAATTAATAACAAGCTCTGCGCCTCAGACATTTGTTATGCTGCTGCATATATAAAGGAAAATATGTTGAATGTCATTTTGGATAAACAACTAAACAGCAGTAGCAGCTGTTTGCCCTTTTTTAAGAAAACAAATGGGTGTGACCTCAGAGTTTTCTTATGCATCCCACAAAGAATCTTGTGGCTGTGCTTAGAATCTGTGGCATATGGAAAAATACGTAAAGGCAACCACAACAAATGTATTAACGCAGTAAAATCTAAGCAGGTGTGGAATTAAGAAAGCTTCAAGACTTCCAGATGATGAAATAAGCCTATACTGAGAAACTGATTTCTTGTGACAGCAATCCCCTGGACTACAAGAAGTATAATTACAAAAGAGCAAGGAGAACTTCATGAGATGAGAATGTTTATAACAGATCATTAGAGTTTCTTCCACCCCCCCCCCGTATCCTAATTTTCTGCAGATTTTCATACCATTAAAGCATCTTATCTTGTAGCAGCACTTGATACAGGAGAGAGAAATGAGGATGAGACTATGTATCTGCTGCTGGGCAGGTATAACACCTGGATAGTCAGTCACTCCAACCACAGGCACTGTTGCAAAGAAAGGGTATTATCTATACTTCTGATAAAACAACCCTGTGCTGAGCATGGTCAAGGTGTTGCATTTGCTACAGCCTTTCTCACATCCTGTGAAGTATCTGCCTTGGGTTATGGCATTCTTCTTCAGCCACTTTCAGTCTCACTACTATCACAGTGATGTTGCTGTCCAGCCACATGAAAAAAGTAGGGCAGAGCCCTGACAGACCACACTGTATTTCTAACACGAGACTGTTACTGTGGAGAAATACAATGCTCTCAACTCCAGATTTAAACATCCACTACAAGCCTTTGCTTATTTTATGTCCAGCTGTTAAATATTGGAGTGGACTGCTTGTCTTCCTGTGGATACTCTTAGGTGTTTGTTAGTTTAATATAGGTACTTCTATGCTGTACATTCCTTTTCATCCTGTCTTTAGTGGACTACATATCTAACTCCTTTAGCCTGCTTTTATAAAACTTTTGCAGTTGACGATGATCTGGGGTTGTTGTCTTCCTCTCAACAGCCTGTTTACACTTTGAGGAGCTTAGTTCTTCCATCCTGTATAGAATATTGATGATGAACTTTTGCCTAATGTCGACATATGGGGAAGACTATATTCTGTTTTATCATTACTAATCTCTGTCTCTCTCTCTCTACACTCATCTTTCTATTGCCTTTCTTCCCCACTACGCAGTTTTAAACAGACCCCATATCTCTTTTAAGTTTGGTAATTATTAGTATGCCCCCACTGTCATTGGTACTTTGTTTGTTTTCCCTCTGGCTCATCATATTGGATTTCTTTTCTAGTGAACTTAAACTACTTTTCATCTGGCTCTTGTTAACTGCACCTTGCACGCAGAAGCAATGTTAAATACCTTAGTGCCATCTACAGTGGGACATTTCTTCCTTGCAGGCACGAAGCTGTGTCACCTCAGCAAACATTAATGAGGGCCAGTCCCAGTGATTTATTTATTTAGTAGAATTTGCTTACCAGGGTAAAGTACTGATCAGCTCTAACAGTTTCAGTCTCAGCTATGGTAATGAACCCAGTTTTAGCATTTATATAATTAGCTGATTTTATGAAAATATTAAAGCTATGACCATTAGTACTTTTAATGTATTGTCAGATGAAGTACAATGTCTGCAATGATTTTATCAGACAAGAAGATTTCATTTACATATCAGGTGGATCCAATACCCATCTAGCCATTTAGAACCAGTGCCATTTGCAATAGGTTTCAATGTATTTACGTAATATTTCTACTCACTTTTTGAGGGTTATTTGTGACTATCACACACAACAAACTTATTAATGCTTCACTTACTTTCTGTGGTAACCAAGACTTGGAAAACAAAGCCTGACTGAAGAGACAAAAGTAGTGATGCATGCAAATCAAAGAGCATATTTTAAAGTGATATAAGTTGCCATGCAGACTCCATTGCCTAGAGGGACAAACCCTGTTTTGGATCAAGCATGCCAGTGAACAGAGGAGTTATAAGCAGAGGAAAATGTGTCTAGTCTCAGCTGGATGGTAGCCCACAGTGCTATCATCTCACTTCCCATTCATGGCTTCCTCAGATGCTGGGAAGTAGGTGAAATGAATGGGTCAGTGGGGAATGGGTGTTGCAACTGTCAAACGGAGATCAGGAGGCAAAAAAAAAAAAAATTCAGATGCCTATTTTATCTATGTAGTCTTCCTTCTTCCTCTTTCGGCTTTTTCCCGGTTAGGGGTCGCCACAGCGGATCACCTGTCCTCTCATGATCAGCAGTGGGTGTCGAGTGGCCAGCCCGGCGCCCAACCTTCCACAGAAGGCACACACATGCACACACTCACATCTAGGGCCAATTTAGAGTGTCCAATCCACCTACAGCATGTCTTTGGGATGTGGGAGGAAACCGGAGGAAACCCACGTGACCACAGGTAGGACACGCAGACTCTGCACAGAAGGCACCCCAACCGAAGATTGAACCAGAGAACCTCTTGCTGTGAGGCAGCAACGCTAACGCTGCACCACCACGGCCGCCCTATTTTATCTTATTCTTATCTTTATTTTATCTATGTAGTAGGGAATGTAAACTAATACCTGCAGCAGATATGCAGGCAAACCTGACTTTAATTCTAAATCTTCTTGCATTGAGTAGAATTATAAGAACGTAAGTAAGTTATGTACTTCTTCAGCATTCGAGTTTCACTTTGGAAATAGACACTTACTTGTTTCACGTGGGTTTTCTATGACCACCCCCAAAAGAAAGTAAAATAAATATGGGAGGGGAAGTGGGTGAAGACTGTGTGTGTGTGTGTGTGTGTGTGTGTGTGAGTGGAGGGTGATGAAGTCTACATTCTGTTGCAAGATGTACAATATAACAAATTCTAAGAAGTTCCAGGAAGATTCACAACATTTCATCTCTTGATGTAAAAGCCACAATTCTGCATTGTACTGAGATGCATTACTAAAAACTTTGCTTGCTGGAAATGGATCAAGAACCTCACATGTTTTAATATGTATGATAACCTGTTTTGTAGAGATAAAAAAAATCTGCTTTATTTGGTTAGGACAAGTGTTTCAGTTAAGTAAAAAAGGTAGTATACAGTAGAGTATAGCTTAGAAGAGTATAGACTTATATAACATAAAATAAAATAACATAACATTATAGGTTAGCATGGTATAAAGAAATATAATAACTGCTGTGAATGATGTATATGATATATATAAATATGCCATATATACACACGCACACACACATACATGCACACACATGCACACACGCGCACACACACACTCTCACAGGAAACAGATGTCGCATTTAGAGCTGGCATTCCTCCAACCTCTCAAGCTTCCTGTAATCTGTAGCCCTAAAACCCAACTCTGATAAAAACTGCTAGAAGCCTCTAAACACACAGTTGTTGTTCTCTTCTGCATCATCAAAGCAAACCAATGCATTTGAAAAAGGCAGGTTCAAAAATAAATAAATATATAAACATACTGGTAATTTCTGATGTACTTGATGTAAACAGCAGTTACAACCTGTAACTATTTCCAGGGTATAATACAGAAAATAAGTACTCTGCCTGGCAAGAATGTCTTTATAAGCAAGTAGTACTTATTTACTTGATGAAGATTCAGAAAAAAGAAAGAAAGAAATGTCCCGCTGTTTCTAATCTGGATTAGAGAGCATTACCATCCTCCTCATGTAGCAAGAAACCAAAGATGAATGCATGCTTACTACCACAAGTCCTATATCTTAAAATGCATAGAAAATTCTAGATAAAGCATTTCACAAGCAGAACAGAACATAGAGAACAGGGTAAAAAAAAAAAGATAAATTTCATTTAGCTGGTCAAAATATTTAAATCTGTCCAGATACCCTGCTTCGGCTTCCACACATCGTTGAAGGATAAACTTAATTTGGCATTAGTGTTTGTACTTAGTCTGTAAATAAATCGATCATGGTGCTCATGAGCACATGACTTCCATCCAATTAGTCTTAGATTTTAGGCTAACACACATGGAACCAGCTGTCTCTTGAAGTACGTCTCTCTGTTCATATGTATACATTTCTAGATTTAGTTTCATATCCCTTGTCACATGAAGCATAACGTAATGACCTGATTTATCAACATCAGAACTCCTCTGAATGACATCTGACATTATAGAAATCTCCTTCTAGGACCCAGGGTCTGACATGTGGGTGTACCAGTGGAACATATAAAGGCAGTAGAAACTTTCTACTTAGTCCTTCCTTATTTGTGGGTTTTCTAGGCATATACACTTTGGAGCCTCCTGCCTTCCATACCTCCTTATCCCTTCATTATCTATAACTTTTTCCTGAAATCATACTCTTTAGTATGTATAAGTGATGCTTTATACATTAGTATTTGTATTTAACTTCAGCATGCCTCACAATCACACATATGGCATTTGCTTTGTTTTGTCTAATCTAGGTTTAGTACTTGTTGAAGAGGCTGTCTTGTGGATTATGTAGTACTTTTATTCCGTTATAAATCTGTTGATTTTGCAGCTCCACTAAAGGAGTTTGCATTTGAATTTCTTGGAGTATTAGTGAATATTCATTTATTACGGTAAGTAATCCACTTTAACCATATTTCTGAACTATTATGACAAGTAATCCGCTTTAACTATATTTCTGAACTATTTCCATTTTCTGCTTTAGTTATAAGAAAGTATATTGTTGTCTAGAAGAGTTGTCAGATGGATCATTGACATCTGTAGTTTAGCTCCCCCCTCTCCTATACTATTAGAAGTGTGACCTCATACATGGTGATACCACAGGTGATGGGTCTGGATGTCGCTGAGTGGCTGTTGCTAAGAAACAGTGATGCCATTCAGTGAGGCCCTGATGCTAGTGATGTGGTCGGGTGGTAAGGAACTGATCTGACTTACCATCCTCATACAATCAGTCTTTTGAGAACAAAACACTGAATACAAAATAAAAAAAATTACTTTGCACATAAAAAACAATAGGTGTCTTTTCTAAAACCCAGTATTAGATTTAAATAATAGGTTAGTTCTTTATTACAATTTTCCATATACTATCAACTGGTGTTATCATTTGCTTTCGGTCTAGTGCTGGGTCACACAAATTCCCAACAGGATAGGTAATAAATGTACCACCTCAACTAGTACTGCACACCACTATAATTTCCGACACATGCTGTCTCTTCCCTGTGACTGAAACGACAGTCTGTATTACAGCATGCATGTTTTGTTCAGTTTTAATCATGAGTAGGGACATTCATTACAATCTCCAAGTGTCTCATCTGTCATGTTACATAAGACAACATTTTCTGTTTCTTCAGTCTGAGCTAACTGAACAGAGTTGTTGAATAAAGGATGTCAGACAGCTAAGAATCACTATTTAAAAATGAGATTAAGTTGTGTTTGAAGTGCCCCCCTCAGCACCGAGATTCAAGCAGTGTTAAGTATCCTCAGCTGTGTGTGTAACTTTACCCTTGAGGATATTGGAGACTTGTGAAACATTTACTCACAGTGACACAAAAGGTAAAAATTACAACTTTTTGAAATGTCAACAAATGTCAAAGAAAACAGACTGAATTACAAAAAAAAAAAAAAAAATGCGCCTTGTACTACTTCTGTTTTAAAAAAAGACAAGCAAAAAATTTCAATAAAAGTGCCAAACAAAAGAAGAGGTGATCTAAAATAGACAAAAAGTACACCAGAGATAAGGTCAAAAGTGTTAAAACATACATGGCTATTCCATTCTTTCAGCATAATGAGTCTTCTTAGAAATCTGCATGAAATTAAATATTATCACATTTTTAGTATTGTGGTGTCTAACAGCTTTTCTGCTCAGTCTGTTTCAGTTGTACTAACATTCAGTTACTATTAAACCAGACAACACAAGACAAAGGCATAAAGTTAAGGGTGATAGGTCTCGCACTTCAGAAACATGTTTCCTGAGATGCAAGCATTTAACACCGAACGGAGACCTATGACTTTGCTTCTCTAGTGTGTAATGAATGATCATAGAGGCAGATTGGCACTATCGGTAATGAATACTTAATTCAGGTTCTCTGTTTTCACTACATTGTGAGACTAATTTAAGTGAAATGTTAGCATTTTGATGGGTCAGGAAAACTCTCTGTCTTGCACTAATTTAAAAAAGCACAGAGGATAATCAGTTTTCAAAGAAAAAGCACATTTCTGTATTTCCACATTTACTAACAGTAACTTCACGCAGTTAATCTTATATTAGCTTTGGTAACATGCCTAGTCGGCTAACAATTCTCTAAATGCAAGTTCAGGCAGA
The DNA here is from genome assembly GCF_019279795.1 of Protopterus annectens. Classification (NCBI taxonomy): domain Eukaryota; kingdom Metazoa; phylum Chordata; order Ceratodontiformes; family Protopteridae; genus Protopterus; species Protopterus annectens. The sequence goes on along the minus strand of NC_056747.1, from coordinate 454,355,871 downwards.
TCTGCTTACTTACGTCCTGTGCAAAGAAACAGCCTGCTACTACTTTACCTCACAGTATCATCGTAGCTTGCAATTCTTCCAATGAACTTCATTTTGAGCTGCATCCGTAAATTATTGCACTTTTTCGTTATGCCAAAAATATCCAGGTACCTTTCTATTTTTTGTTTGCTATTCTTCTCGTGAAGCAATGCTTTGACGCACACACACACGCACACCCTCTCTGCTCCTATAGATAGTGACAGACACTCTGGCTTGCCGATGGTTACTGTCTGCTACCACTTGTACTTTGAAATGGAAGGAGTGGCTATGAAGGAGTACATGGGAGGAGACAGGCAGCATCCCTGATCCAAGCCAGCTTAAACTAGTCCAATTGTATCTTCCTTAAGGTGTTGCAACAAACAACAAAATAAAACAAAAGTCATATGTGAAAAGATACCTGCTTTCTTAGAAGAAAACCTGCTAAGCTGGACTGTAATTCAACTTATGTAACATGCAGCGAAGAGCTCTGATGGTCTCCAGACCTGCAGGGCAAGCTTTGTTCATTGTTCCTGTAGCTCTTTTGAAATATGTAGTCAGGGTCAGATTTTTAAAAAAGAAAGAGATGGAAAGAGAAAGGGCGGAAAAACTTTGTACTTATTTTCACCAAGTAACAGTAGTTTTTAATGCCTTCATTTAGTTTGTCTTTATTAACAGAGTAAACTCTGGGTACAAATGCCCACTCCACTTCAATATAAATATATATATATATATATATATATATATATATATATATATGTATATTAATCTGCTCTTTTGAGGGTATATATTAATTTTGTTTGTAAATGTTTACCTGTCTGCCTACTTTAATCTATATACCCAAAGAAAATATATATCATATATTTATCTGCGTACGAGCATGCATGTGTGTGTGTATGTGTCTGTGCATGCATGACAGAATACGTGTATATGTGTGTGTGCCTTCATCTGTGTGTATGTATGTTTGTCTGAGGGCATGTGTATATCTATGTGTGAGTGAGCATGTGTGTGTGTGTGTGTGTGTGTGTGTGTGTGTGTGTGTGTGTGTGTGTGTGTGCGCGCGCATATATGTGTGTACTGTGTACCTGTTTGGGTATGTGTGCACTTGTATGTGTGTGTATGTGTGCACTTGTATGTGTGTGTATGTGTGCACTTGTATGTGTGTATATGTGTTTACCTACGTGTGTGTGTGGTTTTGTATTACCTGTTGTTATTGTGCATCCGTCTAGCTTCACAATATGTTTAACTTTGCATCTCTCTTGTCTCCAGCATCAGTCCATTAACAATGACTGGCCGACTATATTATCTGCACACACAATCATCCTCTGATAGCATAAATGTCAATATGCCGGGTTGAAAAGCTGGAGCCTTTGATACAAATCCGCTCCATTCATACATGCTTTTATTTTTTGTATCTAATAAATAGCAGCAAACACACATGCTTATGAAGTGCATGCAAACAAACTTATGTCGGAATGAGGCATAAACCAACGATCTTCAGAGTACTCATTCTGTTTACATAGCAAATTTCTGCACCGAGCCTACTAAGACATGCACACTCATGAATAAATTACAGTTTAATGCATGATCCAGTGGCCACATCAGTAAATACACATTAGAAATTCACAGGAGAATAGAAATTTACAGAAGAGCTGTGTGAACATTTATGAGACATCTATAGATTAAAAAAGAAGCCATCACTTGTCCCTTCATTACATAGTGCATGTGACCATCAGCAAAATCCTCTGATCTAGATGAGAAAACCTGGTTTAAAAAGAAACAGCCAAGAATTGGTTTATCTGTTTATTTCTGCTTTCTTGAAGATTTGTTTATATCTAAGAATCAACAGTGCCTACACACTGGGAACTGGACCTGAACACCTGCTGGAGTAGGGAAAGGCAGTTTAATATGCATTTTTAAGGATAACATAACCAGACAATATTGCTTTTCCATGTTAATGCGAGCAATCAGAGCTCAATATCACTGTGCATCAGGCTGCATGATAGTCTGATTTGTTAACAGATTACCAGTTATAAACACTGGTTATAATCATGAGGCTATGTCAAGTGCCAATAGCTAAACTGCCAGAATATTCTAAAACTAGTATAACTGAAAGTAAGCATGTCATTTCCCCCTAAAAATCCACATATTTAATTTTTCTAGTAAAATATAAATCAAGTAGTACACAGTAAAAGGGTATGCATTATGAATATGGCAGGGTAAAAGATAAAAGAAGATATCCATGGTCTTGACAAAGATATTTTAAATCCTTAGAAGCAAACCCTTAGAGTGGTTTATTATGCATGTAAAATGGACTGTCTTCACAGCTGAGGATTATCACATTAAAACTGTTTAATATCTCTTGCCAACATAAAATAAAAATTGCAGTGCAGTAGCTTGCTAAAACTGGAACAAAAGCATCTCAGAAAGGACAGCAGCATAATCCAGAAAAAAATCCATGACTGAAGGATATTAATTAGAGGTGTTATAAGGAATGTAGATTATTTCCTGGTCTCCTGTGTAGTAGGCATGTGTAGAAAGGCTTTCATTTTTTCTTACACTTTAAGATTAGCTGAATGAAAACTTCTGCCTCTTTGGAGCTACTTTTTCATTGTTGGCTAGTTCCAGTTCTCATCATTAACCCCCCCCCCTTAAAATGAGCATTTTTTTTCATCAAAATGAACTTAAGTTAAAAGCAGTGCATAGCATTTCTATAAGTTGGGAGAAGCTACTTCAGATCAGCATTTCTGGCAATGCAGCTGCCATGTTTCTTTTTTATGAAGTGCCAAGCGCTGTGCATACTAACGTTTTGCTGATTTTATTTATTTTTATTGCAAAGTGGTGAAACACTTTCAAATACAGGATGATAAATACATACAGGTTAATATCCCAGTTCATGTTTCTCAATCATATGCTTGTGGTTGTGGTGGTTGGGGGTGCAAATAACCCAAAACATACACATGGAATGCCTGCCAGTTCAAAATAAATTATTCTATCAACTATGTTTATAAGAGTAACATTGAAAATTTGTCTTTGATTTTGTGCCTTTTGTCCCCCATTTTTTACCTTTAGACATATTTCTGTGTTTTTAGACAATTAACACTTAATGTAGATACCTGCTGTTTGAATACAATAGTCTGACTGTACTGTCAGGGGTGCAATTGCATTATGTACTTAAAATATTAGGAAATGCATGCATAAGGTAATTATGTGCTCTCACAACTAAAACTTAGGTTTTGAACATTCTTGCCAGAGAAAATCAGAACATTAGTTTCACTTTCTGGAAATGTGTGACATTAAGGTGAAGGACCAAGTACTTCCATGCACAACTAATAAAACAGAATTCACTGTAATAGTCTATGATAAAAAAGGTTACTTGGAAGACTGTCTTAATACGTAGACTCTCTCATTGTTAACTGGGTCAGAGGAGACAGGATGACCCATTTTAGCCAGTGTCGTCCTTGAACATGTTGTCCAGAGAGGAACTATATGACAGGACCTTTCTGAGGAAGGCAAATCATAATGTGAAAATGTCAGTTTACTTATTTATTTCCTTTTATTTTTTTGTGTTTACCTGGAAAATTTGACTACTGCAGAAACATGGATCCAAACCATGTAAAGATTAATGCTGTTATAAACTGCATTTTCTGGACCTGGATGCCATACTCTTTCTTATGAGTTGGGCAGCATAAAATGATTTTCTTACTATCTTGGCTACAGGTTCGCTAAACACCAGGTTACTGTCTATATAAGTTATGTTATTATGTGTAATTTCTGACCCTCTGGTGTGATTTTGAGGATCCCTGCTATGATTTTAAAACTGAGAGTTTGAGGGATATGGACGAAAGTACATCTTGTGATGAAAGGAGATATTGCCAGCCAAGATAGCTGGAATTTTGTAAATAATTATATGTCATTAATGAATATCGAAACAATTTGTCTAAGATGCTTGTGTTATAAATCTATTAAAACTGTATGTCAGGTGTATATCAAACTGCTTGTGTGTTGAAAAGGGTATTTGCAAAATGCTTGTGTTTAAAATAGATCCACAGTGTGCCCTGCTGGAAGAGAACAGAAATGTACGTGCACTATTATAACTGTTTAAATGTATATGTTAACAGTGGAAACTGGAATACAGGAGGTTAACTTCAGAAAAATAACTGACATTAAATTACTTTATGGCTAGGTCATAAAAGATGGTATTTTTCAGCAAGAGACACAATGTCTGTACTAGGGAGCTTTCTGTATTGTATTTAGGGTGAAATAATTACTAGTCTTGAAATGTAGAGGAACATAATTGTTTTATCACTTCCAGCATCTGCCAAAGATCTGAGGTCTATGCATTTTTACAGGTAGATGCTTAATACTGCCAGCTCCCAGCAGTGGGGTTACATCTGGGATAGAGTCAGATGACAAGAAATTATGTCATTCTGCAAGCTATCCTAGCAGTAATATTTGCAATATTAATTTGGAGTGCCTCTGAGAGACAGGTCATGCTTTATTCTGGCTTGGACCTGATAATAACTAGAAGATCCATTCACCACATCTGCCTTGCTCTAATGAAGTAAATTTCTAGGGAACAGTATAATTCCCTTAGATATAGTCAGGACTGTAGTAAAGCATAGTTTAGATGTTTTTCTTTATTCATTTGAGACTGTCTTGCAATGTTGTTTTAAATATTTGCTGTGGTTTTAAACTCTGATGTCACTGTGAATATATATTTAATATTGTCCTGTTCTTTTATTTATTATTAAATACATCTGAATATTTCATTGTGGCTGATCTGTGTAGAGATATTTAAGTTTTTAGAGTACTTACATATTTATTTGGTTACACCCTGTGGGCCACTCCTAATAGCCTTGCTCTTGGTCAAACTACCATTTGAGTTAATATTAATATTACACAGTAAGATTGGACACCCTTTGTTAAGGGCCTCAAAATAGTTGATAAGGATTTTACTGGTGGCAGTGGTAACTATCTTATAGTCTGGGCAGAAGGGGGCATAGCTAGCAAACTTGTGCCAGCCTTTCTCAGGTGTGTGTTTGTGTGTGTGTGTGTGTGTGTGTGTGTGTGTGTGTGTGTGTGTGTGTGTGTGTGTGTGTGTGTGTGTGTGTCTGTGTGTCTGTGTGTGTGTGTGTGTGTGTGTGTGTGTGTGTGTGTGTGTGTGCGTGCGTGTACATGTACATCAAACCTCAAAGAGTGTGTGTGTGTCAGCTACTTGGGCAGGGACACAAAGCACTGGTTGGACAGCGAGAGTACTGGAGGTCTAGCTTGGTCACTCAGCTGAGATCTCAGCTCTATAGCTGTGCCAGTGGGGATTCTTATTTCGGACTTGGAGAAAGGTAGTGGAACCAGCCTCGGACTGACTGTGATCTCTGTGTGCTCTTAAAGGAAATTGCACTTGATGCAGAGAGCTGCATCTGGAAATACTGTATGTGTATTTGTCATCCTCCCAGTGTATATCTCCCACTGGTGCCAGTGGTAAGGACTGAGGCTTCTTGATTACTGGTCCAGTGGTGGGTCATCACACACCTAAAAATCAGTTCACAGAAGTGCATGTCTGTTGCACAAACAATTAATGTCTTAGAGGTGCTACATATTGAATGTATCTAAGATAAATTAAATACAAAGCCTTCTCAGTTTAAATAAAACCAAGAGTGTCTCCATAATTGTAAGCAACTGTGCTGCCAGTGGGAAAAAATGTAATCAGTCTGCAGAACTATACCTATTAGTTTCTAAATGGCTTCTGGAAGTCCATGAGTCAAGAGCTGAACAAATGTTACTATTATTGCATCTGAGAAACATCAGGAGAAGTGTGTTTAATAAAACACATACTGCATACTAGTCACACTGACTTCTCATTTTCTGAATCTCTGCTAACTGATGATGGCTTATTATCTTTCCTAAAAAAGGACAGTCATTACTTAAGTATACTCAACTGTAATCTTCTGTTGCAGACAACAAATCATATATAGAAACGTATGAGTGGCCCACTTTGTACACTGGTTCTCTGATCTCCACCACAGATCTCTCTCCCTTGGACACATACTGATCAGAAGTGGGTTCCTCATTAAGAGCATACTTGCCAGAGGTTCAAATGCATAGGGCTCAATGTACCTATAAACTGTACATTACAGGGCTTCTGACTCAGAATAATCCCTGTCAGAAGACATGGCAAGACTTAGTAAAGCACTCAGTTTATTATGTATTGTCTGAAAGTAAAAAAAAAAAATGTACAACAAGCGGCAAACAGTAGCAAATCGGGGAAGAAGCTTCCCGCTTCCCTTCATACAACTCCACTCACTGACAGCATACCACGCACAAACATGACTTCCTGTTTGGCAGTTGAGAGGTTACAAGAAGTGTCTGTAATGTGCTATGATGTTTTAAATTTATATTTGGCAGCATTTGGGAATCGGAGGAGATTAGGACTATTAAAAACATCATCATGAGCATGGTAGGTGTGAATGGTAAAGGAAAACAGCTTTTTTTATGAAAGCAAACAGCCATTTGCATTTGATCTTTTAACAACACATCTTCAGCAAAAGCAGTATTTTGTCTTGTATACAGACATAATACACACACACACACACACACACACACACACACACACACACACACACACACACTATTTAGGTTCAGTGAATATATGATGGTGTCTGGTAGGTTTTGTTTGTTTGTGGATGGGACTGTGATACGGAATTCCCGTTTGGTAATAGGTGTTTCTCTTAGGGGTTCAATGCCATTGTGGTTCTAAGAATGCGCTTGGAGAAATTCCTGTTTTCAGGGAGATTTCTCCCTCTTCAAGTTGGTATGGCAGTGGAGTTGGTATGTCTAATTCTGGGAGGGTGTGGGAGGCTTGCCCCCCACATGGGGTGTGCATGCGGTTTTGCCTTGCTGCAAAAACACTTTCTTGTCTGTATTTTATTTGTAGGGTTTTTATGTGTTCCTTTTTTTTGCTGGTTATTTGTGTGGTCATTGTTATGTAAGTTCATCCTTTTTTTGTGTGTTTGGAGGTTCTTTCTTTTTTAATTTTGAACTTTGGTTATATTCCAGTCGGACTTACATGAGCTCAACCAATGGTTCATAAACCATAAACTACTTCTCAACTCCACCAAGATTAAATCGATGCTTTTTGGAACTCCACAGAATATTCATCATGCACTTGACTCTAACTATCTTTGACGTACACAACCATTCCATAGAGAAAACCTCCACCCTCAGATATCTAGGATTAATAAGTAAATAAACAAATACATACCAATCAATGAGAAGAGAGGATGTATATCCACATGTTTATATTTACGTATTTGTTTACATTTTAACTATTTATCTTTTATCACTTAAGCAGGCTTGTCCACAGTACTTTTACACCTATAAACAATGCTAATGAATAGAGAACATTTATAGAATTAAGTGCAGGAACTCTTTCTTTCCCCTAATGCAATATACAAGCAGTCAAACCAAGAGGGGGAAGGGCATGAGCTCATCAACAAACTCCCTGAACCAGAATGCAAATCAGCTAGAAAAGTGCTTGCTATAGAAGATTTTGGAAGCACAGCACCTGGTCAGATTCTAGAAGCAGTAAAGAAATGCATGAGAACTTGAATCCAGAACCTCTAAGTCACAATGTCAGCTACTCTACTTTGAAGACATTATCTAATAAAAACAGTTATTGCATTTATGGTGTGCTGTGAATAAATGGTTCTGTTATTTATTTATTTAGTTATTTGCATTTGTTTACTGGGAGGTCTACTGGGCCAGGGTGAACCCATTTTCGGTAGAGGCCTGAGGAGAAAAGCTCGACAAACATGATAAAGCTACAGAATCAAAATACAGAAATTAAGCAGCGATGGTACAGAACACATTACAGAACAGGTGATACAATAACATTGATATTACTAGTTATACAGATGTTAGATTTTAAGTATGCAAGCCAAACAAGAATACAGTTGATGACACGGCATAACAGTGAATGTGGGAACAATACAGTATTGCAGTTTTGCAGTAGAGAGGAAAAGATGGAGTGCAGCAGAGTAAAGATTCTGAGAGTAAGGTACAGCCTTAGAGCTATTGCTATATAGGCATCAAGAATGAATAGAAGTTATGGTAAGTAACTGATATCGTAGATTATGAGTGGCTGGGTGGCACATGTTTGAACACTGAATGTATATATAAGGAATCTGAGCCGTAAGTGAGGTGGGGAGGAAAAGTAGGAAGGCTAGGAATATTGTTTTTTTTTTTTAGTCAGTGCTGGTACATGTAAATAGCCAGTGAGAAAACAGGTGTTGTTTCAGTGAAGTTATTCAGGGTTGCTAGTAGCCCTAATTGAAGGAGGGAGTGCATTCCATAGTTTTGACTGGCAGAAAGGTTAGTTTTTGCTACATTAAGGAGCATCTGATTGACTGATCACAGAGGTCCTATTTGGGTGATATATGGTGAACAGAGAGGAGACGGCAGGACAACTAGAAGGCTTATAGATTAGCTTATGAGATGTGGTTAATTGCAGGTATGTTAGATGTTGGGGAAAGTCTAGCGAGTTTAGACGCTGGAGTGATACGCAGTGGTGGGAGGAGTATTTGGCGCTGGTTACAAAGTTTGCGATTTTATTGTAGCTCGAGTCCAGTTTGGATTTAAGAGAGAATTGCATATTAGTAAGAAGAGGTGCACTATAGAGCAAGGATGGAAGTAGAAAGGAAGAGGCAAGGGACAGGCTTGTTGCATATATGAGGAAGTGATTGTGCCTGTACAGGATGTTTCGTTTCTTATGTTTTAGTTGATGTTTGTGCTAATATGCTGGTTGAAAGTTAGGTATTCGTCTATGATGACACCTAGAAGTTTGGCATATGAGACTACTTCGAGGCAAGTGTTATTGAGCGAGTTGATGGTAAAATCATTTTTGGTTAGGGATGTCTTTTTTGGGGGGTGAATAACATGAGTTGGTTTTATTAGCATTTAGGGCTAAATGGTTATTATACATCCAGGTTTCAGTGGAGTTCTGAAGTAGACTTGGCCATGCAGATGATGGTGGAGTCATCTGCATATTGGATGACATTAGCATGGAAATCATTGATGAAAATGCTGAAGAGCAGTGGACCTGGTATGGACCCTTGTGGGACTCCAGTACTGATGTTGAGGAAAGGAGAGAGGGATTTGTGCCATCTGATTGCTTGTTGTCTATCTGTAAGGTAGTTGGAAAACCAGTTTATGGTAGGGGGAGATATGCCTAAATTGGAAAGTTTGGTCAGAAGAAGCGGGTGGGAGACAGTATTAAATGCCTTGGAAAGGTCAAGAAATAGTGAGGAGACCAGGTATCCTGAGTATCGAGCATGGTTGACTGTGTCCAAGAAAGCTACAAGAGCAGTGGTGGTGCTATGACTAAGCCTAAATCCATGCTGGGTTGAAGAGAAGAGGTTGTAGTGTAGTAGGTAGTTAAGTAGTTGGCTATGGATACACTTTTCCAGACTTTCTGAGATGGGAGAGGGGTTAGCAATTGGACAGAAGTTAGATATATCATTATTGTTTCCACCTTTGTGAAAAGGGAGGATAAATGCATTTTTCCAGATGGTGGGAATGAAGGACTCTTGAATCGAGCTGTTTAGTAGTATAGTAATGGGATAGGCTATAGTGTCTGCTGATTTTTGGAGGAATTCTGGTGGTAAGTTATCTGGAGCATTTGATTCAGGTTTAAGTTTAAACAGGAGTTTTTTTTATGGTGGAGGTAGGTATGGGTACGGGAGAGAAGTTTGGTCTTGTTGTAGCAGGTGGGTTGGGGGCAGTGGGTTGATCAGTGGGAATTTGGCAGTGAGGTTGACTATACTGTTTTTAAAGAATGAGTTACAAAGTGAGGCAGTTTCAGCTGGGGCCATGTCTGGCTCAGGGGAGGGATTATAGCTTTTGCCTGTGTATAATAGAGAGTTTATGGACTTCCAGAACTTTTTAGGATTTTGCATATGGTCATTTTGCAGAGTAATGTAGTAGTCTTGTTTGTTTTTGATGACAGGTCGATTTACTTGATTATGCAGTTGTTTGTATTGAGCAAAGTCTGCAGGGTTTTACTTGTATGTCAATTTCTAGGCCTCATCCCTAGCTTTCATAAGTTGTTTGGTGGATTTGGTAAGCCAATTGGCCTGCTTGGCTTTCACTCTCCTATGTTAGAGAGGAGTGAGATTATCTAGTACATGGAGGAATGTTGAGTTAAAGAATTCAACAGCATCATTCAGTGGTAGGACTTTAAGTGGATGCCAGTTGATATTTCTGAGGGTAAAGTTGAAGGTAGTTGTCATTAGTTATCACTAGTAAGTTAAAATAATGAAATTGTATTTTAAAAGAAGTTTGTTTTTGTACTTGCTCTGTTTAGGGCTTTAAGTGGGGTTACCCAGTTAAAATTTACAAACAAAACAAATAAATAAATAAAATTATTTTACTATACTGAATGCAAGTTTAAGACTTTGGTAGTCTACAATAATTCTGCCTGAAAACTACAGCACATGAAAAGATTAAAAAAATAGGCCATCTGCGTTGTATAATCCTGTCTCATGGCAATCCATGATGCCAAAGGTAAGGCAGAGTTTGTAGAGACAGGGTCCCTTAGGGAAGAACTGGCTTCCAGGATGAGGAAGTATTACATGACACAGCAAGGTACATTAACTGGCCACCCAAAACCATGCTGCTGAGGTGTGATTTAGGCAGTGGACTCATAGCGACCAGACCGAGTGAGGGGACTAGATTTTTGTATTACTGTCAGGATGGGCATCCATAGTGAGACTCTCCCATCTCTATCAGAATGGGGAGGAGGCTCACTTCATTCAGACAGTAGTTAGAGCAAGGAGAGACACTCCACTGAGAAAATGTTATCCAGGAATGACAGATCACCACTTGTGAATGTCATTAAGTATACTTGGCAAATCCTTTATGTAACAGCGGTCCATGCATTCATGGCTAGGCGCGGTTTATGAATTGCTTTAACCAGAAGGAAACTAATGGATGCCACAAAGGCATATATAATGTAAGTGTTTAAAGACTTAGCTTCCGAAAATTCAAATACATGTTGGAAAGGAGAACAGGCTGGAGTTCTGAAACTATTGAAGGAAGCTGAAGAGATCAGGTTCAAGTGAATAATTAAGTGGGTGGTTGGTATAATGGTTAAGGTGCTTACCTTTATAGACACATGGTGCAGGGTTTGATTCTTACATGGGGTAATTGGCTAGGCTTAAAATGGCCCACAAGGGCAGTTAGCCTAGTACTAATCTATGAACCTAAGTGACTGCAAAAGTGAAAGAAAATGTCAGCAGAGTCTCCGCCTTTACATCCATAGCACCAATAAACTGAGAAACATTACTGAGCTCCTTAAAACAGGGAAGTAAAATGTGCTGCTACAGGTAGAATAAATAACTGTATATGATATTCACAAAGGAAAAGGAGGGCCATTTGTCACATATAAGCAATATAAGCACACAAAAAAAGAGGAAAACTGAGGTTACAGATAAGTTCACACATAAAGGCATAGCATTTTTTTATCTTTATTATCCTCCCACCTGCCAGGAATCAGTGCTGCATTATCACTCAGCTCATCCGTTTCTCACAGAGTGACAACCAGTCATGGAAGCTGTCATTCAGGCAATTCTCACAGGGTTTCCCTGTTAAGGTCTTAACACCACCCCTTGATGATTGACAGTCACCTGTGAAGGTGTGTTGACATCACTGCCACCAAATGTGATGGTACAAATACACAATTGCCACCAGTTTTACACTCAGATGGAAGGATGCTACCCACTGATTTCAAAATGGTTGACACCAGTGGGATTTGAATCCTATCACTGCCAACCAAATTTGAAGTAATAGCAAGAAAGTGCATACAAGTCTGTTTCATTAGCTAATCCACAAAGTGCAACAACCTGTCCTTTAGAGGATATAAAGAATATACACTGTTGTCCTGTGTCTAGGCTTCCAACTTCCACACACAGACTGGACTGCACATAGATCAATTACAGAGCTGTGTCTTTGGCCAAGCACCACAGGGCTTTGCCCCTCCCCCTCCCCCTCCTGTCTCTGTGAATTAAAGTCTTCCAGTGCCTCTTTAGCCACAGTAATTGCCTTTCACACAAACAATTTCCATCGAAGGCTAGCACAATTCTCTAATTTTCCACATTTTTCTTTGTGCCACAGTAGCACTACCACCACCCTGGATTAGCACCAGAGACACTCCAGGTACTAGTTGCTCTAAATAAAGCGAAATATAAATCCCAGTTAATAATTCTCACTGGTAGTAGGCCCAGCAGTCAAATGGTAGACGTGTGCCACTCAGTGTACTAGCCAACAGTGTAAATAACGATTACCTTCTTCTTAGATAAATAACAGTGAAGAAATATAATAAGTTCCAGCCACATAATATTAAAGGTTAATATGTAAGTATTACTTAAATAATAAAGAAAGTAGTACAAGTTGTTGTTGTTGTTTCTTTCGGCTTTTTCCCAGTAAGGGGTCGCCACAGCGGAACTCCGGTCCACTAATGATTGGCAGTAGATTTTTACGAAACACCGAGGTGCCAGCTCGAGACCCAACCTTCAACGAAGGCATGCCCATTTACGCATGCATGTCTTTCGAATGCTACCCAACCGTGGGGAGGACATGCGGACTCCACACAGAAGGCACTCCCAAGCCAAGCCGAGAATCGAACGGGAGAACCTCTTGCTGTGAGGTAACAACGCTACCGCTGTATCACCGTGGCTAAAGAAAGTAGTACAAGTACAGATTAAAATATATAGGTCTTCATATACACAGAGGAATAAAATAAAAGACAATACAAATAGGCAGGATGCACACAGAAAAACCTAAGCTCCAGATAATCTGCACAGAGCTTACTAAAGAAGTACTAACCTTAACTGTTATAAATTAATAATTAGTACTCACAGATGGTTCTCCCACAAACAAAACAACAAAATTTATCAACATCTTGCATAGCAATGTACATACAGATATATGCATTGATTTTCCCCTAGCCTTCAATAGATACCACTTTCCTGATACTGGAGGAAAACAAGTTGAAAAAACAGTTTTTACTTGTCATAGTACAATAGACTTGTCAATACACATCCAATTCTTTTTTCTTCCCTTTGAATCCACCCTGGTGTCTTAGAGTTATGCAGACCATTAAGTCCATCAGCCATTATAGGAATTACATTCCAGCAGGAAGACAGCTCCTGGTGTTTCATCTTTGTTGCATTAATAAGAGGTGGCAACAAGTCTATATTTAATTGTATGAAACAAAACGTAATGTAGGTAGTAGCGAGATGGAGCACTGCACTGTGTTGGCTGGCGGACTATTTAAAACTGAGTTGAGAAAATGATACTTATTTTGTTTTCTTTTTTATTCTATTCATCTGTTAATTGGATAAGACACACTAGGCTTAAAATCTTTTCAGAGGCATCTGTAGAGTGTCTGGTTAAATGCTTTGCTCAAAAATACACAGTACGATAGTGAACACTGAGAATCAACCCCAGGGCTACATGGTGACGTGTGTCAATAGAGCCTAGCTTTTACATTGTATTACAGAGTCAGATTGAAGACTGACAGAATTAAACCCAGGCAGGACTACATCATGAAGAGGGTTAAATACTCCTGGTTTTAACTAACTGGTAGCCTGACAGAGCAGTAGACAAACAGAATGTCATTTTTCAGTCCATGGTCAAATATGCTATAGTACTTATATTTACCAGAATATAGGCTTAATGGAACAAAACAGTGCATGGGAGGGAAATAAGCTAGAATGAAAAAGAATGCTAGAATGAAAAACAATCTAGTAAAACTGGACTTGCACCCAGTACTACAACAAATGAGAATCTTTTTGTTAAGTGTAACATTAAACACCAAAGTGTGGAACTTCTTAGTATGGGAACTGCTGTCATTAAAACAGAACAAAAACAAAAACAAAAAAAAAAAAGAAGAAACTGCAATTTCAAAGGCCTAAAGTGACTTCAGAATTGATCAGTTTAGTGAAATACATTAGTTATTTGCCTTTGTCAAATTTTGCTTTGATTATGTTTTATGATGTCCTGGACAGGCACATTATGATTGTTGTCCAGATGGATGTGGCGTTTATTCAACATTATACAATGACTGGCCATTAATATTCAATAATGAACATGGTGATTGGCCAGCCCAACCAGCGTGCCCATTGTAAATGCGAGAATAGAGTAACGGAAAAAGGTCCAGTCGTCCGGACTTTTTCCATTAGTATATCTCCCGATTTTTTTTCACTTTTTTTTGCTCTGCAGAGGTAGCAACTGAGAAAGGAAGATCTCTGTTGCTTTTTTTAAGATATCTCACTATGTTATACAAGTTGAACATAGTGAGATATCTTAAAAAAGAAATGGAGATCTTCGAGTTGAAAAACTGGTATAACATAGCGAGACATCTTAAAAAAAACAATGGAGATCTTCCTTTCTCCTTTGCTACCTCTGCAGAGCACTGATGTACTACGTAAGTATGGGAACACCAGTCCCTTATGCATGCACAGTACATCAGAAAAGCCCCAGGATACCAGAAAACTGCAGAAGGGCAGTATGGAGGCATTACACAATGACATTATTTAAGAAAAGTAAGTTTTTTTTTTTCTTAAATAATGTCATTGTATAACAGCAATAACCCATGGTTGGGTGTGGGCAATGCTGGATTTAACCACACCCAGCCATGGGTTATTGCTCAATTAACTAACAGCAATGCAAAACCTAATAAGATGACTTAGATATTTAGGGTAATATAATCTAAAAGCCAAACTGTGAAGTAGTCTCATAACATGTGTGAGGTAATGCTAAATACTAGGTAAGGTTAACAATCATTTACCAGTAAAATACAGCGTTGCTATTGTTTGATTTGGAGATGAGGTAGGATATGCTGACGAGCAGATAACTCAGCACAGAAGCCTGGGTAGGCCACTGATTATTTTCATGCTGTCTGAGGATGCACCTGTGACCTTCACCATGGGGGTTCTGACCTTCAGCCAATTAGCTATCCATCTAACTACAAAGGGATCAATTCATAGCACCTTTAGCTTTTTGATAATGTTGGCATGTAGCATAGTATCAAATGCCTTGGTGAGGTCAGAGTATGCTGTATGGACAGCATGACCACTATCCACACTGTAAGTTACCTTTTGAGAAAATTACCAGATTCATTGGATAGGATCTATCTTAACAAAGCTAAACTGTTGGGGATCAAGTCTTATAAGATTTTTTATATTGGAGTTTATCAAGTCTCCTATGAACTGTTCTTGTAGATGAGACTCGTCAGGCTGATGAGTCTATAATTTCTGGGGTCTGTGGTGGGGCTGCCCTTGTGAAGAGGCATCACAACTGCTGTGCACCAGACCTCATGGACAAAGCCAGCCCACCAGTGTGTGTCCAGTGCAGTTTTGCAGGCAGACTGGTTAAATTATCAGGTCCCACTGGAGATGTTCTTTTTGTTTGCTTTGGAAAATACTTTTAACACATGTTCTTTTATGATGATAGAGGGTTGAGTTCCTTAGGTATATGGGGGTTTTATACAGATGTCTCTGAGGTGAAATTTGCATTGATTTTTGTTTGCCAGTATATTTGCAAAGTCCACTGGATCAGAGGGGGTAGTGATATTTTGAATAAGTTCAGAGGAATACTGGGTGTAATTTTGGAACTGTCTGATTTAAGTAAACAAGGATTTGTAATTATCAGCGTCTGGTGTGTGTGTGTGTGTGTGTGTGTGTGTGTGTGTGTGTGTGTGTGTGCGTGTGCGTGTGTGCGTGTGTGTGTGTGTGTGTGGCTGGGACAGAATATGAAGAAGGTAAGAAGATTAAGGGGAAGGTTATAAAGAAAAAAATAAGAGAGCATAAACAAACCCATGGGAACAGCAATGGGGGTTGCACATATGGTTCGAAATAATTTAAAAATACATTTTTGGTGATGGAATTGCACTAAAGGCCTGTGTGTGTGTGTGTGTGTGTGTGTGTGTGTGTGTGTTTGTGTGTGTGTGATACTGATGTCATACCCGTTTGGTATATCCATGGCTATAGCATCATTGAGGTAGGTCCAAGCAGATGTACCATTAACATCCTTTCAAATACCATTGAAATGCATGGAAAATATAGTCCTTTTCTGCTATGCAAGTGCTTTTAGTTTTAGAAATACAGTATGTAAAGCTTTTGTCCTTTTTCAGAGTGAAGTAAGGGACTGCGAGAGCAGGGATACATTAAAAATGAAACCAAAGGCATCCTGTAGTAAATGGGGTATCAGTATTTAAACTGTGTATCAAAAGGCAGCTGAATTATTTTGATAATCCAAACATTTAACACACACACACACACACACACACACACACACACACACACACACACACACACACACACACACACACACACACTTCACCACGCTTAAATCAGAAATGCAATGTACTGTGTGACATCACTGTTGAGTTTAAGGGCAAAAAAATACATTGTAAAATAAATAAGTTCATGGCCTTTATCAATTTTGGTGAAATTAGGAAGAAATGGGATGCTCTGAGTAAAAACAGCAAGTCTTGATAATGATAGGGGGTTTGAGATATTTGGGGTATATGGGTTTTGTATAGCTGTCTTGGGGTGAAATATGCACTAAATTTGTTTCCCAATGTATTTGCAGTATCCACTGGATCCGAGCAGGCAGGGTCATTACGGATATGTGTAAGGTAATTTTGGGTGTTATTTCATAATTTCCTTATGTAAGTAAAGACGTATTTGTAATCATACTTAGTTTCCAATGCAATCCTAAGTTTATGGGATGCCTTTGTTTTCCTGATAGCATTTTTTCACTACCTTACATACTATGTTGATGCTGACCTTGATTTGTGCGTCTGTAGGTTTCCTGAATATTCTGTGAAGCTTTTCCTTTTATTGTACTGCTTATTTATCCACGTGAAGAACTAGGCTGCTTTACTCTTCCTCTTCTCATTTTGTTTACTTCTGCTAGGGACTGTCAGATGAATGCAGTGTGATGGCTGAACACAACTTATTTGCATAACTACTACTAATGTCTGCATTTTGGGTTTACAGTTATACTTGAACTTTGAGGTCACAGGAAAGCTGATATGAGCAGTCCTGCAGTGGTTCTATGACCTAGAAACATTGGTAGAGGTCATGCAGGCTATGTATAAATAATCATACACGTATAGGCACTTTTGAGACAAAAAAGGGTTTTCCAGTGGGACTGGAGGTACATCAGGGTTCAGCTCTGAGCCCATTGCTGTTCATACTGGTGATGGACTACATTAACAAACAGGTTGGTGGGGAGAGATCAGCAAACCTGCTATATGCAGATGATGTTGCATCACAAGCTAAAAGGAACTCCATCAAATGATAGGGGAAAGGAAAGCAAAACTGAAGGCACAGAGGAGAAATGAGAACATCTGAGCAGAAACCCAAGGAGCTCTGATCTGCACAGAAGGTCAAACAGAACAGTTTACGCTGGTCCATACACATGTGCTAAAAAGGAAAGGATTTGATGAAGAAGATTTGGGACAGACAGGAAGAAAACAAAAGGAAATGAGGATGTCCAGCAAAGAGCAAAAAACTTCTCTGGCCGCTAAAGGACTCCAAACGGTAAAAGATACGAAGTAGACAGGAAACAAACCAGGAGTCCAACGTCCAAAACCAAGTTTAATAGAAGCACGTAGAACAATACAAAGCTTTCGAGACAATATCTCTTTCTCAATGTTTACACAAAGTAACTCAGCTACACTCCTTATATACAAATAGCCAGTCTATCACTATAGTCACATATGTATGCAAAATAATTTTTTTATATAGGCAAAATGTTTTGTTATATATGTGTTTTATGTGAATGTATTTATATCTATATATATATGTGTTTATATATATTTTTATGCATTATATGGAGGTTTAGGGCTGTTTAATCAGTGCATCAGGTCCCATTCAGTTGAGGTGTTCCTACCTCACCTCCCCCTGAAAGGCTTGTAAAAGCATAAGTACGTAAGACTTTCCCCAACAAGGAACTTGTTTTAATAAGGTGTTCCTACCTCACCTCCCCCTGAAAGGCTTGCAAAAACATAAGTATGGAAGACTTTCCCCACCACGGAACTTGTGTTAATAAGGTGTTCCTACCTCACCTCCCCGTGAAAGGTTTGTAAAAACATAAGTACTGAAGACTTTCCCCACCACGGAACTTGTTTTAATAAGGTCAATATCCACTTAAATACCTTGCTACCTGTAAACCTAACAAACTGGGTCCATAAAAAGGCACTGGTGAATGTCCCCATAACTCCCGCTTGTAATTCTGTTTATGCTGATACAGGTTGGAAGGGTTAGACTTTCCTGTAGCCTTCTTATTCCCCAATTAAGGTAAAAACAGCATCCTTTCTACTGTTCAACAGGGGAGCGTAATGTGCTATGCACCTCCAAACAGTGCATTTCTCAATAAATTAAGTGAAACAAGCGTGCTACAAAAGGGAGTTGGAAAACGGGCACTGTGGATTGTAAATTGAGAAGCAGGCAGGGAATTGGGTAGTTTTTAACAGTAGGGCCTAGGAACAGAGTACTGGGCATATAAAAAGAAACAAAAGTGTGTGTGTTTGTAACTCATACCTGCACATGCTGCCTCTAGGCATCTGCTTTACTAGTTTAGCCCCACACCGCTCGCTTCGCTCTGTGCCCCACCCTGCCCCCATATTCTACCCTCCCCCATTAGTACTACACTTATAGTACCACTGGCATCCCCCCTTAATTAGCTAACCAACTACATGTGCTCCTAGAACCCAGCAAACTCATAGCACAATAATACACCCTCTATCCACCCCACTATCCATATTAACCCACCCATAGCTATTCTATTCTCCCTAATCTTTTATCCACCACATACACTCAATATACACACTACCCTAGTAATTTACTATGACTACAGCTAAAACACTAATGCTGCTACCCTTAGTACCCCTGCTATTCATTCCTTATTACCTAAGCTCCTATGAATATGTACAGCATCTTAAAATCCAATACCCAAACTCTCAAACAGACATCAACCCAGCATTTAATAAGTTTATCCACCATATAGCCACCCCCTCTCCTAATTCCTCGCCCCCCCCCCCGTTACCATCACCCAACTAAATACTGCTACATTAGGTTAAAAACCAGAAGCTATGAAGAATCATAAACAAATGTTTAAGACTCGTAAGCAACTTAAAAATTAATCTTATGAAGGATAGAGACATCCACCCCAACCCTGGTCCATCCACAACAGTAGACCCAAGCACACCATCTAACAACCCAACGTATACTACCCAGATTTGTAGATTTCCAAACTCATTTCTGGTCTGTCATCTCAACATCAGAAGCCTAAGCAACAAGATCCATAGCCTACATGGACTCTTAGCTGCACACTTCCCTGATATCCTCTGCCTCACAGAAACCTGACTAAAACCAATAACCAAAGATAAAGAAATACTCCCGCCCCCTACAGTACAACATCCTTAGACTGGACTGGATCTCCAGGAAAGGTGGCGGGATAGCTGTACTATACAAGTCTACCCTAACAATAACAATAGACACCCAACAGCCACCCCAGTTTGGCAATGCAGAAACTCTAACCACTAAACTAATAATAAAAATAAATGCAGATACATTGTCTGCATTTATATTCCACCCAGCAAGAATGATAATATTCTAGAAAATATCTTACATTGGCTAGCTTCTAACTATCCCCAGGAAACCATTGTCTTGGGGGACTTTAACATTGATTGGAGCACCTGTTCCTCTGAAACTCCCTCCACCCATTTAAACCTTCATGGGTTTACTCAGATCATTACCACCCCTATCAGATTTAGCAAAAATAGAGTCAAAGATAGTATCCTTGATTGGATACTTATCAACAGCCACCCCCAAAAGTACAAGTCAGGTACATTACCTGATGATCTAAGTGATCACTGCCTTACCTATATTATTAGACTCAAAGCCTACATTTCCAACCAGCCCACCTACAAAACTATAAGAAACGTCAGAAACTTTAACCTTGACAACTTCCAAAAAGAACTCAAAACATGTAATTGGAATGTCTTGAAATGACTCCCATTACAAGAAGCAGTTGAGTACTTCAATACCAAATTTCAGGCTATCCTTAACCACCATGCTCCTACCTGTACCATCCATGTAAAAGCCACAGTTGCATCGTGGCTATCTAAAGAAACAAAAATCAAAATTAAACTAAGAAACAATGCCTGGGCCAGGTGGCATGTTACCAAAGCCCCTATGGACCAAGTAAGATACTGGCAAGCTAAGGAACGAGACCAAAAAATCTGTCATTCTAGACAAAAACAAATCACTACACCCTCCTACAACAAAAATATTAGCTAAAACATCAAAAGTTCTGGGCTGGTATTAACAATCTTCTCCACCCAGGCCATTCCGCCACTCCTACCCCATCAGCTGCCCTTAATAAATCCCCTGTTGAAATTGCAAACAGCTTCACCTCCTTCTTTACTGAAACTATCCAGTCTCTAGCTATCCATCTCACTCCATCGGACACAAACACCAGCTCTGGCACATCTAGCCGTGATCCACCCAGCACCCAATCCACCTTTACCTTTCAAACCGTACCTACCAACCTGATCCAGACCTTACTCAAAAAGCTAAAACTTACTACACTAGCTGCCAACCACCTCCCAGCTGAATATCTTCAAAAAGCAGCTGATGCCATAGCACTTCCCATTTCTATTCTGATCAACAGATCCATCTCAGAAGGATCCATCTCAGCAATATGGAAAATATCACATGTTATACCTCTCCATAAAGGAGGAAGTTCCACAGAATTATCTTACTTTAGACCTATAGCCATTCTTTCACCACTAGCTAAAATCATGGAAAGATACATACACACACAAATCATGCACTTTCTTATTCAAAACGGAAAGCTCACCGACTCTCAGCACGGCTTTAGGCCATTCCACAGTACCACCACGGCTCTTCTATCTTCCTCTAATGTCATCAATCTTCATCGTAACAACAACAAGCTATCTTCATCACTCTTCCTAGATCTCTCAAAAGCTTTCGATATGGTCAACCATCAGCTACTGCTCAATACCCTACAAACCATTGGTTTAGACCAACACGCAATACAATGGTTTCACTCTTACTTAAACGTTAGACAGCAGGCTATCTTATGGTAGAGCAAGATGCCATCCCAACTTCCTCTAACCCTAGGTGTCCCACAAAGGTCCATACTAGGTCCCCTTCTTTTCTCTGTCTTTATCAATGATCTGCACACCACCATCCCAGGAGCCACCTGCATCCAATATGCAGATGACTCAATGCTGATATGCTCCACCTCCTCTCCTACACAACTTCTAACTCTCACTCAGACCACTTTCAGCACGGTAGAAACATGGCTAACTAATTGCTGCCTGCTTCTAAATCCTAACAAAACCAAGCTACTACTTTTCTCCCCTAACCGTAGAATTCCTCCTCCTTCCTTCAACATCAAACCTAGCAGTGACACCATTATCTCCCCTGATGACCATACAAAGTTTCTAGGCATAATAACAGGCAACCTTAAATTTGATAAACATGTCAATCACACTATTAAGTCCGTCAACAAAAAACTTGGCTCCCTGTACAGAGCCAAAACTTTCCTCACCCCCCCCCCCCAGCTAAGGTAGCTATTGCAAGATCACACCTCCTCTCTACCCTTATGTATGCCTCCTCTGTACTCACCAACCTATCCAAAACCGATCTCAACAAATTATCAGGATGTTACGATCATATAGCCAGATTCGCTACAGGCATGGCTTTTAGGACCCACCATTGCCAGAACCTCAAATCAATGGGATGGCTAGAGTATCCTACCCTTCTACAGTTCAACCAGCTTATAGTAGCACATAAAATACTCCATCAACCTAACACCCCTGCCCTCAAAAATATTCTCACCCCTCATAGTGCCCCCAAGCCATTACTCTCAGCTGATAAACTAATGATACTGACCCAAAAATCCAACAACTCTGCAGGCGATGCTATATTTGTCAACTCAACCGGTAAAATCTGGAATCTACACCCTACTACCATTACCAAGGAAACCTCAATACCCCTATTTAAAAGAGAACTCAACAGATACCTCACATCTCATTGGCTGTGCTCTTGTTCTAAACCTAACAACTTCACTAATACATGTCTTGCTACCCAACCTGCTGTTTAGCCAAGTATATATGCTTCATAGCATTTGAATGTCTATGCATTGTGAATTATGAGATCTGATTGTATTCTATGTTCACATTTTCTGATACGTCTCTGCAAATCAGATGCAAGTCTGCACATTGTGTATATTGATATCTGCCTGTATTCTTTGTCTATATTTTTCTAAACATGTCTGACTGAGTTTATCACTCAGTGATGTATATACTGTGTCTTTTTTGGTATGTGGAGCTTTTCTCCCCGGGCCTCTGCTGAAAATGGACATATATCCAGTCGGACTATCCTGGTGAACAAAGGCAAACTGGGTGCCATAATCGACTCTCCAGCTGACACAAACATCCTTCAAAAAGGTCTCACAGAGACGGATAACTGGTGCCAGAGCCATGGTCTAAAGCTAAATGCCAACAAGTGTATAGTCATACCCTTTGGCAAAAACAATGTGCCCACAAATTACCACATAGGTGGTAACCCATTAAGTACAGAGAAAGTAATTAGGGATCTGGGGACCCAAGTTGATAGCAATCTCTCCTTTGACAACCACATTGCCAAAGTGGTTAGAAAGACCTTCTACATAGCCCACCTCATCATGAAAGGATTCACATCTAGATCAAGAGAGGTAATCGTGCCCCTTTATTCATCCCTCATCAGGCCCATCATAGAATACAATGCCCCCTTTGGGATGTACCTTACCTGACACCTGCAGCAATTAGAAAGACCCCAAAAGTACCTCACCAGGAGGATCAAGGGACTCAAACAGATGCCATATGCTGCTCGGTTAAAAAAACTCCAGCTCTACTCAGTTGCATACCGCCTACTTCGAGGCGATCTATGCCTGACATATAAAGCTATGTCCAATCCAGAATTAATGGACATGCTCCACCTCAGTAAATCTAAATCCCTTAGAGCCATGCGCTCGAGGGACTTGAACCTCAGCACAGAAATAAATAGAACATGCTGGAGGGACAGATTCATAACCCAGAGGCTCCCTTCGCTCTGGAATAGAATTCCAGTTCATGTTAGGCAGAGCACCTCACTGACTCTCTTCAAGAAGAATCTTGATGAGTGGATGGAGGATCTTAGGTTTGTCCCGGGGATTACTTCCGTGTCACTATTAGACAGAGGCACAGTAAACTAAACTTTAAAAAGGGCACAGTATACTCAAATCAAGGGGTGGCGTAAGCCAAACACAATCGGGCTAGGCTTATAAATGCCCCAGGGCAGATAGCCTAGTATGAACCTATGAACCTATAAACCTATAAATAATTATATATTATTTGTAATTGGGTCATGTGACTATAGTGATAGGCTTCTCATTATCATCTCATTCTGTATCCATGCACTGATGTATTGGTTCTAATCACAACAGCTCACTTCTTTTCCCTCAAATCTGACTGTTAGGCTGATAAATTTGGATGTTTTTAATATTCCTGTCCTTGCTCTGCTCTTCCCTTCTTATAACTCACAATTTATGCCCCAGTTTATGCTATCCCTCTTTCTATCTTGTCCATTCTATCCTGTCTGAAAAATCGACAGCCTGTGATCTCGATTTCCCAGTCCTTTTCATCATTTGCCCAGGTTTCCCTCACATCAGTTGCATCTGCTTCCTTGTATTGGAGGCTCATCAGTTTTCTTACTGAAAATTCTGGCATTGGTTATCATCATCTCCAGCCCTTCCTTCTAGTCTCATTTATATGTTCTCTGCCCCTTTTCCCACTTTTCTTGTTCTCTAATTTCTAACTGATACACTGCACAACTGCTTTTTTTTTTTTTACACATTTTACTGCTATGATATCGTCTCCCTAATGAAATGTCAGCACTTGAATGCTAATTGCTGACGCAGAGAAAAAAATGAAACTGCGGAAGAGTGAATCTTGAATGTTGCTTTTTACCTTTAAACTTCTTTTTTGCAGGGGGGGGGGCAACCCCCCCAACTTACATATAGTAATTCTGAGATATCCATATCTCAGGAAAAAAGCAACTATTACGAAAATGGCTATATTGGACTTGGTACATGCAAGTCATTCTTTTCAGCCATTCACTCTCTGTTGTTTTGGGACTCATTCTAGTGAGTCCTAATATTAGCTATTATATCTTCTGCCTTCCCTGATGAATTCTATACTTTCCTGTCTGTGCCGTCTTTTTATGTTTACCTGACTTCCCCTATTACCCTTCTTTAGTCCTCCTATCAGTTTGCTGTCCTCCCCCCTTCCACCTCAGTTCAATGGCAGAGTAGTCCTGCTATACCTTTGCATTCCATATTTCAGCGTGTCTGTTATATCTGGAGACAGGCAAAGTCCATCAGTGGCACAGAGATTCTCTTCTTGCTGTTCCCCTCCCATTCACTCACTAGCCCGTATCCCTGATCATAAATCAGCTTTTTGAACCATACATTGTACTTTCAGATCTTATCCTTTGTTGTCTCTCTAGCACTTGGCATACCTGCCACTGCTAGAATTTCCAGGGAGGCCACTACAAATTCCTATCTTTTTTTATCTCCTTGGGAAGTTGTGTGTCCTTCCCTGTTCTTTTTCTTAGTTCCACATTGCCAGGCCACTGTTGCCCAAATGTACAAACACGTGTGTGTACCTGTAGCTATCTGTGAAAAGCTGACTCATTTCTGGGCATGCATTGATAAATCTCAATCCTACGATAATGCTGGAAGTACCTTCATAAGAAAAATTGTCAGGTATCAGCCTACTTGACATTTTTTTACCATTAAGTCGCTGGTCACTAGAAATTCTTCATCTCCCTTGCCATCTGCCACTCTGGATGTCTTTCTAGGCTTCCTGTGCTAGCTGTCTTATGTGCTTCCTCTAAGCTCTTCCTCCTGTCTGCACCACTTCTGAAGGTCAGTCTTTCCTTCCTAGAATTTGCCCTCTATAAATGCCTGAAAATCTGGTACTACCTATGGCCTCTTTGGTCTCTCTGGTGATCCTCCTGCATTGCTCACTTCTACCACTCCACCTCGTCCTCTTTTTTTCTTCCATCCTTCTCTTTATTTATCTGTCTCTCTGCCATATGTACCAGTTTCTCCCTTTCCTCTGCATCTGGCATATTTGCTATCTCCAGCCAATTCTGCCTTCCTCATCTACCTCTTTGCTTTTTTTGATCTATTTATCTCTAATTGTAACATCCTCACTACTTATTTCTCTTACCTCTCATTTCTCTGCTCCAGTTCTGCAGTCTTGCCTTTTCTCACCCCCCCCCCTTCCTACATATGCTGCATTCATTTTGGCCCTGTTATCTCCCCGTCTGTCTCTCTGCACCTGAGTGACAGTAGTTCTGTGCTCCTTAGTTATCTTTCAGCTGAACTCTCTCATTTTCTCACAACCCACTGCTCCTGTAGACTCTTCTGTCACCCCCCCCCCCCCACCACTGGTCTGCAAGCCACTCTGCCTTATCACACCCAGGATAAGTCTCATTTCCTTACATCTCCTCCAACCCATTCTTGTCTTTTTTCTGTTTAGCTGTTCAGATATAGTCTGTATTAACTGATTCTTAGTAGAGGATTCCTAAGCTATTCTTGCTTCTACTTACCTACCAAATGTTTCTGGCTACCTTTCATATGCTACATTTATGTTTTATGTCTGACTTCACCTCTATTACTCTTATGTATACTTTGCCTTCTCACTTCATCCTCCTAATATGATTCCTGATACAGTGCTATCCTAGTATTTTCTGTTTCTGTATGAAACATTTGCACCTCTGTCCTGTTTATGTTCTTACGGAGATACTCATTTCTTCTTCTGAAGCATTAATACTATTAATACTAGATCACAAATCCTTCCTCAGCAGAAGAAAGCAACTCAATTGCTTCCTGCACTAACCAGCTCAGACAATAAGGAATAGTTCATTCAGAAATTTCTTTAACTACTCTTTCCAACTGTCCTTGATGTCCTCTGGATTAGTGAGTAGATTGTTGCTGGTATTTTCTGACTGTCTTCTTTATTTTTCTGTTGTTGCCATGAAGCCCAACACAGGATTTTTTTACCATCTATTGAATCATTTTTCAGACGCTAGTACATGTTTTCTGACAACTTTTTCTTTGTCATTTTGACTGCCGTTGTAGCATTTTTGTTAACCAACCAGTATTATTTCTTATCCTGGTCCATCTTTTTATTTCCCACTTCTTCCTGCACTCTTCCTTTCTTTTCATAGTTTTCAGGTCTTCGGCATTCCACCACAAGCTTTCCTTATGTTCCTTATTCCCACAGCTGTGTTCTATGATGTGTCTTATTTCCACATCTGTGTTCTATGAGGTGGCTGTGTTCCGTTATGTGCCTTATTCCCACAGCTGTGTTCTATGATGTGTCTTATTTCCACATCTGTGTTCTATGAGGTGGCTGTGTTCCGTTATGTGCCTTATTTCCACAGCTGTGTTCTATGATGTGTCTTATTTCCACATCTGTGTTCTATGAGGTGGCTGTGTTCCGTTATGTGCCTTATTTCCACAGCTGTGTTCTATGATGTGACTTATTTCCACATCTGTGTTCTATGAGGTGGCTGTGTTCCGTTATGTGCCTTATTTCCACAGCTGTGTTCTATGAGGTGGCTGTGTTCCGTTATGTGCCTTATTTCCACAGCTGTGTTCTATGAGGTGGCTGTGTTCCGTTATGTGCCTTATTTCCACAGCTGTGTTCTATGATGTGTCTTATTTCCACATCTGTGTTCTATGAGGTGGCTGTGTTCCGTTATGTGCCTTATTTCCACAGCTGTGTTCTATGATGTGTCTTATTTCCACATCTGTGTTCTATGAGGTGGCTGTGTTCCGTTATGTGCCTTATTTCCACAGCTGTGTTCTATGATGTGTCTTATTTCCACAGCTGTGTTCTATGAGGTGGCTGTGTTCCGTTATGTGCCTTATTTCCACAGCTGTGTTCTATGATGTCTTATTTCCACAGCTGTCTTCTATGATGTGCCTTAATTTCACAGCTGTGTTTCATCACCTTCACACGTGTTATTTTGAGAAGCTGCCATCCTCTTCTTCCTGAGGTGTTAGAGCCATAAGTATTTCCTTGAACTCCTCTGCTTTTGCTCCAGTCAACTTGTAGCTCTTCAACTTTATCTCTTTTGACCATAGAGCCTTCTCTGGCCACTGCTTGAAGCTGATTGTGGCCACCAGTGATTTAGGCTGGGGTCCCTTTCACTCCTAAGAAGAAGGCTATCCGAGTTGCTGCTGATCACTCTTGTATGTGATGTTGTGGCTGTCTGTCTTGACAAACCATGTGTTGGTCACAATTAGGGCATTTGGCAGAAAGAAGTCCAGGATGTCCTCTCCTTCATTTTTTCTGTTGTCCCAGACATTTGAACCCTGGCAATCCTCATATCCTGTTCTGCCTATCCCAGTGTGAGCACTCAGTTCTCCCCTTATTAAGACCACCTCCTTTTGTGCAGCTTTGAGTAGGTCCTGTAGCAGCTGCATAAATGTCTTATTTTCCTTGCCATTGTAGCCCTGCTGTAGGGTATATGGTAAGACCATAAAGAATGACATATCTTTACACTGGAATCCTATTTCCATTAGTCTGTCACTGATTCTGATGATATCCCTTGCTGTCTTCAGAAGATTTTTGTTACAACAATTCCTGCACCATTTCTGGTCTGTTCTCCCCCAGAGTAGTAGACTCTGAATTTCAGGCCAAGAAATGTTACTATGTTGCCTTTCCACCTTGTCTCCTGGATACATGGAATATTCAGTGTCATCCTTATCATCATGTCATCCACTTCCAAGATGCATCCTCTCAGTGACCCTATTATTCAGTGTAACAATCCTTAGTTTATTTTTGGCATGTTGATTGGTTTTACATTTACATCAAGAACAGAACTACCCAGGTAACCTAGTCTGGGCAAATGGGCACAGTTCAGCCAATAGCATACTGGTCCTGGGCAGCTAGTCTTTATTGCAGGCACACACTTACCATTAGGAGTGTGTAGACACTTCTCACCATTAGCATTGATCCCTGGTGTAGGGCAGAGTACTCCAGGTCTTCCACTGAATTAACACTGGCAAATACCCATGACCCTTTTGGTGACATTTGTCAATATGACCAAATCGCCTAGCGCAAAGATTTTACACCATCAAGTGGCAAGCTCTGACACAGTGCACAGCATGCCTTTTTATTAACTGAGAGGGACCCAGACGAATGCATAGAGAACAAGCAAACTTCACACAAACAGTGACAAGATGTCAGGATGGAGCCATGGTCCTTGTGTCTGTAAGGAGCAGGTCTAAACCATTGTTATACCATGTCAATATCATGTCATGGTATAAAACGCTGGCAGAAGGAGTCTGTTTGTTGGATTTGGTCCAGTGCTGTTGATGGCACACCTTCTGTCATTTTGGGCAACACCGTTTCAATGGATATTAAGTTATATTCTAAAATCTGGAATAATGCTTTTCCAAATCATAAAGTAAATCCTGCTGAGCCATGTGTGATTAAGAGCATGTCTTGAACACTCTTTTCTAATCATGTTATTTGGCTCAAGTTGCAACTCCTCCATGGCAGACTGTCTGTAAAATGCACCCCCCCCCCCCCCGAGTCCCATACTTACCAACATTTGGCTTCTTAGTTTCTAGGTAGTACAGTGATCCTATGGACAAAGAACACCCATGATTAAGCAACATTTTTTAACTCTGTATCCTGACTGAAAATACCAGAAATATCATACATATTTGTTAACCTCTGCTCTTGACCTTACTTAGCAGCCAGTCCCAGAATCTATCTATGCTACAGAAAATAACCAGTTTGTCTACATTGCTTTCAAAACTTTGCCTTATCGCTACAGAGAAATGAAACAAAAAGTCTGTCAGTCAATATCTTCCAAATCTAGCATGTTCACTTTAATTTCCCCTTAACTCTGCACAATTACAACAATGTGTACTGAACAGACAGTACTTTTTGAAAGTGTTAACAAAATTATATTAACAGCTAAAAAAAAAAAAAAAAAAATGCTTTGTCAATCATAATCATAGCAGCAGTCCCCACCTTTGCCTAAGAAAGAGATGCAGTTTGCTGTGAATGCAGATCAGCTTCTTATTTGCAAGCCTTTATTATGTGGATTTTATTCTAGACTTGTAAAGAGTTCTTCTACCCAAATGTATTAGAACCTTTTGGGTCCCTTATGACACAGCTGTTTCATGTGTGCAGTGGTGAGCATAGTGACTGAATATTTTTACTGAAGCAGTTCCACATTCTTTGGCAATGAATTAAAGCAGTTAGTGCAAGTAGCCATCAATCATTTCACTGAAGATGACAGCTTTTAAATGCTACCACTTTAATTATGGGTACCAGTTTTCTACAAGCCGACCCATAACTGAGTAAGTCATAGTAAAACTGTATTTTTCCTCATCGAAATAGTAAATTTTCCAGTCTAGAAGTAGGTGGTATCTGCTAAGAAAATTAAAAGACAGCAGTAGTTAGCCCGCATAACAAAATGCTACAGAAAATGTCTGACTACAGTTTAAAGTAGCACAAATATTTTTGAGTACCTTGTAATATTGTGGGTTTATTTTAAAAGCGATGTGTATGCTGCTCTTTTCGCAAGACTTTCTGCAGCCATCTTATACATACAAGATGGTTTCTGGTATATTGGGTATGCTGTTGAATTTCCAGCACCGAAAGGTTGTTGAAATAGTAGGTTCCTTGTGAGATCTTGGTGGCAGAAAGCAGTAACTGGAGCTCTCATACTTTACACATAATTGTTTCACTGACAGTGGAAGAAAGATATCCCTACTTTAGAATCATGCTCATACAGGTTCTCCACCAGTGTATCAGCAAACACATGCACAAATGTGCGTGCACACACACACACACACACACACACACACACACGTACCTTGTTCCTAGCTGTTACGATTTAGATTCAGTTTGACTCTGATGCGACCTAGAACTATTACCTAGGCATTATTTTGAATGGATGTTCACAACAAGTGATAAGTGTCATGGTCTGTGAGTACAGAGGGAGGGACCATATACAATAGCACAGTGAGTGGGTTAAGGATGCCATTACTAAGAGAAATAGGTTGCAGTAATCAAATGTATTTCTTCAACTTGCAAGTGTAGCAATGTTGAAAATGAGGGAACTGGATTCTGGCATGTACTGACAGGGGTATCTATGTTTGTAGGTAAGTGGTACTACAATCAGGGTGTGGATCACACAAGTAGTTTCATATAAAGCAATGTGCCCAGTCTTGGGTCCACTCCCAATGAAATATATATTTGCATAGCCTACATATTTCTTATAGCTGAATTTCCTTTCATCACTGGAGTAGGACTTATTAGCTATTTAAACGGCACACTGTTCCACAGTGCAGACAACCGAAAAAACAAGCTTTGCATAAGGACCAGAGTACGCACTTCTCTATAGTAATTAAGTGCAGGAGAACAGGTTTTATAAGAGCAATAGATTCACAAAGAAGTATGATCTTCTCACTCTAATGCATGTATTATTTATTTACTTACCTTATTTATATTTGCTAACTGCGTAGGTGGGATGGCCAACCCCCCCCCTTTTCAACCACTGCCCAGGCAAAAAGCAAAGGCACAAACATGAGTTTTGATGCAATTCAAAAGTCTGCAAATTCATACATATAAATACATTATTGAAGAGAACATTTTGGAATATGTTAAAGTAAGAATGAATAGTTGTTTCAAGATTACAGTAAAAACAGGAAGGTTTTTAACATTTACAGAAATAATTGCATTTGCAGTACTAGCAACATTTACAATTCTTAAGTTACTCGTACACTTGCACAATTCATTTATTATATTTATTTATTTTACATTTGTTTACTGGGAAAGTCCAGCTGGAGTCAGGTCCTTTTTTAGTGGAGATCTGGGGAGAAAAGCTCCAGTAATAATAAATACAAACATTGTAAAAGTTAACAAACATGCAAGGAGATTCCAGTAGCATTCACAATCAGTGATTGTATAATGATAGGCAGTACAGTTCTTCAGATGTTACATTAACAAAATATGAGATACAAGAAAATATACGTTTAAATGAGTAGGAGAAACAAGTTTTAATAGACCTGATGTCATGGATTGGTGTAAAATAGCACCCACTGAGCAATATGTAGCTAAATATCCTGAGGTTAGACTTATCCAGGAGAGTTGCAAGGACAGAGCCAGGTGTCTACTCAGTGAGAACTAGGAGCTTTTTAAAGTGTACTGTGGATCAGTTCGACATAATAGGAGTTGACAGTTTATTCCATATTTTAGGAATGATGTTTGAGAAGAGTGATTCCCCAGCTGAGTTGTTAGCTTTGGTGGTTTTTAGAAGGAGTTTATTACTGGAATGGAGGGTTCTAGAAATGGTGTATGGTTGTATAAGATTTTGGAGAGCAGGGATTTTATCCAGTTGCAGGATTTTGTGGGCAAAGGTTAGTTGTATATAATGCAGCAGTTGAGCAAGTTCTAACCACTGTAGTTGTTTAAGAACTGTACAGTGAAGTGACCTGTGTATGGCATTAGGGGAAAATTTGGTAATTTTGTTGTAACAGGATACCAGCTTGGTTAGGTCAGTTTCACAGAGGTTGGTTAGAATTGGGGAGGCATATAGGAGAGTTGACAGAAGGTATGTGCGGGCAATGGTAACTTTTGTGTTTCTAGTTAGAAATTGCTTTTTTCTGTAAAGAAGACCTAGTTTCTTGTAGACCTTCTTAATGGTTTGAGCAATGTGAATGTCAAATTTCATATTATTGTCAATTCTAATGCCTAGCAGTTTAGTGTGTGTTATGGGGTGATACTAGTTTTGTTTTTGGACTCTATATTGAAAGTTAGGTAAGATGAGGGAGATCTTGTAGGGTAGAAAAGAGGGAGCTTTGTTTTACTGGGTTTTAGAGTGGTGCTGCCACTGAAGGGCCTGCTCTTGAACAACGTGATAGAGGAGCTACTAAGGTTTAGGAAGGAGAGCACATTGACGAGTTTATTGTGATTTCCATATCAAAGGCTTTGGACAAGTCTTAAAATATGGCAGATACAAATTGTCCTTGATTTCTATACTGGTTCACTCTATTAGTAAAGGACATTAGAGCTGTGGTGGTGCCGTGATAGGGGCAAAAACTGTGTTGTATGTTTGATAATAGTTTATGTGTGTGAAAGTAATCTATGAGTTTGGTATGGACGACTCTCTCTAGGATTTTAGATAAGGGTGACAGAATGGTAATTGGATGATAATTAGTAAATTCAGTGGAATTACCTCCTTTGTGTAAAGGTGTAACATGGGAGATCTTCCAGATAACAGGTACTAAGCCCTCAAATATTGATCTGTCAATGAGTATAACTACTGGGTAAGCTATTCCTTTTGCTGCAATTTGCGGAAAGTCGGCTGGGATGCTGTCTGTGGTTAGAGTGGCTGGTTTCAGTTTTCGGAGATTTTTTTTTTATGGTATCTACAGATACTGGCTATAATGTGAATTGGTTGAGGCTATTTTGGGAGGTGTTGCTGTGCTGAGGTGCTACAGGGACAGAGTTGTTGGAGATGTTTTGAGAATTAGCAAGGGCTAGGATAGTTTCTGTAAAGTATTTATTAAACTGAGTTGCTATGTATCACTCATCCAGTCAGGATAAAACAGACGAACATTTGTGGGTTTGGTTCAAGCAGCTTCATTACATGCAAACACATTAGGATTGAGGCTTAGTAAACTGAAACTTAAAGGACAACAATGGGATTCTATTATTAAATGCTCAACTTCTCTGTCTTTTTTCTCCCTATTTACTGTCCCTGCTATGAATAAATAAAAATACATCATTTAAAATATTTTAAATTGACTGTTTCCCTCCACTAGAACAGTACCTTACTGTAGTGTGGTGGTTTAACTTTCAAAAAACTTTTGTCCCACCCTTGCTGCAGTCTCCAATTCACTGATGTCATCAAGGCCACTGAATACAGGTAGTTTTCTGACCATTTCCCTCCCCAAACTGACATCACCACTACCGTCCTAAACACCCACCCATGCTGTGATGTCACAGCTCCCTGGTTCTTCCCCTCCCCATACAGAAAGTAAAGGCTAGAACAAGGAAACAGTACATGAGTCAAGTCTCCTGCCATGAGCAGTCAGTCACAACAGGTAATAGCTCAAAATACCCTTAGCACTTTGACAGATAGGGAATTCAGGTGTGAAGGGGGATGGAAGATGAGTCAGACTAGTACAATTCAGGCTTCACAAAAGACTGCAGTTTAGCAATTCTAAAAAGCAGAAGCAGTAAAAAGCACTTTGAGAGTTTGTTCTGTGGCATTTTCACGGTTTGTGTTTTAAGTAGTCACTGAACGGCATGAAATGTTACTTAAAACTAACTGACTGAAAGACAGCAGTGTATGCATGTAAAATCAATACAGTGACAGGAGCTTTAGAAAGAAAGAAGCCTGCATGATGTATTTTTTTACAGACAAGCACTGCATTGTGGGATACCTAGAGGCAGACTAAACAATCAGAATTACTTCAAGATGCCAGACCCCATATGATCAGAGTGAGAAATTACTTATAAAATATTTAAAAACCTGTAAATATTCCCAGAGTGTTGTTAAAACCATGATGAAATAAACATGTTTTTTTGAGTCTGTGGGTGCAGTTCTCCTTTAAATAAACTTATAAACAGACTGACTTCTACACTCATGCATGTTAACACTCTGGCTGTTCTCTCAAAATGGCATTGCTGCCTGTACATGCTCACTATTTATATGCATGTGCCCACACTTGGAAATGTTTCTTAAAGTTACAACCCACGTTCTGTTTTACACTATATTATCAGAGCTGATGTTTGAGGTTGGAGTAGAGGTAGTTGTTTTACCTGGTAGGAGTATATTATTAACTGTAGCCCAGAACCTATGAGTGTTATTCTGGTGATTTTTCTGAATATTGCGGTAGTAGTTAATTTTGTCTTGTTTTACAAGTTTCTTAGCTTTGTTTCATAGTTCTAAGAATATTTGTCTTGTAATTTGGGTTTTGTTTTTGTGATACTGTTTTGATGCCTTTGGGGGGAGCATGGCAGTTTAATATATCTAAAAAAGTGGTGTTAAAGGAGTTCACAGCATAGTCAAGGGGTAGCTTTCTGAGAGGATCTCAGTTACAGCTTTTTTAGAAAGGTGATAAATTTATTTGGGTTAAAGCCATTTTTATTTCTGATTGTGCATTATATGGTTTGGTTGTTTTGGTGTGTACAGGTTTTTAGAAGGAAGGTAGGCAGATGGTCACTCAGACTGTCAGGAAGACAACCTGCTTGAGATGATAGGGAGGGGTTGTTGACAAGAATCCAGTCAAGGATAGACTGACGTTTGGAAGATTTGTCAGTCTTTGTGGGGGATGTGATGCATTGGGTGAACCCATGTAGGCTAACATGGGATGCTGGATTCTGAGAGGAGCAGTCTAGCCAGTCAATATTGAAATCACCCATCAAGACTTTTTTTTTGTGAGAGAGAATTGTAGGCCCAGTGTAGTATGTTTTCTAGTGTGGGGATATTGTTTCCTGGTGTGATATAACCATCAATGATGTTAATGTGTTTTTTGGGGTTGATTTTTAATTTGGTAAAGATTAGTTTTGCATTTTCAAAGTCTGGGATGTTTGGTTCAAGGCAGTCTAGTATTAGGTGAGCTTTGAAAAGGATAGATACTTCCCCCACCCTTTTTGGTTTTGTTATCTTTGCGAAGTATATTGTATCCTGGAGCTACAATTTTGTTGTTGCTATTGTTGGGTTTTAGCCAAGTGTCTGTTAATATAATAATGTCAGGAGAATAGAGAGAAAGTAAGACATGCAGATCATGAACTTTATTTCCCATATTTCTTATATATGCTGTGGGTTCAAAACCAGTATACTAAAATTGTGAAAAAGGTGAAAGGCATAAAATGAGGATGCTTATATCTTTGCTTTGAAACCCACAATCCTTAAGTAACAAGAAAGGGTTTCTTATAGACTGGGGGCATGACAGCATTGTAGAAGCATGAGTTGGTAAGGCTGTTTCTGGAATACATAGCTGAATCGTTCAAAATTCATACTGAAGCTCAAATTCAAGCGTTTAACAATTTTGTCTCAGCTGACCCCCAACCCTCCCACACACAAAAACCTAAAGACAAACCTAAACAAAGACCTAAAGATTATATAACTGATCTCAACCTCATCCAACTAATCTTTAAGTTTATTTGACCAACAAAATACTCATCCAAATGCTGCCTTCTAAACTTGGTCATTATAAACAACCCAAATGCGTCTCAGACCTAAACATCCATGTCCCAACCTTCAGTGACCACTACCCCATCACATTCACATTGCACAACCAATACCTGAAACCCTCTCCCAAACCTGTAACATTTTCACTAAAATCAACCACTAACATTGACAAGATAAAACACCATTTAACAATAGCTGTCTTGACCCTACTTCTTAGCATTCAGAATCCTAACGAATCAACTTCACAGTTAAACCGAACCCTCCTCCACCTTCAGGAGAAATTATTTCTTCCAGTTACAAGGTTACTAAAGCCACTAAAAATAAGTGGATAACTAAATAACAAGCATATCATACAATTTTGGGATGGTGCTTGGTGCAAGTGGAAGCAAAACCATTCCACTGACTTCTGCACTCATTTAACATCACTCTGAAATCTAACCAAACAAGTCGCACACACATATAAAAATGCAGTTTGAAAAAAAAAAGACAGTCTTTTCTCCTGCATAAGCATAAGCATTTATGGCATGAAATTAATCTACTCACAGGACAGGCCAGAAACCACAGGGAAACAACCCAATAATGTACTGAAAATGCTCTGATGTGAATCTCAATACCACTAATGGACTTCTAGCTAGAGAAGACATTCCTTCTCATCCACTGCCAACCCCACCACTTACTCCTCCTCTGAAACTCTACTAGATCAAATCCATATTGACTCTCTACCTTGATCTGACACACTCTACCCTCTGGTTCTTCCATCTATGCAAAGACGACCTTGTCACCCCACCCCCACTCACACGTAACAACCTCAGTCTAACAAACATTATGCCCACCATTCTGAAATAAGCCTTAATAACACTTATCCCAAAACAACAGAAACAAACAAAAATAGATACAGCTTTATAATTCCCAAACATTGGAAAATACAAGAAATAAATCTATCCTCACCAAAATGATAGAATGCATATAGCACAATTACCTTCTCTACAAAAAGCAACATGAATTCTGTGAGGTCATACTACCATGGTCTCTAACAGATAAAATCCTCAGCAATGTGGACAAAATAAACTTAAGATTGGCAGTCTTCATAGAACTGACAAAAATATTCAACCTCACAGACCACTCACTACAACTGAACAGACTCATTGAGATTGGAAATAGTGAAGACTCCCTTCCCTGGTTCAAAGAAGTGAAAGAAGGAACAACCTTCTCCAACTGTAATCTGCTCCTCAAAGATTTCCCTCTGGAATCCATTTTACCAGATCTGCTTTTCTCAGTTTTCATTAATAAACTGCTTTATGACTTTTATCCTCAGATCAAAATAATCACACATTGACATATAAACAAAACTGTAGAATGATCTGCACTTAGTCAACACTAACAAATGGGTCTTTCAGTGCAAGCTGTTATTAAATCCCTCTAAAACAAAATGTATGCTTTTTAGCACTTTCCAAATACTAGTCAAAGCTCCCAATACACTTAACATCACTGATAACAACTTCCCCATAGCTACCACCTCACCTGTACCAAGGAATCTGGTTAGACCCAACAATGAGCTTCCAGGACCACACTGAAAAATCATACAAGAAAATTAACTCTTTACTCTTCTGGATCAGAAGATGCTCCACCTACCTTACAACCCCAGCTAAAGCAGCTATAAGCAAAGAAATATGTCTGGCCCAATGAAAATATGGCTTACCTACTGTATCTTTACAACATCATCAAAAAAAAAAAAAAAAAAAACAGACTTTAATGCATCGCCAACAAAATATGCCATTTCATTACAAATTAATCCGAAAAGGAATATCACTGCGCTACTCCCTTGAAAGCAGGCTGACTGTGCTTCCCTTCTCTACAAAACATTCACTTCCTGCTATGTTTCCCCTCTAGCTTTCAAACTCATTCCTAGAACCGCTGTATACAGCCTTAGACATCACTCATAATACAACCTCAGTCTGGCAACACGTGCACCAAACTTGCCTTCTCCATGGTAGCACTGAAGTTATGGGACACACTTCCAACTTATCTAAAATAACTCACTTCCTACAATACAACTCAGAACAACTCCTAACTATTGAAGCTATATGCCAATGTCAACATTTGAATCACATAAATCACACTTGCATCGCCCCTCTATGTACCTTATCCTTAACCATTATGGTTATCATGGTACCTCTGCCAAAGTCTCTGTCCTCAGGTAACTTCCATAACCACACTCCTCTGTTTCCCTGCTCTGCATTTTGTTCTTTAGTGGAAGGAGGGATTGATTGGTTATAATAATTTGTCTGCTATCACAATATTGTACATCAATGTATGCTTTTCTCTGTAGTTGGTTCACGGAGATCAGTGCACTACCCCAGTAGCAAAAATAAAAAAAAAAAAAATAAAAACTAACATGGTTACAACAAGACTAAATCACTAATATAAAAAGATTTGGAGTTCCAGACTGCAAGAGACATTTTAGAGAATGCTCTTTTGGTGAAACTGAGGGTAATGGGGGGGGGGGGGCTTTGGAGTATTATGGCACTGGAATTATTTGTGCTGATGGATTAGGTGGTGATACTAGTATAGAGTTTGGATACTAGAAGTGGACAGAAGTCAGAGTTTAAAAATGAAAAGTGGGTGGAGGCAAGCAGAAAGATGCTTCTTTTAGTAATGGAAAATAATGTTTTGGTTGCTGACAGATGGGTACAATGGTGAGTGTGCAGATTGCCTAATTAATAAAACAAGAAATTTTAGTGGTTTAGTTTTTTGGGGAGTCAATATTATGGGAGTTTTCAAGGGTGATTGGGGTAAGGAGTATTCATCTGGGAGTATCAGCATACATTTAAGAATGCCATATCTTGGCTGTGGTGTAATTTGACCCAAGAGAGTAGAGCAATATTTAAGTCTTGTTAGGACTTTGAAAAAAATAACTTCTGTATGGCTTTGAAAAGAAAGGTATGTGTCTATATAAGTGCTTGTAACTGTTACCTGAAGTGATGAAGTACCCCTAGAGATCTAAGAGAATAATAGGCAGATTACCAGTTAATCTTTGGGGTGAGCCAAATAAGGAATTCCTGTTTTGTTGGGATTTACAATGAGCTTGCTCTGGAGTAACCATTTGCATAGATTAAGGAACTCTTGTTGCATGCTTTAATGGGTATTAGCAGCAGTGTGGCTTTTGTTTATTTATTGCTTTTGTTTACTGGGAAAGTCCGACTGGGCACGGGACCCATTTTTAGCACAGGCCCTGGGAGAAAGGCTCTAACAGATAAACAACAGTAAGAAACAGAATGACACTAACATTTAAAAGGCAATAATATACAATGATCGTTACACTATTTTTCGAAACAGGGATAACTGCATTTGAAATTTCATAAAGTACACAGCCATATTCATAGGTTCATATGTGTGTACTAGGCTAGTGGTCCTGGAGATTTTACAAGCCTAGCCCATAGGATTACCCTGGCATCATACCACCCGATCTTAGTTCCCAGTGCCTCTGTCGAGTAGAGCCACTGGAGTGATCCCTGGGGTGAATTTTCTATTTCCCATCCACTCATCAAGATTTCTCTAGAAGAGGGCCAGTGAGGTGCTCTGTTTGACATGTATGGAAAGTCTGCTCCATAGCATGGGCAGTCTCTGGGTTATGAACCTGTCCCTCCAGCACATTGTGTTGATTGTTGTAATGAGGTTGAGGTCTCTGGAGTGTGTGGTGCGGAGGGATTGGGATTTCTTTACAGATAGCATTTCTAACAGATCTAGGTCAGACATGGCTTTGTAAGTTAAGCAGAGATCGCCTCTAAGTAGGCAATATGAGACAGAGCATAGTTGGAGTTTTTTGTGTCTGTCCATATAGGACAAGTGTTTAAGGCCTAGGATCCTCTTTGTGAGGTACCTTTGGGGCCTCTCCAGTTGTTGCAGGTGTCTAGTGAGGTACATGCCAGTGGCAATGTGGTGATCAAAAGAGAGGTTGCTGTCAACCTGTGTTCCCAGATCTCTTATAATGCCTTCTGTATTCAGTGAACTACCATTGATGTGGTAATTCATGGGAACTGGGTTTTTCCAAAAGGGGGTGATGACACATTTTTTGGCATTGAGTTCAAGGCCATGGTTCTGACACCAGTTGTTGGTCTCAGTGAGGCCTTTCTGTGGGATGTCAACATCACTTGGGGAGTTAATAATGGCTCCCAACTTGCAATCGTCTGTGAACTTTGTCAGCCAGCGTTCCTTCGTGTTGGCCTGGACTTCTGAGAAGTAGATACCAAACAGGAGAGGACCCAAGACCGATCCATGTGAGACTCCACTCGTGACTGGTCAGCAGTCTGACTTTGAGTCAGCTACTTTTACACTGTGGGTTCAATCTGTGAGCCCGTTTGAAACCCACCTAGTGATATAGGGGTTGATGCCTAGCTTAGTGAGTTTTTCTATGATGCCTGAGTGGGGAATGGTATCAAAGGCCTTGGCCAGATCAAGGTAGGCTGTATAAACCACCTTGCCTTCATCCACAGCTCTGATAACTGACTCAAATAAGTCGATCAAGGTGAGCAGGCATGATCTACCCTTCACAAAACCAAACTGTGTGGGATCCAGAGTTTGGAGATTCCCTATATCTTTGTTTATTAGGTCCATGATGATGCGTTCCATAGCTTTGCATATCAGACTTGTCAGGCTAATAGGGTGATAGTTCCCAGGGTCTGTAGTTGCTCATCTTTTGTGGAGTGGGATGACTATAGCAGTGCGCCATTCAGTAGGGACAAAGCCTGAGGTGAGGCTGTGATTGAACAGGACACACAGGTGAAGTGCCAGTTCACTCTGTAGTTCATGTAGAACACAGACAGGGATATTGTCAGGTCCCATAGAAGCTGTATTTTTGGCCTTGGACAGTGCTGTTTTAACCTGTACAGTAGTAATACTGGGTGCCTGGAAATCTACTGGTATTGTGATTGGTCCTTTGGGGGGGGGGAGTTGGTACTGAATCTGTCGGCCAGTATATTGGCAATATCTGTTGGCTCGGTATAGGAGATACCATTGTGCAGTAGCTCAGAGCAAATCTGGATATTTCCATGGAGATTCTTTACATAACTATAGAAGGCCTTGTGGTAGTCTTTACTATCTCCAGCAATTCTGTTTTTATAGCTAACTTTAGAGGATTTGATGGGGGATCTCAACTTTTTGTTGAGGCTGATAAGGGAGTTTTTCCAGTCTTGTGAACTCACCTTATTCTGCATCAGTTTCCTCCTTCTGTTGTAGAGTTTGTTTATGGCAGGGGGACCACCAGATTGGCTTCCTTTTTTTGGAGGAGAGTGTCTTGGTTCTATTGGGTATGGTGAAATCCATGCATTTGTGTACATGTTTGTACAGTGCATTGGTGTATGATTCGGTGGTCATGCAACTATTCTCCATTTGCATGGGTGCTGTGAAGTTAGCCACCTCTGTTTTTAGGAGCCCAAAGTTAGCTTTGGAGAAGTTTTTCATGGTGGTTACCTTTGCAGGGGGGGGGGATGTCCAAGGTGATTAGTTTGTGGTCAGATCTAACCAGGGAGGAGTTGACTATTGGAGTAGAGCAACGGTCGTCCATGTTAGTAATGACCAGGTCAAGGATGTTACTACCTCTAGTGGGGGTAAGAATGAGCTGGTCCAGGGCATTGGAATTAATGAATTCCAGGTAATGTTGGGCAAGTGTATTGGTACACAAGTAATTTTCCCAGTTAATGGAGGGGTAATTGAAGTCGACCAGTATGAGAGTGTTAGGTTGGACCCTAATATTCTCCAGGGTGCTTAGGAATGTGGAGTGTGAGTCTTGGGACATGGGGGACCTATAATAGGCTATGACCTGAATCGCTGTCTTGCACAATGTTAAGTATCGCTGATGCATTATGTTGGGCTACCAGTCTGGAGGTATGCACATCCTTTATGAATATGGAAACACCACCACCTTTGGAGGTTCCACCCAAGTTCTGGGGCCTATTTTCAACAGAAAGCTACATGTCTTAAAAGAGGTGTAGTTGTGAGACAGCTAGAGATGAGAATCAGAAGGCAAGTTTTCTCGAGGGTGAAGGACTATAACAAAAGTGGGGGGGGTGAGTTACAGTACAGGAAGAGGAGGATATGGAGAGAGCTGAGCAGGGATGAGGCTGAAGAGGGATCATGTGCTAATCTGATGCAGCAAATTTGTTGAGCCAGGATTTGAGTGAATGAGACTTTAGCTGTAGTTTGAATGACTTTAGCGAGCAGTCCTGTCTTACTGTTAGGGGAATGGAGTTCCAGGTTATTGAGAGCTGATGGGAATAAAGGGAGCAGCCTACAGAGTTCTTACGTTTTGATATATGTAGAAGGGCTTTTTCAGAAGATTGAATGCATCTGGGTGGATTGGGTTCAAAGAGTACTAGGGTGGCTGGAGATGAACAGTCATGTGGTTTGTTTATTAGATTATGGTTAATATGGAGTTGGAAGTATGTGACTTGGTGAGGTAGTTCAAGCCCTGGAGGCCTGTGTGGGCCAAACAGTGATGTGATCTATAGGGGTGGCTGCAGTTTTGCAGCATTGCTGGAGCACTGCTTGAGTTTGTTTAGTTGAGTTAGTTGGATGTTTGTCAGTTCTGGTGCTCAGTAGGAGGAGAGCAGGTAGTAGGAAGACTGAAAAATGAATAGGATCAAATATTTGAACCTTGGAATACATCAGAATGAAGATGAGAGGAGAAGAAAATTATTGAGATAAATGGGACTATGATGATATGTTTGAATACAAAGATCTGGGACCAACTAACTTTGTTTGGTGAGAAACCAAGTGCATAAAGCTGTAGAAGATTATATTCAGCTAGCTCAAACAATGTCTTTAAGGTCACAAAGAAACAGCTTGTAAGTTGGCCTTTGGCCATGTTATTGTAGGATTGTTCAGTTGCCATATATAGTGAAGGTGTGGCACTGAATGACATTCTGAATCCATGCTGACAGTTTACTAAGGATACAGAAGGTTAGCAAATGGTTGAGAAGTTGCTTTTCTTCAAATGTTTTAGCTAATGGGGAGAATAATAAGGGTCTATAGTGTTCAGGGGCAGAAGAACTTACTACTTTTGGGATTGGGTAGGGGGAGTTTGGGCTTTGATGGCTATATTATGGAGCAAATTTAAATCCGTACTGTGAGAGATCGATTGATTGAAATTTGATTACTGGGAAAGTCCAGCTGTGTAGGAGACCATTTTTAGCAGAGGTCCAGGGAGAAAAGCTCCAAAGTATTACAAAACATTTTAAGAACAATAATTTTGCAATCTTCAAAATAATACGGAAAACATCTACAGTTTAAATAATTATATCACATTAGAAGTAATATAAAAACATTGATTAAGAAGACATACAAGTCATATTACAATGATTTAATATTTAGAGAACATTTTGCCAGTTTATAGAGAAACTAAAGGTAAGTTAGTGTAATACAAGCAGGAAGAGAGAAAGCCAGGGGAAAGAAATTGAGAGAAGTAAGGAAGTGAGTGAAGAAAGGAGAGTAAAATGTAAGGTATGAATAGGAATTTGTTCACATTTAGGAATATAGTTTATCCTGGTGTTGAGCAAGAACAGAGCCAGCTTTTAGCTAGGAAATCATTTAGAGTGGTTTTGAAGGTTGGGAGGGAGGGTATTGACCTGATAGATACAGATAAGGAGTTCCAGGCCTTAGCAACCTAAAATGAGTACACACAATGTCCAATAAATTTGATAGGCTTGTGGATAGACAGGAGTTTTTTTGTCATTGCATCATAATGGCCCTCTGGGAACATAATTGTGCAGAATGTTATTTAGTGCTGGACAAGCTGATGGATGCTGGATAATTTTATAGGTGGTAAGAAGTTGAGTATATGTTAGTTGATGGGGTAGTTCTAACCAAAGACTTTTTAGTGCTGTAAAGTGGTGGGTTCTGAAAGGGGTATTTGCTGCAAATTTAACAACTTTGTTGCAGCATTGTTCAAGTTATGATTTTTGTGATCCCTGAAGGTCAGTAAGAATGGGAGTTCATTAAAGAAATGTGTGGGGAGGGGGGGGGGGATAAGTAGTGCAAGTGTATGAAATTACGTTGCTCTGGTCCTCATGTGAGCCATAACAATAAACACAGTTTGAATGACAGTAATAATAATGCACATACAGTAATACTTAAAATAGTTGGTTTGCAGTCTGATTTATCAGTGTTGGTTCATGGATTTGCAGAATAAACAATCATCTGGGACTGGCTATCTGGTTTGTACCTTTTTTTGGTATATCAGTGCAGTTTTGGGTACTTGTGACCAACCTGCTTGCTTCATACTTAAAATATTAACAACACAATAAATTACCCCAATTGGACAGGAACACATTAGACAATATTATACTAGTAGGTATTGCAAAAACTATGACTTCACATTGTGATTGCTTAGAATATTGCACTTCAGTTGTAGTACGATATATTCTGATGTTCATATTGCGCAGGTATGGAGTGGTGACTCACTCCTGACTATTGCACATTCAGGAAGTAATAGCATAATAAATCAGGCTAACTGTACCAGTTATTGAAGTTATTTGCTGGAGCGATTACTATAGACGATACTTCACAGTAAGTGGCATACTGATCTGATTATTCGCTGTTAACAGTAGGGCTCAA
This sequence comes from Protopterus annectens, assembly GCF_019279795.1. NCBI lineage: Eukaryota > Metazoa > Chordata > Ceratodontiformes > Protopteridae > Protopterus > Protopterus annectens. The sequence continues at coordinate 454,311,883 of NC_056747.1, read as the reverse complement.
AGAGTACTGTGCGCCTAATGGTGTAAGGGACTGGTTGTATTGAGGGGATTGTGTGGGATGAGATGAAGATTGTATCTGGAATTCTAGTGAGAATATGGGGAGGGTACGCATCACTTTGGACCCCAACAGTACCCAGCACTGCTGCTCTGTGCCACTAATAATGGCAATAGATACAGAGATGCAAAGATATGCAGCTTTACTTTCACACAAAATGGCAGCATACTCAGAACACAGTCACCTGCACAGCTTTTCTTCTTAACTCACTGTAAGTCTGACTGTGCATTATAGCTATTAACAGTCTTAAAGCTACAAATGCTTTTATAGTCACATATATACATGCATTAAAACTGTTCACAGTGCTGTCATCACATCCCCCCCAGAGAGAGAGAGAAAAAAACTCCTTCTAAAAAAACAGCCTTACAATTCTGAAATGTGTGATGCACATATTTAACACTCTTGAATGTAATACAGATACTTTTTCAAAATCACCATTTCATGTAGTTATGCAATTTTCCATAGGAAAAATTTACAAGCTATCTTTAATATTATAGGCAAGGAATTCAGTCACTTATCTGCCCATGGATATACTTGCATTTATAATAATGCTCTGGCATGGTTATTTCACAACCATTGCTGGTCATTTGTACTGGACAATAATCTTTAGAGGAAAGAAGGTAGACAAATAATTAAAATTGTCTTTTATTTTATGTAGTAAAGACAGAAAGGAAGTTGGCAAGGAGAATTTATGAACATTTATATGACATAAGGAAAGCTAATACAAACAATGCTTTATACAGACACTCTATTGCTTGTGCAGGGTTTCAGAGATTTGTATTTGGGATATTAGAGATAGTCCCACATTTTCGGCATGGGAAAAATAACTGGAATACAAAGCATAAACAATAAATAAAAACATTCCAAAATGAATAGGTAACAGAAATAAACAATTATATTATAAATACATATGTATCCTATAAAATGTAATGCACACATTCCTCTGAAATTCATATTTGTTAAAAACATATGTTTCTATATTTTTTGTTTATTGTTTATGCAGAAAGTTTTAGTGGAGTATGTTGCTTTAAAATTTTTGGAGCCAAAACATCTATTTAAGGGCTGCAATTCAGAATGTTTTTTTGTTCTGAGGAAGCCTGTATTGTAACAGGTGAAAGCGCTCAACTGTTATTAAAAGTGGTTTTACTTTGTCCTGCTGGTTTGCACGAGTTTGCTTCATTGTTTTCAGTTTCTCAAGCTACATAGTGTGGTGTCAGTGTTCACCTTTTTTCTTGTTTAATGTTTAAATACTATTTCTCACAAGAGACTGGAAGCATTTTGATCTTGGATATCTAATTCAGCACTCTGCCTAAGCTCACATGTAAGTTTCTAGCACTGTGATTTCTTGTAGGAATAGTTAAAGCTAGTAAAGATTAATTGGGTATTTTTCTTTGAAATCAGACTTGTCCTACTGTATTATTTTAAGTTTCTGTATGATCTCTGAACTCTTAGATATCTCTGTTGTGTAGTAGTTTTGTCTTGTGTTTTAATTATTTATTATTAAATATTTTTAAAACATTCTACCTGTGGCTGGTTTATGTAGCGATAAATTATGCTTTAAAGTACATTATATTTTAAGGAGTTTACTGTCTAAGCCCTTCCAATAAGCCTTAGACTGAATAGTCACATTACCATTGGATAATAATATTGCACAGTAATAACTGGACACCCTTTTAAGGGCCTTTTAGTAGCTGATATTATTAGCTGGGTGGTGGCAGGATTTACTACCGTATGGTCTGGGTAAAGGGGCACAGCTGGAGAATCTATGTCAGCCTTTCCCAGGAGTGTCTGCGAAGTTGCATAAATACTTATCTCTAAGAGTGTGTGTGTAGTGTGTCAGCTACCTGGCAGGGACATGAAGCACTGGTTGGACAGAGAGGGTACTGGAGGTTTTAGCTTGCCCAGCTAGGCTGAGACCTGGATCCTATAGCTGTGCCAGTGGAGAGTCTTATTGGGGACCTGGTGAGCAAGGGAGCAACCAGCCCCAGACTGACTGATCTCTGTGCGCACTTAAGGGAAATTGTACTTTATGGTGTGTATTAGTTATCCTTTTTTTTTCTAGGAGACGACCTCCCTGGTGTTAGTGGTGAGGATTGTGGCTCCTTGATTGCTGGGCCAGGGCACGGTCGTCACAAGTGTTTGGCAGTGGTGGGATCTACTTCACATACTAATTGGCTTGTAGTGGTGTGAGTAGAGCGAATTCCTGTAGCTTATGTACAGGGATCTCTAAAAGTGTTTTGTACTCTAAAACAGCCACGCAGTGTATACTCAGAGTTCAGATCACAATTGTTTTATTTCTTTTGTTAGCTTAGTGTTAGTCAGGGTGAGCAGGCAGCATGTCAGTGGAAGAGTATGGTAAGCTGACAAGGAGCCAGCTGGCGGAGATGTGCCAGGCTAGGGGACTGGTGCATTAAAACCTGACTAAAACAGACCTGATTGCAGCCTTGGTTACAGATGCATTGGTAAACATCAGCCTGGAGGACAATCAGACTGACAGTGGAGATACAATATCCTCAGAAAATGGACATCTCAACCTGTCTGCAGTGGACTTAAAAATCCAGCTGGAGCTAAAGAGACTTGAGTTGGAGGCCAGGCATATGGAACTAGAAGCAGCCGAGAAAATGAGGAGTCTACAAGCTGAGGAAAATGAACGTCAGAGGAGGCATGAGAGGGAAATGCTGACTCTTTGCCAGAGTCATGGAGACAATGGGGAAGGGAGTAACCAGACCCCAGAAGCACAAAAGGTCAGTAAATGTGTTCCACAGTTTAAAGAAGGGGATAATTTTGATAGCTTCATTCATATGTTTGAGTGGGTATGTAAACAGTATGAAGTTGACCAAGGGCTCTGGGTACTGTTCCTGACCCTTTTACTCCATGGTAAAGCTGTAACGTCTTTAGTAAAAAATGCATGTCACTGACTGTTTTGATTATACTGCTGTAAAAAGACACTTGTTGGAATGTTTTAAGCTAACACCTGAAATGTATAGGAAAAAGTTTTGTGAGCATAGACACAAGGCAGATGAAAATGAAGGTGAATATGTTGCTGAACTGAGCACTTATTTTCATAGCTGGGTGAGTGGATGTCAGGTCACCGCTTTTGAAGGGCTGGCAGTCCTTGTGGTAAGGAAACAAGCCCTTAGAACTTTGCCTGAGGACATGAGGATCTGGTTAGCTGACAGACAGTGTGCTACTTCAGAGGAGTTGGGGAAGAAGGGAGACCTATGCCTAGCAAGCAGGGCAGCCCTGCACAGGAAAGGGACCCCCAGCACTGCTCATGGGACTAAAGGAACCCATGGTGGGCAGCGCAGACTGCCCCAACAGAATCTGCCAGGAGCAGGGGAAGCCACTAGTCCAGGTACACATCCAGGAGCTAGGGTTAAATGTTTTGAATGCAACCAGTGGGGACATGTGGCATACAGATGTCCACGGAGGCAAGGTGGGGAACCAAAGGTGAGGGAGCCAGTAAGTGGGAAAGACAAAATGTCAACAGTGGGTTGTCTTGCGACAACAGGGGTATGGAACTACCATCCTGCAGATGTCCTGAGAGGGAAGAATTTGGATGAGGCAGTACTATGTACTTATGCAGTTACATGCAGCAAGGCTAGGAGATAAGCATGTGGGTCTGGTAGCCTGGGGGAGACCTAGACAGACTGCATACTTTCAGCCAGGACTGCTGAGGTGGTTACTTCAGGGAGTGAGCTACTCTGTAGCAATGAGACTGAATGTGAGCCACAGCTGCTTGTGGGTACTGATGGTCCCTTGGACAGAGTAACTGCAAAGGTAGAGGTGAGTAGTAGTACCCAGGCTGACAGTGATGCACCGCTGTCAGAGAATGCCAGACTTCATGTGGAAGGGGAGCTGGGAAGGGTTACAAGGAGAGGCTTGAGACATGGTCAGCTCTCAGACCCTACATTGCAAGGCCTTAGGCAGGTAGCTAGGGAGGCACCTGATTCTGAAGGGAAGGGGGAATTTGTATACTGGAACAAAGGGTTACTGTACAGAGAGTGGCCCCCTGAGGGAGGGCTAGAAGGTGGGAGAGCACAGCAGTTGGTAGTGCCAAGAGTTTACCATCTGGTGCTTCTAGCCATAGCCCATTATATTCCCTTTGCAGGTCATATGGGCATAAAACATACAAAGAGGTGTATTATGCAAAACCTCTATTGGCCTGGAATTTCCAGAGATGTAACAGGGTACTGCAGGACCTGTGAGCAGTGCCAAAAGATAGGCAAGGAAGGAGACAAGGTGAGAGCTCCTTTGATGCCTTGGCCTGTGATTGAGGAGCCATTTCAGAGGGTAGCTATGGATATTGTGGGTCCTCTGAGTACCCCAAGTTCCACAGGGAAAAAGTATATCCTAGTGATTGTAGATTATACTACATGATATCCTGAGGCAGTGGCTTTGTCCTACATTGAGACAGAGAAGGTGGCAAATGCTTTGCTAGAGATTTTCAGCAGGGTAGGTTTCCCAAAGGAAATACTGTCTGACAGAGGTGCCAATTTTATGTCAGACCTGCTGGCTTGTCAGTGGAAGTCCTGTGGGGTGAAGCACATGAAGACCACCCCCTATCATCCCCAGACTAATGGCCTTGTTGAGAGGTTAAACTCTACAATAAAGTCCATGCTACAGGCATTTGCAGATCTGTTTAAGAGGGAGTGGGACAAATATTTGCCCCATCTGTTGTTTGCTTACAGAGAGGTTTCCCAGGAATCCACAGATTTTTCACCCTTTGAGTTGCTGTATGGGCATAGGGTGAGGGGATCTCTAGATTTAATTTGAGATGAGTGGGAAGGTGAGTGTGAGTCTCACAAGGAGTTTGTTGTGGCATATGTCCTGAACTTCAGGACAAGGCTCAGGGAACTCATGGGCCTAGCCCAGGAGAACCTGGCAGAAGCCCAGCAACAGAAAAAAAGTGTGGTGTGACAGGAATGCTCGAGCTAGACAGTATGCTATAGGGCAGCAGGTGATGGTTCTCATTGCTGTCAGACATAACAAGTTCTAAGCAGCTTGGGAGGGACCCTACAAGGTGGTAAGAAAGGTAAGTGATGTTAACTACATGGTGGAACTGCTAGGCAGAAGGCAGGGGCACAAATTGTACCATGTTAACATGATGAAACCTTACCATGATAGGGAGGCCCTTGTGCTGAGCATTTCATGTGGATTGCAGGAAGAGTCTGAGAGAAATCTTGTGACTGATCTCCACAGTGAGGCTTAGGCTGACACCTCGGTGGAAGAGATAGCAATGTCCCAGCTGCTATCGCCTACCAAGGTTTGATTAATCCGAGCAGTGTTGCAGGAGTTTCGGGGCATGTTCACCGGGAAACCAGGGAGCACCCACCTAGTGCAGCACCAGGTGGATACAGGACCTCAAAGGCCAATCAGCGTGCACGTTTTGGAATATTAATGGAGGGTCATGGTATAATCAGTGTTCTTGGATGCCTTCAGGTCTGGACCATCTACATCTTGGGTAACACCCCCCCCCAGGGATGAGCTGAATGGGATTCCATGGAACTGATCCCAGGAAGCCCAGACAAAATTTTGAGTGTCCCATCTGACAGACAACACTGACCAAGGGAATCACTGTAGATGCCAAGGTTGTTATGGTAGCCACCAGAAAGGAGCTAGCTGAGCAGAGCTCTACTGTCCATCCCACTAATATGGAGTTTAGGGTATTGAATAGTTTTGGGAAGTGAGTGTATGCTTCAGTGACCTTTGCCTTATGATCACTTAGGTTCATAGGTTGGTACTAGGCTATCAGCCCTAGGGCCTATACAAGCCTAGCCATAACAATTCCCAGGCTATTTATTCCCATATTATTTACTTTCCTGGACTCCTGTCTAGCAGGGCGACTGACGTGATCCCTGGGGTGAATTTCCTTTCTCCCATCCAATTGTCAAGGTTCCTCTTGAAGAGGTCCAAAGAGGCACTCTGCTTGACATGTATGGGCAATCTATTCCAGAGTCTGGGGAGTCTCTGGGTCAGGAACCTATCCCTCCAACATGTTTTGTTTATTGTGATGACAAGGTTTAGATCCCTGGAGCATGTAGCTCTGAGGGATTGGGATTTCTTTAAGTGTAGCATGTCCAACAGCTCTGGGTTTGACATGGCCTTGTATGTTAAGCAGAGATCGCCTCTGAGTAGACGATATGCGACAGAGTATAGCTGGAGTTTTTTAAGATGGTCAGCGTAGGGCATCTGCTTTAGGCCTGTGATTCTTTTAGTGAGGTATTTCTGAGGCCTTTCCAGTTGTTGCAGATGTCTTGAGAGGTACATACCAAATGGGGCATTGTATTCTATAATGGGTCTAATGAGGGATGAGTACAGTGGGACAATGACCTCCTTTTTTCTGGATGAAAAGCCCTTCATGATGAGGTGTGCCACATAGAAGGATTTCCTGACTGTTGTGGCGATGTGGTTATCGAAGGTGAGACCACTGTCCACCTGTGTCCCTAAGTCTCTTATCACACTTTCTGTGTTTAGTGTACTGCCACCTATATGGTAATTCATGGATACATGTTTTTCCCAAAGGGGATAACAATACATTTCTTGGCATTGAGCTTGAGCCCATGGCTCTGGCACCAAGCATCTGTTTCTGTAAGGCCCTTTTGTAGAGTATCCACATCATTTGGGGATTCAGTAATGGCTCCCAGTTTGCAGTCATCTGCAAACTTTGTTAGCCAGAGTCCCTTAGTGTTGACCTGTACTTCAGAGAAGTAGATGCCAAACAAGAGTGGCCCCAGGACTGAACCCTGAGGTACTCCACTTGTCACTTGTCTGGAGCTGGATTTGGAGTCGGCTACTTTTACAGTGTGGGTTCTATCAGTAAGCCATTTAGCAACCCATTGGGTGACATAGGGATTAATGCCCAACTTAGTAAGTTTATCTATGGTTCCAGAGTGGGGGATGGTGTCAAAGGCCTTGGCAAGGTCTAGATAGGCTGTGTGGACCACCTTACCCTTGTCCATGGCTCTGGAGACTGATTCAAAGAAGTCAATCAGGTTCAGGAGACAAGATCGGCCCTTCACAAACCCAAACTGGGTGGGGTCCAGTGTTTGAAGGTTGCCAATGTCTTTGTTTATAAGTTCCATGATAATACGCTCCATGATAATACGCTCCATGGCCTTGCAGATAAGGCTTGTCAGACTGATGGGACGGTAGTTTCCGGGATCTTACATTTCATTAGGTTACAGATGGAATTATTTAAGGAACTTTCTATCTCTAACCCTGGGTCCATGTCTGTAGAGGAACAAAAGTCCTTTTCCTCATGGCTGGCCACCCTGCAATCCATTACAAATGCATCCATAAGGTTAATCTCGCATGTAGATGAAGGTTCATTATGGGTGGCCAGTTCAGGCATAGCCATTAGGAGACATACCTGGATGTGGTTGTACGATTTTGCGGAGCCCTTCAAGGAATCATTTATCAAATGCTTCTTTTGATGGATCTTCTTTGTTTGGGCCAACCATTAAAGAGACACGTTCGTACATTGAGCAAGATGGAAAGACCTTGTAGGAATCTGCTTTTCTACCTCACAGAGACCCTTTTCTAGGAATTAATGTGGTGGTAAAAACATGTTTTCTGGAAATCTCAATGACCTTTCCAAGAGTCATTTGAAGACTTTTACCCCAGTAGCAGAGAGGGAAATAGTTGCAACGGAAGATGCCACCCATGCAGCAGAGGGGGTCCACACAATCAAGGGTCTTCAGATTCCCTCTCAGACAAAACTTTTCAGTGCTCCTGAAAGGTTGCCCAACTGTTCTTCTCTGGAGGCAGTCAGGGGGCACTTGTCCTTGTGTCTAAAAGGCTGGATAGCCATCGCAAAAGATTAATGGGTGCAAATGTTCATATCCAGAGGATATTTCAGTTATCTGATCTCAGTCGTCTGAACCAGTTTGTAAAGAATTCCAAATTTTGGATGGTCACGGTTCAGTCTATTCTGTCTCTCCTTCTGTTTATCTTCAAGACACATACACATCAAAATGAACAGGTGCTCTCAAAGATACCTATGCTTCTGGCTGGGAACCACTCATTGCTAGTTCAGAGCCCTACCCTTCAGTCTCGCCACAGCCCCCAGGGTGTTAATCAAATGCATGGCAGTGGTAGCAGCTCATCTAAGACTGTTTGGACTTCAATGGACACTAGTAGTGCAATGGTCTTTTCATCAACATCCCTTATGACGTCCGATAAAACTATCTCATGTTTGCAGAAAATCCCTTCTGGAGTACATACTCTCCAAAGAAATTTGTCAAGGGTGTCCATTAATTCATTCTCTGCTGAATGCCATATTGACCATGGATGCCTTCCAGCTGGATTGGGGGCATTACGTGAGATGAACTGTTCAAGGCACATGGTTCCCAGAACAGACCAATTTACATATAAATGTCCTGGAGATGACAGAGGTGCTTCTAGCACTGCAGGACCTTCAGACCTCTCTTCCACTAGGAACTATTGCTATTCAAATGGAAAACATGTCGGTAGTCTTGTACATTAACAAGCAGGGGGAAACCAGATCTTAGCCCCTTTGCAGAGAAGCAGTGAGTTTGGCAGTGAGCAATCTCCTCCAACTGCTTTCTTGTAGTGACACACATACCTGGGAAATCCAACATCTTAGTGGACAAGCTCAGCAGCACCATCCTGATACCTCACAAATGGCATCTCAATCAATCAGTGGCAGATATGATCTTCCACAAATGGGGTCAACTGTGCTGTGATCAATTTGCTTCTCCCTACAACAACAAATGCAGCATGTTCTTTGCCCTTGTTCCTCTCAGGGATATTCACCAAGAGATGCTCTAGTCCATGTTTAGCCCTCCGGTCTCCTTTATGCATACCCTCCCCTTCCTATAATCCCCATGTTTTTCAGAAAGTGCTCTGGTTGAGGAGGAAAGTAATCACTATTGCCCCCTTCTGGGCTTAGCAAGTATGGTTTCCCTTCCTATGGTCGCACCTAGTAAGTTCTCCATGGATAGTGGATCCCAGACAAGACCTCCTGTCACACCCATCAGGGATGATTCATTTGGACATTGCAGGTCTAAAGTTGACTGCATGGTTTCTCCAATTACAGTTATGGCTAGAAATTCCATTCCAGGCATTCCTCCCCAGTTTGCCAGGTTTTTGTTTCACCTTCGAGTAGGAAGATTTATAAGAGTAAATGGAAGAGGTTTTCCTTTTGGACTCATCAGAGAGAGCTGGATCCTTTCACTGTTCCAGTTTTCAAAGTGGGGCAAGTTTCTCCACCATCAAAGTTCAGTTAGCAGCCATCTCCACCTACCACATTGAAGATAATGTTTCTCCTTTGGCTTCATGTAAGTTATGTGATGCATTTCTTAAAGGTACCTTTTTGCTTACTCCAATTAGGGACCTCACTCTACCATGGGACCTGAATTTGGTATTGCACACTTTGGTGCATCCACCTTTTGAACCTTCAGCTAATGTAGACCTTACGTTTCTGCTTGAAAGATGGTCTTTCTGGTGGCCATAACTTCAGCAAGATGAGTTTCTGAACTCCAAGCACTCTCTTTGAAACCACTGTATTTGATTTTTCACAAAGATGTAGTAGCTCTACGCATTAATCCTTCCTTTCTACCAAAAGTTGCCTCTGAAACAAATATCAATCAATTGATCAATTTACTAATTTTCTTTCCCAAATTTGAAAATAATAGAGAACATACCCTACATCTTTCAGATGTACATAGACAACTTCACTTTTACCTTCACAGGACTAAGGAATTTAGGAAAACTGATCAATCGTTGGTCTCCTTTTCTAGTAATAAGATGGGGAAACCCCTCCCCAAAACTACACTAGCCAAATGGATAACAGATTGTATTTCCTACATTTATTCCATGAGAAGCCTAACTTTACCAAGACAACCAAAAGCACACTCAACTAATTCAATGGCCACATCAGCTGCATTTTGGTCTAGAGCCTCCATTGATGACATTTATGCAGCTGCCGCGTGGTCTAATGCTCATACTTTTATTGCTCTTTACAAATTGGACATCATCTCCAGAAACAGAGCTGTATTTGGTTCTGTGGTTCTCCAGAACATCCTTTCATTTGGGCCACCCAAGGTTACCGTAACTGGGGACTGTTTCTCATTCATTGAGGAGTGAATGAAAATGACATCATCAGATACAGAAGTTACGGACTCACCATAACTATGCATGTGTTGTCATTTTCATTGCTCCTCAACTTCCCTCCCATCTTCCCCCTATCCATGTCTTTTCGATAGGCCTAACAGAATTGTTGATGGGAACCATAGTTCCTGCTTGAGCTCCTGATCTTTCAGCTGTCACTTTCTGTCATATCTATGTTAAGATACCTTGTTTGTGATATTGTATAATAACAGCAAACTCAATCTGAGGTACCTTTATTTTAATTTCTCCAAGTCTTTTGGGTTTCTAATACCATGACGGGAATGGACCCCATTCCTAAATCAAAGTATAATTAAAGTTCATGAAACTAGTATTGTTTCAGTCTTTGATGTTAGCCAAAAGTGTTCTTCGAAGCACTTGCAATGTGCCCAGTAATGACTCCTGCAATTTGTATGGTGTTACATGTATAAGTAACATATCTAAGTATGATTGTAAATTATTTTTTTATAAGATCCATGTATGGGTATCCTTCTTCCATATTGCCCTCATTTCTGCCTGCAAATCTTGGTATTTTCTGACTTTGTGTCTCTCTGTGCATAAGACACTGCAGTCACTGGGTGCAGCAGTTTCAATGATCAGTGCTACTTTTGTCTTCTTTTCATGGACTATTATATCTGGTTTTCTTACATCTGTTTTTTGAACTGTTGTTAATGGATGATCCCATGTGATATAAACTTCATCATTTTCTATGACACTTTGTGGCTCATTTTTCCAGTGCTTTTCAGCTACTTCAGTATTATAATGCTTGCACAATCCGCAATGCAACAGTCTTGCTACATTATTCTGCATTTCAGTATACGGTCCTTCTGCAATTAGTATAGCATAACCAGCAACAAGATGTGCAACTTTTTCCAATTTTGTTTTACAAAACCTACGTGTATCTGTTTCTCCCACATGTTCAGTGGACTTTGCAAACCAACATGTATGTAGGCCACTATCATGGGCCACCAATATTAACCTTTCGTCTTTTGGTTTACATTCATCTCACCTTAATCATTCCTGCATTCAATCCCGATCAACATGAAGTTGTTCCAAGAATTCTCTGTACCTGCAACTATATTTATGCATTTTCCATACTTCCTGCTTTCTCATCTGATCCTTCACCTTATATTCTTTCTTTTATTTTTTGTCACATTGAATTGCTCATTATTTTTATCTACTTCTGGCTTGATTTCCATTCCCACGTGGTGCCGATATGCCTCTGCTAAACTAAGCAGGGAATTCATCTTAGACTTATTCTCTTTGTGTTTCAAAACTTTCACTACGTTTGTGTCTTGTGAGGTCAGCAGATATGTATGTAGTGCCATGAATTCAACTCTATACATGTAATCAATTTGAAGAATGCCCATCCCCCCTTCATAAGGGGGAACATATAATCTTGGTATGCACCGATTTTTATAAATCATTTGATGTGCATCAAGCACCCTTCTTGTTTTCCTGTCCAACCCATCTGACACCCTTTGGGGCCAGTCAGTCACTCCAAGATTGTAAGCAAATTGGTTTATAGCTTGAACTTTGTTCTTAGATGCCAATACTGTTTTAAGTATTAATTTAAGTATTCTAAAATATTCCTTACCAAGTTTTATTCACACTTGTTCACATTTTATTGTTGATCCTTCAATTCCCAAATTTTTATACACTCCTCCTTCTCAAGTTCTTTTGTGTCACATTACCATCCAAAACTGATGTTTTCTTTGTGCTGCAGCTTTCCTGCTTTAAAGGTTACTTTTGCACATTTATCAAGACCAAATGACATTCTTATATCATCGGGAAATGTTTTGACCACTTGCAGTTGTGCTTTCAGTTCCTCATCTGATGAACTATACAATTTTAAATCATCTACAAAAAGAAAATGAAAAGTCTTTACACATTGTTGTTTTCTGGGAGCCAAATAGTAGCCATGTTCTAATCAGTTAAGCAAACAGCTTAATGGGTTAAGGGAAGAAAAAAGGCAGCAGTGACAGTGTGTCACTCTGGAATATCCCCTTTGGATTTTTATTCCTGGAATAATAATTTGTTCTTTATCATGGCTTAACTGCAAAGTGGTTTGCCACTGTTTCATGGTCACTGTAATGTAATTGATCAGTATAAGGTGTATCTTATACATTTTTAAGACTCTTATCCATGAATGTGGGATACTGTCAAATGCTTTTTTGTAGTCTATCCATGCCATACTTACATTTTCCCCTTTTTACAGTTCTTCATTATGACTTTAACAAAAAAATGATCCTTTGTTCCATGTGGCTTTTTTATTATCTTTTTGTTCTACTGCCATGACTGAGTGTTCTTCTAAATGGCTATAATCTCTGTTGGTATCAGTTCCACTGTATAGTTCGTATGTCGCCGGAAGGCAAGTTATTGGTCTGTAGTTTTTAGGATAGCTTGCAGGTTTGCTCTTAAGTAGGAGTATTGTTTTTCCAGTGGTTAGTCAGACTGGTGTCTGTTCAGGATATGTATGTAAATAGTTCTTACTTGTGGCTAAATCTTCATGCAAAGATGTTAACACTTTTAGCCGGAAGTTAGGTACTGCATCTGGGCTTCAGATTTTCCAGTTTGGAGTTTTTCTTAACTTTGTTTCAATCTCTCTGGCTGTTACTTCATCCCATTTCATATCCTGTACATTTGAACTTCTTATTCTTTCTTTTACTTCTTCTAGCCATTTAGCATCTTTGTTATGCCCCACAGGATCTTCATAGATATTTATCTAAATGCATCAATTTCTTTTCTTTTATACTTATCTACATATCTTCTAAGTTTTCCACCTGTGCTGTTTTTAGGTTATTATTTGCGAAAGTGCATGATAGAGCCTGATCTGTTCTGATACGGTGTGTGTTGCTTTAATCACGTCTATCTTTGAGTAGTTTTGTTGATTTGTTTCTTCTATACTCTAACAGTGACACTTCTTGTCCTAACTGCTTTATAGTTTTCTCTAATCGATACTTCCATGATGGCATTCGATTTCTCCCCTTCCTTTCCCTCACTACCCTGTGTTCTTACAGTAAGACTTTATCTGTTTTTAATTCAGCTGCACAGTAATATATCCTATTTACTTCTGTTATATCGCATGAATATCTATGGACAGTCCTAATTACGGTGCTCATTTGTTTTTATTAAACTTCTAACATTTTGGGTTTTATTGACATTCTGTGGTCTATTTCTTTCATTGATCTTAATATATCTATCCATCTCTATTAAATCAAGCAACTCTTCTCTTAGATCATTTTCTTCTAAACTGAGGGCACATTCTTTGTTCTCCATTTCCTGCGGGCATTCTATAGAAAGTTTCAGAGCACCTTCCTGTGCCTCGTTCTCTTTCGTTTCATCCTGTGTCATCCATTCCTCTTTCATATGGGAACTCACTGGCCTATCACTCCATAACACTGACTGCGTCAGAGTTGCCATAGTTTTCTGTTCCTTCCCTTGCTGTCCAACTCCAACTGAACATTTGTACTACTTTCCTGTGGAAGGCTCCAAAGTATCTTCATATGGCAATTGATCAGATGCTTCCCATTCCAGTGGTTTCTCCTTAATTTGGGTGTCCATTGCTCTGCCCTGCTGTGATGTTATCCGAGTTAAATTTTCTACACTAAATCCTTCACTTTGCAGGTAATCCATAACCTCAGTTTCTATTTCTTTAACGTTTCCATTAATAATCCTTTTTTTACTTTTCCTCTTTGCTTTTTTATTTTTTGTATTGTAAACATTTCCATGTCTGGATGCTTTTGCCCGTATTTCTCTTCAAATATTTCTGGTGCTGTTCTTTTTTATTGATTAGTGTTGCTTTCTCCTTTGCATAAATATTGCACCATATTAAATCTCTTTTTATTTCCCATGTCCGTATTTCTTCTCCAGATATCTCCTGCTCCTCCTGTTTCTCGTTACTTTGGGGACTCATTGTTCCATCATGGTGTGATATAACCTGTGCTAGACTTTCTACACTAAATCCTTCACTTTGCAAGTATTCCATAACTTCAGCTTCTATTTTTTAATTTCTCCTTGACTAATCTTCTGGTTCTACATTCGCTCTTTGTGATCTTATTTTTTTATTGTGAAATTTTCCATATCCGGATGCCTTTGCCTGTATTTCTCTTCGAATATATTTGGGGATGCCTTTTTGCGTTAATTAATTTGACTTTCTCCTTTGCATAAATATTCCTCCATATCAGATCTCTCTTTCTTTACCATGTCCATATTTCTTTTTTATATGTTTTCAAGTGTCTCTAGATTTTGTTCTTTATATTTTCAAACTTTTTCAGTTGCTTCTTTATCCAAATGGCCCAAGATTTCTTGGTCTGCATAATGTTTTTCACATATCTGTTGTATTAATGAACAACAATTTGCATTTGAAGCTTCTGATAGTATTTTTCTTTAATCTAATTTCTCTTAATCTTTTTGTATATCTTCTATCTGGAAACTCTGTGCTTCTTGTATAATAGTAACAATACATAATTTCTTTCTTATCCTCAATAGTGGACTCTATCATCTGTATGGCTCTTTTTTGGCCTATCAGTTTTTGTTGACTGCTACTTCCTTCTACAACAGAGGGACCATCTTCACCTTGGATCTGGCTTAGCCCCATTGTAGGAATATTTCTGTGTCTTCAGGATTCTACGCTGTCATTTTTTTCCCATCCTGGCACCAGTGCTTCTACCAGAATTGGGCACTTTTTTTATCCCGCGTCTTGTGCACACAGCTATCTTTTTTTTATTTTTTAACCGACTTGTATCCATGATGTATGCTGTATAAAATACAGCCTATATATCAATGTCTTCATGGTGAGATTTTGTGAAAAACAGGTCCACCTCATGAAGGTACTCACCAAGACTTCAGGATGAATTCATTTCCAGAAATACTACTCTCCTTTGCTAGCTGATTTATCATCTCTCCATTCGAACCCCAATGACACAGTGGTCAGTGGCATTATGGGTAAGGGAGGAGCTTGAAAGTCAGTTCCTAGAATCTAGGGAAGGTAGCAGAGTTGGATCGGAGGATCAAATCTGAATCCATTTGTTGAAGAAGAATAAAAATGGACAACACAGATCCATAGCCCCCACATGACAAAAACAGGAACAATATACACAGAAAGAAAATCAGCCAGTGTAAGTACAAAGTGCACGTGACCAGGCAAGTATGACTTTCAGATGAGATTGTAAAGAAACCTTCAGTACACCACTACATGACCACTATTATACATTTGCATTGCTGTCAGTTTACAATGTTTACATATGTTAAGAAAGAAGATCATATGTAGGGCTTAATGAATAGTAGTGTGTGTGTATGTGTGTGTGTGTGTGTGTGTGTGTGTCTGTGTGTGTGTGTGTGTGTGTGTGTGTGTGTGTGTGTGTGTGTAAGACTGGGGGTAAAACTGTGGTGAATCATGAAATAGAATGATGTCTAAACCATGAGCTTGCAGCTGATTTTTTTGCAGAGGATCCATTCATTTTGAATGATGTTGAGGAGTTGTATCTATAGTTTGTGGTCTAAGAAGGAATATGCATTATTAGTGGATGACGGCTAATTATTGGGAATCTGCAGTACTGTTGCATTGTCTGTAATAAAGAACAAACGGTATTATATATGGTTTGTTAACAATTTTTGATATAAGTACAAGTGGGTTGTTTCCTATTGCTGAGTGCTGTATGTGTTAATATTAGTAGTACCTGCACATTGCTGAATTGGAAGCCAGTCTGCTTGTTTAAAGGGGACACAGTTGTTTTTGCCAGGGTTGGATAGTAGAGAATAAAATGGCAGACACTATTTGACAATACTTGCAAGCTGCTGAGATTTTGTTTAAGAGGCATGAGGGGAATGACTATGTTGTAGTTGTGGGCGCAAAATATTTTTTCCTATTGCAACACTATCCTCAGATATAAGAAAGTCAGAAGTTGTTTGACAGTCATGTAGAGGTTCATTTTTGCTTTTAGTTGTTTATTGATATTAATGGATCTCAGTAAAGGGAGAGCTACAGTTAAGCTGAAGTATTTAAAGACTACGTTTTCAGCAGGTTGCTTGTTGCTACTAAGGGAAGGGACGGTTGTAAATTTTGGATTTATTAGAATTTAGTGAAAGCTGCTTAATTTGTAGCCAAATAAAGAGCTTATTAAGTAATACTAAAAGTTTGCTCAATATAGTTGCATGTTGAGGGGTGGACCTAAAGATTACAAGGTTGTCAACAAAGAGAATTTGGTTGGACAGCTTGAAATCAGATGGAAGGTGGTTATTGAAAATGTAGGTACCCACATTAGCTAAATTTACTCCTACCATAACTCTTCTCATTGCTACACTTATAATTGTTCTCACCTCATCTTATCTCTCAACCTCAATTACACATCAACATTTTTCTCATCTTCACTATCCTTATAAACAAACAACCATACAATCACTCAATGCCTCTCACCAGCATATAAATATAACTTCCACACCAAGCTACCTTCATTCAAAGTACCACAGACTAGCCCACATTAAATATAATAATATAATAACCAGGAAAGTTCAATATCTCATCAGTAATGCACAAAATCCTTTACTTAGACTGAAAAGGCTATCCTTAGAAGATGGCGATATCCACCCTAATACAGGCCCAGCAAATGTCTATACCTCTAACTCTCAAACTCCATATCCCACTACCTCACTGTCCCCTACCAAACTTCCCAGCTCACTCCTAGTTGCTCATCTCAATATCCAAAGCTTAAATAATAAAGTAGCCCACCTCCATGCTCTCCTGGATATATACTCCTTTGACATCCTTTGCCTAACAGAAACATGGTTAAAACCTGGAACCCATGATAATGAAATCACACCTCCAGGCTATAATATACTGAGATGTGATCACAACAAAAGGAAGGGTGGGGGAGTAGCACTTCTATTCAAAGAAGGCCTAGTAGTCACCTCTTCACCCTACAACCCTCCTTTGGAAAATAATGCTGAAATACTCATCTCTGAAATACAGATTAATTCTAACAAATCCATAAATATTATCTGTATCTATTTACCTCCTGGGAACAACATCACTACACTAGAGAATATACTTTGCTGGGTCACATCATCCTTCCCTCAAGAAACCATAATCCTAGGTGACTTCAATATTGATTGGAAGAGCATCAGTACTGACCATCCTACTTCCCATATTAACCTTCATGGTTTCTCTCAAACCATTACCTCCCCCACTAGAATTAACAAACCAAATAAAAAAGAGACTACCTTAGACAGGATTCTTATAAACAACTTTCAACAAACCTATAAGGTCAGGACCCTCCCTGATGATGTAAGTGACCATTCTCTGACCTACATAATTAGGGAAAAGATTGATATTGCCCAACCCACAATATTTCGCTCAATTCGGAGCAACAAGTATTTTAACATACAGCTATTCCAAAGTGAAATTACTGCTTGTAATTGGTCTCCCCTAAAAGCCCTACCACTTGAAGAGGCTGTCAAATACTTCAACTCTAAATTCTTAACTATCCTAGACCACCATGCACCTAAGCGTACCATTAGAATTAGATCAAAACCAGCTCCTTGGCTTTCTAATGAAACCAGGCAAAAAATCCTACTTAGAAACAAAACCTGGGATAGGTGGCGAAGTACTAAACTTACAGCAGATCAACAAGTTTTTAAACAGCTGAGAAATTTGACAAAAAAGCAATACTCTCAGATAAAAAAAAAACATCTACTATAAAATGCAGCAAACACAGCAAAATAATCCACAGAAATTCTGGGCAAGTATCAATAGACTCCTGAACTCTGGTCACTCCAGTACACCAAGCCCAACAGACACTAATCTCAAGACCCCAACTGAAAATGCTAACACCTTCAACACATTCTTTACTGAGGCCATACAATCCCTGGCCAGCCAACTATCCCTTGACAACTCTAGCTTTCTTATCCCCAATAATATCCCTATTCCCAATTTCAAATTACAACCCATCTCGACTACATTTATCTTCAAACTCATCCAAAAACTGAAGCCTTGTACTCCTTCTGCTGACCAGATCCCAGCTGAATATCTGCAAAAAGCAGCTACATCTGTAGCCTATCTCATATCGATTCTTATAAATAGAACCATTAACGAAGGAACCATCCCAGACATATGGAAAATTTCTCACATTATTCCTCTACATAAAGGGGGTAACTTAAATGAATAATCCAACTACCGACCTATAGCTTTATTATCTCCTTTAGCTAAAATCATGGAAAGATGCATTCATCACCAGCTACTGAACCATTTAATTCAGCATAACTTACTAACCAATACCCAGCATGGTTTTAGGCCATTCCATAGCACCACTACTGCCCTTCTTTCCTTCACTGAGTCTATCACCAGAAACCGTAATAATAACATTCTCTCCTCAGCTCTCTTTATTGATCTTTCAAAAGCTTTTGACATGGTTAACCACCCTTTGCTTATAAATAAACTAAATTCACTTTCTTTTGACTCACTAGCAATACAATGGTTCACTTCCTACCTCAGCAATAGGCAGCAAGCAGTGCTCTGGGAGAATAATCTATCATCCCTCCTGCCTGTCACCTTGGGTGTCCCCCAGGGATCAATTCTAGGCCCTCTACTTTTCTCCATATTTATAAATGATCTGTATTTAGCTATTCCACAAGCTACTTGCATACAATATGCAGACAATTCTACACTTATTTGTACAGTCAAATCTTCTTCTGAACTACAAACTATAACTCAGAAGGTGTTTAACACAGTAAAATCATGTTTTTTAAAGCATTGTCTCCTTTTGAATCCCAAAAACAAAACAAAACTCCTACTCTTTTCTCCTACCCGTAACTCCACACCATTAGACTTCTCAGTCATCTCGAATAATGGTATCCTCATTTCTCCTGAATCTAAACTCCTTGGAATTACAATAGATAACAACCTTAACTTTGACCTTCACATTAACAACACTATAAAAAAAGTTAACAGAAGAATGGGCTCCCTATATAGGATTAGACCCTTCCTTACCTCTACAACTAGAACCACTATTGCCCAATCACTTCTAATCTCTATACTGTTCTATGCCTCAGCAATTTACACTAACCTAACTAAAAGCAACATGCTCCAACTAGCTAGCTCCTATAATAACATTGCCCGATGTGTCACTGGTAACCCTTTCAGTACCCATCACTGTCACAATCTAAAACAACTTGGTTGGCTTGAACTACAGAATCAGCTTCAATTTAACCAACTTACCTTAGTCCATAAGGTCCTGAATGATCCAAACAAAACTTGAATACTCTCCAACCTTATAATCCCCTATAAAAATCTCAATACCTTACGCTCTTCTAATAAACTATTAGCATAAACAAGTCAAACAACATGGCAGATGACTCTCTCTTTTCAAACACAGTTGGCAAAAACTGGAACCTTCTACCTAGTGAACTTACATTACTTCCTTCCCTACTCCTCTTCAAACAAAAGCTCAAATTATTCCTTAGAATACACTAGCTTTGCCCTTGTAGTAACCCTGACTAGAATTTCACCTCTGTTTCTACCACTTCCCAGTTTCTACTTTAATCTAGACAATATTGTTTAGCATAAATGAAAAGTGAGCAGTAAAACTACAGTAACGTTTAAGTATTTTACTCCTCTGAAAAGTCATGTCCTATTTTCTGTTTTTTTGTCATTTTATGTACAATACAACGTATTTGATATAACTGCTATTTACTATTTTATTGTAATCTACTACCTAGTTACTTACTATTTTGTTAGCTATTTTACTGTAATCTTTAACCTTGTTATAACTGTGGTTAGTTTGGAGCTTTTCTCCCTGGGCCTCTACTGAAAATGGACATATATCCAATTAGACTAGCCCGGTCGACAAATGTAAAATAAATAAACAAGTATATATGCATATATATGTGTGTGTAAGTTCTTATGGCTATTTTTTTCCCCTCACTCTTGCAGTCTATTTCTCTTTTCTCCATGATATTTATTACATCAGTTGATCCTAGCTAAATGCTGTGATACAAATATATATCTTATGTACTGTGTACTTCAATAACAGTTTATTTATATTTTTGTGCATTATCAAAGCTTCTAAAATTCCCCAAAACCTGTCAGTTCATGTTACTTTGCTAAGAAGTTAAGTAATCTCCCACACTCTGGCTACACAAAACACATATATTTGCATAATTGAAAAAAAAACATCCTAGTCTACATAAGTTAGTCCCCAAATTAAAATATATTGTTAGTTTAAAAGAAAAAAATAAGTGAAATGAAAAGTAATAAATAAAAGACCCAATTTCTTAGTCTTGTCAGTGTAAAATAAATAAGCAATTAAATAAGTGCATAATAAGTTCATCCACTGTACAAATAAAACACACATACAGCATCTACAAAAATAATACTGCTCACCTAAATGCACCAATAAATAAAAATGTTATTGTCTAATGAGAATAAAAATTAGAAAGAGTAAAATATCAGATGAAATGCTGACTGCATCTAGCCAGTCAGAAAACAAGACTATGGGAAAAATGTACTGAATTCGAATTATGTAACCTAAGGGCCCAAGTCCAAAAGACTCGTTCTCAGTACAAGTGACCACTTACACTAAGAGCAGGTTGAGAGGAGATGTTTTGGAATCTGTCCCCCTGTGCAAGCGTGTTTATAAAGAAGCCTTACACCGAAGTAAGTTACTTACACTGAGAGCAAGTCTTTTGCACTCTAGCTCTAAAATCAAATCAACTAAAACGTAACTAAACTAACAAATTACAACATAACTATTGCCACACTACTAAACTGCATAAATATCAACTGACATTATACAAAATGAGTAAGTATCACCTCGGAAGTGCAATAGAAAATCATCCGCAGGACTCAGTGTTCATAAAACTCCACAAGTTACCAAAGGTCCTGTTCAACAGATAATTTAGGCAATTATTATATCCCAATAAATCAATAGAAAACCATCATTCAAACCTAAAAAAAGAAACAGTGATAAATTAGTAAATGGCATAGACAAGGGTTTGGTTTGTGTAATAAATTAAATATCTTGCTTTGTAGCTACTCACTCTAAAACTCCTTTCATACACCCACAATACAAGATCATTTATTTTTCTTATACAGCAGACCTTCATGTATTTTATATATATATATATATATATATATATATATATATATATATATCTATGATTAAATACCTTCCACATGTATACATATATCATGTCTGTGTGTGTGTGTGTTGTACACTAGAAACAGTTCTTTTTCTCTCATTTAAGTGCAACTTATTTATAGCATAAAAGGGAAATTAACGATCATCTTCACCTTCAAATAAACCCATCATACTTCTGCTTAACATGATTTCCAGTTACTTAACAGTTTCAGTTTTTAAGTCACTCAGTGAAGTCATTGCGATTGCAGCTGGTCTAATTGGCTTGTAATCCTTTAACACATCCACAGTTATATGCTGCTGGTAATCCCAGAGCTCCTTAAACAGATCTACTGGTCCTCCTGGTACATCCGCAGCTGTGTCTGCTAAGGGTCTCTGGAAGGATTGCTTGTCTTGGCCATGAAATCCGACTCTATGAGTGGCAAACACCACTGACATTATATATTTTTAACCCTGCTTTTAATAATTCTCCAGGTGACTCACATTATATAACACTATTTCAGGTTTTAACAACCATAATACACTAATTATGTGCAACCCTCAATGTTTTACCATATTATCTAGTTTGTAGGTAGCACATCTGAACACCATTTTTGTTATCTGAATAACCACAATGCCACAGTGGTCTGCACCCCAAGCATAGAACCCCTAGTTCTATTCTGAATGGGAAAGGTTAAGGGATCTGGGATAGCCTGCATTTCTGTAGCTGATACCCAGCCTATGTCTAATTGTGAAATTAAATGGCTTGAGAGGTAACACTCATCTACATAATTTGTTACATCCTGTTGCTTATACAGCCATGTCGTTACTAAACTGAAGTTACTCCCTAGATAGTAATACTGTAACAAAGCGAGATACTCTCACTCTGTGCTTGAGTATCTTGTCTAAACCTTACTTAATTCCTGCTGATGTAGCAGACTGGATGTTCCTCACCACCTATTTCCTCAGATAGTATATCTTCTAACCCTATTTCATATACATCGGTGTACACAAAATATGAGCGTGTCTCCAAAAATAACTAGCTTATAATGTGCTCTCAACATGGATGCTAAGAAATTCACCTCGAGAAGAAAGCTGAAGATGTGAATCTTGGATCCATGTTGAGAACACATAATACGAATTATGATTGGAGAGACCCGATTATAGTTTTATATTATGCATGGAGCTTTACCAGCTCCATGCACTACCAATTACATAAAAGAGCAGAGTGTTTAACAGCATTCAAAGTCAGTAAAGCAGTTAGGTCTGGGAAACAGATAGCAGACAGAAATATGTTTCTCTGAAGAATGAATGGCATTAAAAGTTGTTAGACACTTCATTCTACAACACATTTTGTTTATAAGTGTGGCAGAGTGAAGCATGTAACAGCTTTCAAAACTGGTGTTTGCCTTTTGCTGTTATTCTTTATTGGTTGGCATTGACTGTTGTCAATCATTAGTGTGAGACCCAATCTTAATAGTACTTACTGATGCTTAACAAAAGTTTAAGCACCTTTCTGATGTTAGAGAAGTGTTTAATAATTTTTATCTTTTATTCATTTTTGGAGTGTACCCATGGTGGTGGTGCTGCGGTAGCGTTGTCGCCTCACAGTAAGACACTGTCCGGTTCGATTCTCAGCTAGAGCATCTTCTGCGTGGAGACATGTGTGAATGGGCGTACCTTCGTTGAAGGTTGTGCATCAGGCCTGGCAAGTAAAATGTAAAAATCAACTGCCAATCATTAGCGGACCGGAGTTCCGCTGTGGCCTCCCCTAACCGGGAAAAGCCGAAAGACACAAACAATTCATTTATGGAGTGTAATTGTGGTGATCTATACGCTACAAAGGAATTACCAAAGTTAGAAGCAAGACTGGCTCTGAACACTGGACAGCTTTCAGATTGTTAAAAGTCCTATCTGCTGCTATGGTCTACCATATTTGGATGAGCACTTTACTTTTGCAAGGTCTGTCAGAGGATAGGTTATGGTAGCAAAGTTGGTTATGAACTGTCTATAACAGCTTGATGGTCCTAACACTTTCACCTGCCATTTGGAACTGGATATGGTACAACTGATAGTTGTTCACAACTTCTATTTTGTCTGTTTGGAGTCTAATTATTCCTCTCCCAATCAGATACCCTAATTATCAGGCTTCTGTCACATAAAGCTTACATTTAGTAACATTAACTATAAGTCCTGCCTATCTTAAGAAGTCCATCACAGCTTGTATATTGGAGAAATGTAACTCCCAATTTTTTGAGTAGATTGCTATGCCATCAAGGTATGCAGCCAAGTAGCTGGCATGAGGTTCCAGAACTTTATCCATGAGTCTTTGAAAAGGGGCAGGAGCTCTGTAAAGTATAAAAGGGAAAGGCAATATAATGAAAAAGACCACCAGGAAGACAGAGTGCTATATTCTTTTTGGGTTCATGGTCTAGTTGAATCTTACAAATACCCCATAGTTAAATCTAGGGTGGTCATAAACCTTGCTTTGTCTATCTTCTCTGGCACTGGATAAGGGTTCCAAACCTGGATACATCATTCAGGTTTCGGAAATGATTATAAAATCTTATGTAGCTGACCAGCTTAGAGACCAACACAACAGAACAGCTCTATTCACTTTGGAATTGCTCATTAAATCATAATTTAACTATTTTTTTCTCTTCTTAATATATTGGTTTTCATTGGGATTCTGGTATCCTATACAGGTTTAGTTTTGCCTTCTCTTCCAGGACAGTGTTACTATGATGCTGTATTAGCTCTGTTCTCAAGGTGAATAAAATACACTTTTAGTAAGAAGTCTTGCACTTCTTGTTCTGAACCTTACACAAAATTTTGTCTGTATGAGCAGCATTGACATAATTCCCTGATAATATGCTGCTTGCACCCATGTCAGCTTTCAGACTTACTACAGAAGGTTCAGTTTTCCCCCATGGTTTTAATACATTTATGTAATATATCTGTTCTAGTCTTTCTCTTTCCAGTTTGTCTTATTTTGAAGTTCACTTTGCTTATTTTCTGTGCCACCACAGTTGGTGCCTGCTATCCTAATAGGGGCTTATTTTCAGCAGAGGAAGTTCATACCATTGCTGTTTTAAACATCATAAGTCTGGCAGTTTCATTACACACCCTTTGTTGTGTCTCTTTACTCCTTTACATTTGTTCCTTAACTATTGGAATAATAATTTTAGCCCATCTTGCAAGCTTGTAAAGTGTGCTATCACACTCTTATATGATGTTTTCCCCTCTTACTAAGTCCTCCTTTCTAAGTCCTGCCAGCTTCAGTCATATCTATCATACAGTAACTTGAATCAGGTAAATAGTGTTGAAACTTGAGGTGCATTTTATATAGCAAAGAGGAGACAGGAAAGTAATTGATCCCAGTTTTTTTTTATCCTTTTCAATAGCATTCTTCAGCATATACTTCACCTCCCTGTTTCACCTTATTCTAACTGCACACCTTATCTTACAAAAACTACTTTCCATAACATTACCACTACACAAGACAGACACACTTTACATAAACCAGCACACAAAGCACAGTGCTAAATATATTCCCTTCTCTAGCCCTTAACTTACACACCCACTCCCATCTCTAATGCCGAAACATTTGGTATATCCAAAAGTTTATGCATTAAAACATATGCCTTTGCTTACTGTAACCATAAGCATATAGAAATACACACAGATTCATGCTCAGTGCATGTGTACCCAGCATGTTGATGGATTGAGTTTTGACCATTTGTGGTAAATGTAGTGTATGCCAATATAGTGAAATATAATATATATATATATATATATATATATATATATATATATATATATATATAGGGTTTCATTTCATATACCCGAAATGCTGAAATCTCGAATTTCAGCATTTCGAGTCCATGAAGCTGAAGCCATCACAACACCGAAACCCCACAAACCCGAACACACAGCATACACTACACCACACACAAACCACAACACCTACACCACAAAAAACAAACACAACAAAACACCACACATACACATACCTACACTAAACAAAAGCAGGGGGGCAAGCCCCCCTGCACCCCCCACACCTCCCTACTTACATATACCAACTCTGAGATCACACAGAGAAAAAAAAAGCCTTGCATGCACACACACACACACATTTTACAGTCCCTCACGCGCACAGAGACACACACACACAGACATAAGTTACAAAAACACTCACATACACTCACTCACCTGAAAGTCCGAACACAAACATCCCAAACAAACACTTCCCGTAACGTAGCATCACTGCATAAGCGCGGATTCAACATATTCGCATTCGCGCTTATGCACTTTTGCTATTCTAAAAGTTTCGGCTTTGTGGACTCGAAATGCTGAAATTCGAGATTTCAGCATTTTGGGTAGGGTCTATGTCAGAAAAATGGAAGATCAATGTCTCGAATGCTCATATGAGCGAATATTCCAAAACTCGAAATTGCTATTGTGGGGGGCACAAATATACATTCCAACCCTGAGATCACACTACAGTGAGGAAAGGGCAAATATTCTGATCCACACTGTAGTGCAAAAAAAAAAATAGCAATATCGAGGTTTGAAATATTTGCTCATGTGAGAGCTCGATATTTCAAACATTCCTCGTTCTAAAGTAGACCCTTCGGGTATATGAAGTGAAACTATATATATATATATATATATATATATATATATATATATATATAGAGAGAGAGAGAGCGAGAGAGAGAGAGATGGGTAGATTAAGAATAACCAAACTCTCATCAGAATGTATTTCACCTAAACTGAACCTTTAAAATCTTGAACCATTACAAAAATACACTAACTTTAAGATCACACAACAGTAACGGCAATGAGAAACTTCTTTATCCCAACTGTTCCACAATCTCAGTGTTTCCACAATCTCACTGTTACAAATTCAGCAGTTTCAATGAAATGGGAATTTGATGAAACAGACAACAATTCACTGAAACACTATTCGAAAAACACAGACATTTAATATTTTATAATGTATATGGGTCTACTTCAAAGGATTGAAATGCCACATTGTTGAAGACCATATTATCGAGATGACATTGCCAAATCCAGAAAACATTGAACACCCAGAACCACGAATCCTAACCCTGGGAAGTGAACCACATGGCCACGAGGACAAAAAAACAACAAAAAAACCCAATACAGCAAGTAAAACTCACCGAAGTGTGGGGCTTCACCCTCCACATCCCCCCCAACTAAATATTCCTACTCGGAGAGCACACTACAGTGGGGAAAGGGCAAGGTTCACCATAGAAGGTTATTCTGAATCAAACTATGCAGCCAGATTAATCTTTTTGCATGAAAATAAAAATAAGAAAAGCCCTTTCATATGCTAAGTACTGAACACCTGGGGCCTTATAAGCATACAAAATGAAACTGGTCTGTAGCTTTGTGTTCTGCTAACCAGTAATCCTGAAGGATTGCATTTTTACTTTCTTCAGGTAGTAACAATGTCAGATAGGACTGAGAAGGAGAGCAGAGCCTGTGTTACATATTTATTGCCTTTTCCTGCTGTTTATTTGCAAAAAAAAAAAGAAAAAACAAAAAAATTATCCTTGTTTCCTGCCTTTCCTGACCTAGAGTAGTCCAAATACAGGCTTTGCTGTATTCTGGACTTTTGGAAAGTTCCTGTGTTGCCCATTTCCTTTCTTGGATCAAAGGAGGCTTCTTTGTTCACCAGTGGGAGTGGGGAGCTTAGAGCAGCCTATCTATCCCTGGAGGAGTGTTCCCAGCACAAGAATCTGGTAGTCTAGTGGCCGTTTTGGGCCAATTTCTAGCTCTTTCAAGTCCCCCTGTATAAAACCCACTTTGGCGTGGTTTTTGCACTTATTACTACTCAGCCAAGCTCCTCGTGGTCCTGCAGAATGGTACTAGCAGCAGAGAGGCTAAAAGAGCGACTGCTTACCTGATAAAAGTTTTTTTTTCCTGCTACTACCTGGGCGACTGTCTGATCTAGCTAAATAGCAAGTATTTCTGCTTCTTTAACTGTTTTGAACTGTTTAAAGTTGTTTTTTCACCTGCACTTTTAAAGTTTGTCCTGTTTGCTGCATTTACCTGTTGAGGCTACACACTCAAGTGCGCTAGCCTGTGTTTAATATTTATTGCATTTTCCTGCTGTTTATTTGCAAAAAAAAAAAAAAACAAAAAAAGTATCCTTGTTTCCCGCCTTTCCTGACCTAGAGTAGTCCAAATACAGGCTTTGCTGTATTCTGGACTTTTGGAAAGTTCCTGTGTTGCCCATTTCCTTTCTTGGATAAAAGGAGGCTTCTTTGTTCACCAGTGGGAGTGGGGAGCTTAGAGAAGCCTATCTATCCCTGGAGGAGTGTCCCCAGCACAAGAATCTGGTAGTCTATTGGCCGTTTTGGGCCAGTTTCTAGCTCTTTCAAGTCCCCCTGTATAAAACCAACTTTAGTATGGCTTTGCGCGATTTTGTGCATAGCGCAGCATCGGGCAGCGCTGCTTAATTGGGTTTAAACCATTCTCGGCTTCACAAAGTCTGCTCTTCACTTTTTTCCTTAGAACTGCTCTAGTTCACATAATAAACACCCTATTCCTACTCTAAAGCTTGGTACTTGCTCACTAAAGCAATTATATAAGTCAACACTAAAAAATTAAAAGCACTACACCCTCACAAACTCCCCTTGAGTACCTTACTCCCCATTGGCCCTTTTTTTTAAATTTTAAAGGAGTTCCCTGTACTATTCTAGCATGTCCAAAGGTCAGTTGGCAGAATCCTCTCCAGTCCAGCTGGTGAATCTGGGAATCTTGAGGCAATGTTACAACTGCCTCATGTACACAGACAACCCTCTCCTCCTCCCAACAAGTTCCAACATATGTGAGAGATGCAACCATATAGTCAAACTGGAGGCTCAGCTTTCTCAACTCAGTACTGGCGTAGCCAGTCAGGAGAAGAAGGTATCCACACTCACTACAATTTCAGTCTCACGTAGACCTACCACGACAGCAAACCAAACACATAAACACACAAAAACATACTCGGAGGCGCTAAATAAAAATCTGCCTAAGCCGCAGAGACCTCCAAAGCAGACACCCAAGCAACCGCTACCCCAAAACAAAACACGTGCAACACATAGTTCACAAAGCCAGTGTGCCGAACAGTCACAACCCTTAAGGCTAAACAACACACCTGATACACTTGTAATAGGTGATTCTATCGTCAGGCACATTGACATCCCACTCACCAGGCTGAACAAGGAGAAGGTCATGGTGGGCTGCCTGTCGGGCGCTAGGATCTGCCACATAACACAAGCACTCAGGTCACTCCAAGGCAAGAAGAAATATGACTCAGTCATTGTCGATGCTGGTGTGAATGACCTGAGATGTACCTCCCTGGACTACATGAAAAGAGACATAGAGGAGCTCTATGAACATGTAGTCCAAGCCGGTATGACCCTGACCTTGAGCAGCATCTTACCCTCACCAAGAATGATGCCACAATATGAAGACAAAATGATCAATTTCAACAATTGGCTTAAGTATTGGTGTCATTCAAAGGGGATCCAATGCCTGTCAGCCTGGGATGACATGCTCGACAAGCCACGCTGCTTCGCTAGGATGGCTTGCACCTGTCACCCCTGGGCTTTCAGATATTGGCAAAGGCACTTGCCACCTCCATAGTGCCTTTTTTAGGCAAGGCTCAAAAGACAAACCCACCTCCATAGGTATCACAAGGGATAAGAAACTAAGAGTAATGCTACTCAACACCAGAAGTCTAAACCTCAAGATGGCCAGCTTCGAGAGAAAAATTGCACAGGACACTAAAGATAATCACAAAGCTTTCTTTAGTTATGTTAGGAACCTGGGTGGGAATTCCGAGATATGCTCATAATTAGTCCAAACTGACAAAAAAATGCACTGAACCCACAGACATTGCCAACATCCTGGCTGACAGGTTCAGCTCAGACTTCTTCCCCCCCTCCCCACCAAAAGAGCAAATATCTATTCCAGCAGAGTGCTGCCCCCCTGACATCTCAGATGCTCAGGTAAAAAATGCCCTCTCCAAAGCAAAAAACACAGCATCAATGGGACCAGATGGTGTCCCGGGCTGCGTCCTACATGAACTCCAAGATGAGCTGAACCCAAACATAGAGCTACTGTTCAATCTCAGCCTTACTACAGGATATGTACCCAAAGAGTGGCGTACAGCAACAGTGGTCCCTCTCCACAAAGGTGGTGCCTCAATGGATCCTGGAGACTATCGTCCCATAAGCCTGACTAGCTTGGTCTGCAAAGCTATGGAAAGGATCATCATGGAACTCATAAATAAAGATATTGGGGACCTACAGACACTGGATCCTACCCAGTTCAGCTTTGTTAAGGGCAGATCCTGCCTCTTAAACCTGGTTGATTTCTTTGAAACAATCACCAAGGCCATTGACAAGGGGAAGGTGGTCCACACAGCCTACCTGGACCTCGCAAAAGCCTTCGATACAATACCCTACTCGGGCATCATAGATAAGCTATCCAGCTTAAATATAAATCCCTATGTCACTAGATGTGTTGCAAACTGGCTCAAGGACAGAACCCACATGGTTAGAATTGCTGGAGCCATGTCAGACTCCAAAGTAGTCACAAGTGGCGTCCCACAAGGCTCAGTCCTGGGACCTCTCTTGTTCGGTATATATTTCTCGGAGGTACAGGCCAACACGGAAGGACTGTGGCTGACCAAGTTCGCAGATGACTGCAAACTGGGCGCCATAATTAACTCTCCAGCTGACACAAGCATCGTCCAGAAGGGTCTCATAGAAACAGACAACTGGTGCCAGAGCCATGGCCTCAAGCTAAATGCCAAAAAGTGTATAGTCATCCCCTTTGGCAAAAACAAAGTGCCCACAAATTACCACATAGGTGGTAATCCATTAAGTATGGAAGAAGTAATTAGGGACCTGGGGACCCAAGTTGATAGCAATCTCTCATTTGACAACCACATGGCCAAAGTGGTTAGAAAAACATTCTATATAGCCCACCTAATCATGAAGGGATTCACATCTAGATCAGGGGAGGTCATTGTGCCTCTTTACTCATCCCTCATTAGGCCCATAATTGAGTACAATGTCCCTTTTGGGATGTACCTTACCAGACACCTGCAGCAACTGGAAAGACCCCAAAAGTACCTCACCAAGAGGATCAAAGGGCTCAAACAGATGCCATATGCTGCCCGGTTAAAGAAACTCCAGCTCTACTCAGTTGCATACCGCCTGCTTAGAGGCGATCTGTGCCTGACGTATAAAGCCATGTCCAACCCGGAATTAATGGATATGCTGCACCTCAGAAAAATCCAAATCCCATCGAGCTACGCGCTCGAGGGATTTAAACCTCAGCACAGAAATAAATAGGACATGCTGGAGGGACAGATTCATAACCTAGAGGCTCCCTTCACTCTGGAATAAAATCCCAGTCCAAGTTAGGCAGAGTACCTCACTGACTCTCTTCAAGAGGAATCTTGATGAGTGGATGGGAGATCGTAGGTTTACCCCGGGTATCACTTCTGTGTCACTGTTAGACAGAGGCACAGTAAACTAAACCTCGAAAAAGGGCATAGTAAAATTCATTTAAATGGGTGGCAAAAGCCAAACACACTCTGGCTGGGCTTACAAATGCCCTAGGGCAGATAGCCTAGTATGAACCTATGAACCTAAGAAGTCTTACATCATAAAGTCCAGATTCCCTCCATTTCACTAACAAAGGCACACCAAACCATAGTTGTGTCTGTATTTAAAAAATACACACACACGCACACACACACACACACACACACACACACACACACACACACACACACACACACACACACACACCACTGTTTAATTGAAACATCTCTGGAATTATATTTTGGGAATTGCACATTAAAATATTCCACTCTCTGTTCTTTCAAATGAAACAATGCAGTATCCCTCCCCATTTGCATTGTTTATCTTTTGATGTTTGTATTAGGAAGTGCCCTTTTCAAAATAAAAAAAACACAATCTAGCAAATGCAGTGTAAACAAATTGATTCTAACTTTTTAAGTCACTAATAGCAACTAATTTTAAAGTACTTTTAACACTTTTAAACAATCTGTCATTCTTCTGTGTGCTTCATAATATGCAAGTTCCGTTATGTCACCCTGATCATTTCACACTTTGAGAAAACTGAACTTTATTTCAACTGACTGAACTGGATTGAAAATAAAATTATGTAATAAATGTGGCTGATGACAGCTGCTTGTCTGGCATGCAAAGCTTCTATTGTGCTCACAGGCAGTCACTCTACATTCCAAGGGTTACAGATAAAACCACCAGTACTTGGAAATAAAGATAGATTAACCAGGCAAATGTTCTTGCTGCTGTGTGAAGGACACTTTCATAAATCCTGTCTCTTTTTCAAGGACAACTGCTGAGTATTCACTGCTTTGCAGATGTCCCATAGCCGAACAGCCATTAATGTGCTCCAAATCAGCATTTTCTGTATCATATACCAATGGCTGTCTCAGTGAGTCATGAAAATTACTTATAAGAAACATGACGTTGAATGAACTAAGTCTGTGCTTTCAGTTTCAGGCCCTGAATATGTAATACCTGTCAGAATGCTCACTAAAGCCTTAGAACACTCATCTGTCTGACCAGCCTCCATGAGGGCTTTACTGTGATGAGGAGTATCACATGGCATACATTTATTATCCCTGAGCAAATATTATAGCAATAACCCACGCCTGGGTGTGGGTAATGCTAAATTTACCCACGGTTGGCATGGTTTGGTCCCGAGGGCGAAGCCCGAGGGACCAAACAAAGCCAACCGTGGGTAAATTTAGCATTACCCACACCCAGAAGTGGGTTATTGCTATTATACCATGACATTATTTAAGAAAAGAAACTATTACTTTTCTTAAATAATGGCATAGTATAATGCCTGTTTACTGCCCTTCCGCAGATGTCTGGCATCCGTGGCAGTTCTGATGTACTGCACGCCTGCGCAGTACATCAGAGCTGTGCAAAGCAACGGAGAAAGCAAGATCTCCGTTGCTTTTTTTTTAGTGTTTTGCTATGTTAAATGAGTTTAACATAGCGAGACAGTTTTAAAATAAGCAACGGAGATGTCCGTTGCTTATTTTAAAACTGTCTCGCTATGTTAAACTCATTTAACATAGCGAAACACTATAAAAAGCAACGGAGATCTTTCTTTTTCCTTTGTTTTAACACTGTCGCTTTGTTAAATGGGTTTAACATAGCGAGACAGCTTTAAATAAGCTGTCTCGCTATGTTAAACCCATTTAACATAGCGAGACAGTGTTTTAAAAAACCGAGTTATACTAATGGAAAAAAGTCCGGGCGACCGGACCTTTTTCCATTAGTATAACTCGATTAACAATGGGCACGCTGGCCAATCAGTGTGCACGTTTTGGGGGGGTCATGGTATAATTAAAGATAAGTACCTCAGCAGGCTGCACCTTCCTTTTTCCTCTAATGATGGAATGATGGCTAAAGTATACTGTCACATAGTACTGTGCATTATGCAGTATTCCTCTTGGACTGAGTCTGAAAATGATCTGTGCTTTACCCTGGTTAATTAATAAATCATTTTTAAAGCATCGTTATACTAAGCACATTATGGATTTTTATATCAAATCAAGTCTTTATTCATGATCAGCAGTTATTTCAGTGAATGAATGTAGTGGATCTCCTGAAGGCCTATGAGAGTTCTCCTTGCATTTATTTGGCCAGTCTTCTGATCACTCTCACAGAAATTAGTGCTGTACTGGGTGGATTTGGTTCCAGTTCTGGATTTACTATGGGAATTTCTGGTTGTCCCACTGCTACTGAAGACATGACAAGGATAGATTCCTTCTTGATAGGACTTTACGCTGTCATATGGCTCTAGTACATCTGCTTCCTCAGCTTACATCACAGTCTCTGGTCTAAAAGTGGACTATCTTTTCCTTTAAAACATCCATGATTTTAAATAATATGGCTGCCAATCCCAAACCCCGGAAGGCTATTATATATTTCTGTGGCAAATGTCATAGCATTCTTTCTACCTTTATTAGTTTTTTTTCAGTATCTCTTTTACTCTGCCTCGTTACATTAGCATTTATAAAAGTTGTAGATGCTGGAACCTTATTTCATAATTTTATGTTCATTAGTAACAGACACTCTTATAATCCACAGAACAGCATTCTGATATTTCAAAACTGCAGGATAACAATCTTCATAGCTACTTCTAGTTCTCTTTTTCTGTGAGGTTCATCAGAGCTCGGATAGTTATTGGCACCTGTCCTTACTCTTCATAATCATAACAACCAAATAAAGTTGCCACCTTTTCAGATCTCCAAAGTGACACAAGAGCAGTGTGGCCTAATATATCACTGCTGGTGTGACTGAAAGTATATGGTAATAACAGTGGGAGAAAAAGTTATTAAGCTGGGGTTTTGGAAGCTGCTAGGTTCCCAGAAGCCATGAGGTTCTAGATGCTCTGTGGTGCATGGGAGAGCTTTTTACCAACCTTTTGATTCAAAGATGGGCCAAACAAAAATTATGATTAAGGAAAGAAATTATTTTAAGGAATAAATAAAATGGTTTAATATTCAAGATAATATTTTCCAATAAACTGAAATAATAAATATTTGACAGAATATACGACTCCTAGATGGGAACAGTAAATTGCAAGGAAAGAACATATATCCTGTAAAGGCCTGGAATGTCACCTCAAACAGTGCAAGTTAGTAGAGTTGACATCTACAAAATATACAATAACAGTCCAAATGAATCAATATCATACCCATTAAAAGAAAGTTAGCACGTGCCTGACAAATGCACGTCTTCCCTAGTGCTGGCCTTAAGTAAAATGGCTCCCTTATGAGAAGAACTCAATGGCTCCCCCACAGACTGCTTCCATCCATGCACATCTCTACAATTTGGGACTACACACACTCCATCCATATTCCATTTTTCTTGTTTTTCTCACAATTTGTCTTACTCATTAGCTTTTTCTTCCATCCTTTGAATACAACTTAACTGTCCATTGTTACCTTTTTAATAATAGAAGAAATAAGTGAATGAAGCTAGGGTTTTCTAGATGCACTTAGGTGCATTTTACAGCTGTTTTAACAGCCTTTTTATCTAATGATAACATAAAAATAATGACAAAAGAAAGGAATTCAGTCGTACTCTTCAACTGTGTTTTTACATTCATCCTTTCACAGACCTCATCTTACCAAAACTGCACTGTAATAACTGAAGGGGAAATAAATTAAGAAAGGGATCTGGGGGCCATTACACCCCTACCAGCCATTGGGTGTATGTCCTTTGAGGCCATTTTAGAGCTTTTTCCCAACCTTTTGACCTAGTGATGGCCTTAATACAAATCACGAGTAAGGAAAGAAACTGTCTTATGTTTTTCTTTTAAGAAAGAAAGGAAGAAAGAAAGATGTTGGCTAAATGTTCAAAGTGTGCTAAGTAACAATTCACAATAAAGTGAGATGTTAAATGCTTGTCA
This sequence comes from Protopterus annectens, assembly GCF_019279795.1. NCBI lineage: Eukaryota > Metazoa > Chordata > Ceratodontiformes > Protopteridae > Protopterus > Protopterus annectens. The sequence continues at coordinate 454,277,069 of NC_056747.1, read as the reverse complement.
TAATATACAAATCAAATCTGATAATAGTGCCTGCATTTCTACCCTGATCCCCCTCCCCCAACAAAAAAGCTAGTGAATTTCTGTATATACCTCTAGCACAAATGGCTACAATCATTCATTTCAGGAGGCATACCCATACACACACACACACACACACACACACACACACACACACACACACACACACACACACACACACACACACATGGCTCTACTTCACATAATCAAATTTTCACTTACCAGGAACATAAAAGGACAAGATGACTTTACCGAAAACTTACTTTCACGAACACTCGGATCACTGCAATTTTACTTTTATGAAAGGGAATCACTTGGCCACCACGACAAAATAAACAAACCAAAGCAAACTGAACTGCGAGATTGCACTACAGTGGGAAAAGGGCAAAAATCACTATGGTAGCCAAATGTTTCCTTTCCCGGAGTAAAATTCCAGTCACCTGAGTGTTCATGAAAGTAAGATTTCGGCAAAGTCTTCTCATCCTTTTAAGTTTTGGGTGAGTAAAAATTTGATCATGTAAAGGGGATCCATAATTTTATTTATTTATTTCACATTTGTTAACCGGGTTAGTTCAAGTGAGTTTGCAATCAAACCCATTTTCAGTGGAGACCCGAGGGGAAAAGTCCCAGCAAGCATAAGTGAAGATAAAGTGACAATATAGAAATATTAAATAACAATGTGGGACAGGCCAAAATGGAGCAATATCAGGGAAATTCTGGAAAGTCACTGGATGGTTTCCAGCTTGCATCACAATATCAATTTGTCCCATAACTCTCATCTTCTTTGTTGAATAGTTAGGGGCAGTTGTTAAATACTGAAAGTTAATATATACAGATATAATATGTATTTTGTCTAAATGTGCATTTTCTGATGAATGAGAAATAAGAAACTCTAATGTCTGACATTATGGCAGCAGCCCTCAGTAATTTACCAGACAATTTAACATTTTACAAGGAAAAGGGCAAAACTACACATGTTCTGTAAAATCAACAGTAACAAACTTCAATGTAGCAACAACCAACTTATCTCACAAACTGAAGTGTTTAGTGCTGGAATGCATATCAGCTTCTTTCTGCAAGCTATGCGCTATGAACAGTTCTGTCTTCTGCTTGAATCAGCCCTGTTTGTTTGAGTAGCTCAGGAAGCTCTCCTTGGTAATTGCTTGCTGCAGAATGCTCATTATGCACAGAGTACTAATACAGTGCCATCCACTGTGGTACAGTTGTTTGACTCACCAAAGTAGCACAAAACATTCTTATATTTGACGTTTGTCCGTCTTTGAATTCAGTGTGCTCCTGGAAGTCAAGCTCTCATTGGCTGCACAATTAAGGCAATGAAAAAATAAAAATAAGAGCTGCGTTTGTACAAAGCAGCACATATACAGTTTTAAAGGGAGACATTGGTCTTCTCCACAAAATGTATGGAGCTTGAGTGCTATGCTCTTGGCTTGACAATGTTAACATTTATGGTAACACCAGCAAACTGGGAAATTTCCTTTTCTGTTCACAGTTAATGCAGGCAATGGGGAAAAAAGTCATTAATCTGTGGTTATCTCATTCAAATCAGGAGAGGTGGCAATCTTACAACCTGCTGATGGAGACATCAGGTAAACCCTGTCTTGAGAAGATAGATTTCAATCATGCTCTCTATTGAAATGTCAAAACTTGTAATGCCGAGTGCTGATATGCATAAAAACCCACCAAAAATGCAGAAGACTGAATATTGAACACTGCCCTTCTCCTTTAAAATATTTTTGCAGAGGGACAAGCACCCCCCCCTTGCACCATCTGATGTGGGGACAAGACCCCCTACAACCCCCAGACTTACTAACTCTGAAATTACCATACCTTGGAGAAAAGGGAATATTCTGAGAAACAGAAAACTCATATATACAATATGCAAGTCTATTTTCTTTGGCCATTTAGTCTCAGTATTATGGGACTCTCCAAAGTGGGTCCTGATATTTCAAACATTTACCCTTTAAATGCACTTACCACAGTTTCATACACTGTTTGTTAATTTCATTACTTCAGGGTACTTGAGATAACAATCTCCAAAAATTAAGTACAATCTACACAAAAAATGTAACACACTGAATTATTAAACTGTAATAGTTTAGCACCCACTTGGCTCCACAGCTGTCCTGGTATGGTGTAAGGCAGCTTCTATTTTGGGAGATTGCTATTATAATGCGCACATCACAGTTATGCATAACTTTCTGTCCTCGAGTTGACAATCTCAGTTTCTTCTGCTCTTTCCTTACACTTTAGTATACTAAGACGTAACTCATGATTATTGTACTCAGTCACATAAGAGAAACGTTACTTGAGAAACGACATAAGTTTTTGAATGTTAAGCCTTGGATATAACTTATTTCTCCTCTGCAAGAAAAGTAAGACTGAATTTCCTTCTGGGTAGTACTAGCAGGTTTATATGGTCTAAAGTTGTGGATGACATAAAAGTAGCAGATACAGTGATTTATAAAAATAAGGACTTATAAAACAAAACAGAAATAAGTTGCCTAATTGTATTTATTGAGAAGTCGGGCATCGCACATTTATTATAAAAGAGGGAAAAAAAAACGAAAGAAAAAAGTAAAGGATGTGGCTTGGATTACATACAATAATAAGAATTTTGAAATGCAGATGCAAAATATTAGGCAATCTGAGAAAAGTAATTTATTGGATAAAAAAATGTACTACGTTTATAAACTGCAATGTGATTTTACTATCATAATTCACAGGTGTGGGGTAAAACAAAGTTCTCAGTCATATTCTTAAATCTAATAAGAAAATCAAAATTTAAAGAGGTTGGAGAACATGCAAAGAAAAATTGCAAAAGACACTGCAGAATTTCACAATACATCATATCAGCAAGATCTTTATTGATTGGTTTAAATAAGGAAGCTATGATTCAGCATTGACTCATAGCAGAATCAAGAATAAACATTTTCTAACAAGCATAGGACTGCACTGGTTGAAGAACTGAGATGTAACAAGAACTTGGGTCATAAGGTTGAGGGGAAGTTCATTTGAAAAATCAGAGAACAATTTTGTTACCAGCTTGTAATAAACCAAATAAACCTTTAGGCAAATTCAGAAGAGGTCTAAGAAATTAAGGTAAAAAAAAACAAATGGTCATAAATGTCTGATTACTTGAATTATCTGTTGTAGCTTTCAGTGAAATGTATGTAAAACTTCTGACACACTTCAAACAAAATGCATATTAAACTGCATGATTTTTTAATTATTAAGAAACAATGCATATTAATAGCTGGAGGTAATGAAGTTAAAGTATTGCTATTAAGTTTTCCACTCTCCTGATTTTTAACTAAGGAAGGCTATTGCACTAAATCTTTTCTTTGCTAAAATGGAATATACCCACCCCATTGTAACCCTATACTACATGCATTCCCCCCTTCACCACCTTACTCATGTGTGCTAACCCTAATTGTAACCCTAACCCTACACATTACATTACTAACAACCTTTTCCATAACTGTACTAATAGTCAAGTAAAATTGACACAGAATATCAACATTGATCTAAATTTTTCTGCACACTCCTGCTTATTTGCATTATGTAAAACTATATATAGCCATATGTGATTCACTCACAGGGACTTTAGTTGGTCTGTGTAAGGTGTGTGCTGGAGTCCCTCAATCTTCTTAGTTAGAAACCTTTGAGGTCTCTCCAATTGCTACAAGTGCTTTGTACGGTACATGCCGAAAACAGCATTATACTCAATTATGGACCTGATTAGTGACGAGTAGAGAGGGGTTATAACCTCCTTTGCTCTAGAGGCAATGTCTTTGCTAATCAAATGTGCTACACAGAAAGCCTTCCTTACTACAGTAGACACATGGTGGTCAAAGTTAAGGTCTCAGTCTACTTGTGATCCCAGATCTTTTATCACTTTGTAGGTATATAGGGTGCTGTTGTTAATTTGATAATGTTAAGGGACATTGTTTTTACTGAACGGAATGATGATGCATTTCTTTGCATTTAGTTTAAGACCATGACAGACACCAGTTGGTCTGAGTAATATGACATAATTTGGGGATTCAATAATTTCACCTAATTTGCAGTTGTCTACAAACATGGTCAGCCACAGCCCCTTAGTTTTGGCCTGAACTTCTGAGAAGTATATACCAAACAGTAGGGGGCTCAGCACTGAACCTTGTGGCACCTTGCTGGCGACACATCTGCTGGTTGATGTGGAGTCCCCCTCTTTGATAGTGTGTGACTGGTTTGTGAGCCAGTTGGCAACCCATCTTACAACAAAAGGGTTTACATTCAATTTGGTAAGTTTATCAGTAATGCCCGAGTGTGGGATTGTATCAAAGCCCTTTGCCAAGTCTATGTATGCTGTGTGCACAGATTTGACCTCGTCAATGGACCTGGTCACATTTTTGAAGAAATCAATCAGGTTTAGTGGGCAGAAATTACCCTTGATGAAGCCGATTTGGGTCGGATCCAGGGTTAGGAGGTCACCTATGTCTTTATTTATGAGGTCCATGATGATACGTTCCATGGCTTTACAGATGAAGCTGGTCAGACTTATGTGTCTATAATTCCCTGAGTCTGTTACTAAGCCACCTTTGTAGAGGGAAATAACTGTTGCTGCTCCCATCACACAGGAACAAAGCCAGTGGTTAGGCTGTGATTGAATAGGTTTCTCAATGGTGATGCTAGTTCATGTTTTAGTTTGTTTAGAAGACAGCCTGGGATGCTGTCTGGTCCCATAGATGCTGAGTTCCTTTGCTTTAGACAAGGCTTTAATGACCCTGCTCTTTGGATATGTATGGTGGGGGGGGGGGGAGTTGTGGGAAAGGTTTGTGACAAGTTTGGAGAGGATAAGGGAGTGAAATGTTCACCAAATCTGTCTGGTAGCAGGTCTACTATCTCTGTGGGATCAGTGTGTATGATACTGTTAGTCACTAGTTCGGCACATGCTTGGGTCCTACCTTTTAGGCTACTTACATAGCTGTAAAAGGCCTTATTGTTATCCTTGGCTGTGACTGCTACGTTTTTCCTCATAGTTACCCTTAGAGGATTTGACATGTTGTCTTATCACGTCTATATTACATAATCAAACTTTAAAAAATTCGAATGTCATATGGTCAACACCATATGATCGAACTTTCAAAAGTTTGAAAATGTAATAAAAAAATAAATAAACCAAAGAAAAAGCCTACCTGAATGGTTTAAGCAGGGGGGCAAGCCCCCCTACACCCCCTCCCAATCTTTAAATATACCACCTCCAAGATTACACTACAGTGCAGAAAAGGGAAACCTTCCCATTCCGCACTGTACAGAAATCTCTGTTGAAACGTTCAAACTTTTAAAAGTTCGATCATATGGTGTCGACCATATGACGTTCGAACTTTTAAGAGTTTGACAACATGATCTAGACCCTGTCTTATCTGCCTGTTGAGGAAGAGGAGGGTGCTTTTCCATTGTTGAGGCCTCACCTTAATTTTCTTAGACAGCAACTTTATGCATTTGTTGTAAAGTTTGTTGATGCTGGATGTCCACCAGGGCATCTTTTTTTTACTTGGGACTCTGGCTTTGATTCTCTCTGGAACATCAGAGTCTCTACATTTACACAAGTGATTGTGCAGGGCTTTAGTGTAAGCTTTGTTGCAGTTACCACATACAGCTGGGGGTGGGGCTTGGAATGCATTTATTCTTTCACTTAGGAGGGTATAGATTGCTTTGGTGAAGTTTTTTTTAGTCTGACTTCACCCTTTCTGAGTTCTGGTGTTAGTGCCAGTTTGAAGACAACTGATTTGTGGTCATATTTAACTAATGAGGGTCCAACAGTTGCTGTGGTGCATCTGTTTGTCATGTTAGTAAGGACCAGATCTAGTATGTTTGTTCCTCTTGATGTGGTTTGAACGATTTGTTCCAGGGCATTTGCGTCAACAAAGTCAAGGAACTTTTGCGCTAGTGAGTTAGGGCTAGAGTAGGTTTCCCAGCTGATAGTGGGATAACTGAAATCCCCCATGACCATGGTGCTTGGTGATATTTGGATTGACTCCAGTTTGGTCAAGTAGGCCATCATGATTCATGGAGAGGGCTCTATAACTAGCTATGACTTGCATGGGGGTCTTACCCATAGTAATTTGAACTTAGAGTAACTCCATGGAGTTGTCCAGTCTAACTAGTTGGGAGGTGAATTTAACTCCATTATAGATAGAAACACCACCTCCTTTGATTCTTACATGTTCATTTTATGGTCTGAAGGTGTGGAAGACATTGTAGCCTTGCAAGGCCAGGATACTGTCTGAGGCCTTGAACCAGGTTTTAATGACTGCACAGACATCTGTGTCCTTCTGTGATAGAAGTGCTTCCAGGTGATGCAGTTTTTGGTTTAAGCTCCTACCATTTAGCAGCATAACCCTTATTTTGTTATGGAAAGGTTTTTCAAAAGTAAGGTTTAGGGTTAGCGTTAGTGGCAAGGACAGGTATTGAATTACCTGGTATTAAGGAGACGCAAGGGGAGTAAAATCCTCCTACACCAACTTGCTAAAGCATGCTAACCTCAAACTTGCCATTGCCCCTAACCATGCACCTTATCTTTGAAAAAAACATGTTCATCTGAATATGTAATGTGGTTTTGGTGACTGGATTGCAAAAGGAAACTTTTTTCAATTTTTGTGAATTTTGCAATATGTTGATTTTTGAAATGCTGGCATTAATTACTTCAGTATTGATGTTTCTGCCTTTTAATAATTAAACATATACTTGTGTGTGTGTGTGTGTGTGTGTGTGTGTGTGTCACGGGCATCCCACTGAAATGACAGAATGCCGACTCCCAGAAAATCGACATCAGAATGTCGGGCTGGACAAATATCAGCACATTCTGTGCATGCTCTGGGGATTACTCCAAAGTGGACTAAACCAACAGCAATTGTTTTTGCAGAAGGAAAGGCCCCTCATACCTCCACACCCCCTGCCAATTATACATACTAATTCCAAGATCACACAATCCCCAGGGAAAATAAATATTCCCCTATCTGGGGGTCTGTCTATCTCCCAATGTCCACCACCTTTCTGCGTCAATAAAATGGTGTTGATCTCCCGGGTGTTAGCATTCTGTCATTTCAATAGGATGTCTAACACCCTATATATATATATACATATATATATATATATATATATATATATATATATATATATATATATATATATATATATCATGGTACATGTGAATCTTAATAAATCAGAGCAAGTAATGCTGAATAACTTTATGACAGAGTAAGAATAATTAACATATATCTTTAATAAACATACAAAGGGGAACAATAGTTTAGGTATTGTACATGGGGACTTGTGGTGTCAGTTTAAAATGGTTTATTTGTCCTTTCATATGAAATAGTAAACTTGAAACTATTAATTCACGTTTGTAGAATAATACTATTTTAACAAAATTGAAGCTTAAGATTTTAGAAAGGCAGCCTATGAAATAATGTTGACTGGGTTATTTTGCTTAAAGATAATAAAGCAGACAGACTTCAAAATATACTAAATGAAACAATATTACAGAAAATGAGTCATACAATATCAAACAAAGCAGTGTTGAAATAGGATGTAAATTTTGGGCAAATTAGTTAAAAGTTAAAAACCTTATTTAAAAAAAAGATAAATGGACGAGATTGTCAATGATTGCAAATAAGTGTAAATATAACAAGAAAGCACTATGGGAAAGGCTTAATTAACAAGATAAATAACACAAAAGTATTATATAGACATCTGAAAATAAGGTAATATACCAGAAGTAAATCTAAATTTACTTCATTTAATTGGGGAGAAGTGTAATTTCTACTTGGTAGTACTTGGCAGTTATAAGAGTTTCCTTAATAAATGTGAAGAACATAACTCATAGTAATCATTTTAATAAGCAAGAAAATCAATTCATTTAAATTTGCAGCTTCACTCTGGCTAGATGAAATTCCAGTAAAAATTCAGGAGCAACATGCTGAGCAATAATATTTCCTGACAATGTCATGATGAATAAATTATGAGTTGATGTCTAAGGTCCCTAATCTTGGAAACATTTAACGTTCTTTCTCAGTTAAAGGGTGGGCAGAAAAAAAATATTGTGGATTGTAGACAGAACCATATGAGTAGATTTACTTGTAGTCTTATAAGTAATTACTTAGATATATCCTTAATATCATGTGTTGATATGAAAAAGAAAAACACTTTTATGAGGCCTCTACACACTAATTAGTTGCCTTTTACAAATATGTACATGAACCAGCTGATGAAGGACTGCTTGCCAGTTTTATATGTTTTCACTTGGTTAAGAAAATATCCACTAAGTAATACCATACTGATTGTTCAATCTGCTTGCTAGCTGATTATCTGAAAAAAAATATAGTGTGAAATGTGAGTGACAATTTTCAGAGTGGTGGACCTCTGGTTGTGGAATTTCACTGGGAACTAAACTGTGCATAGTCCTCTTGAATGTCTATCTTAATGATAAACTTAGAGCTAATTGCTTACTATTATTTAACTATGTAGCTGATCTAAAACTATTTAGGAGGTACTTAAGACTAACAGCATTAGCTTTCAAAACTTTAAAGATAAAACTACATCCTTTCAAAAGCCTTGTCCCCCTTCTTAGTGTCATATAGGCTTCTGAGGGGAGATCTCTGCCTTGCCGATAGAACCCCAACAGACCCTATCTTCTCAGATCCACTGCACATCTCTAAGTCCAATGGTGGCATAAACACCTGCTAAATGGATAATCTCTTCTTCAACTTAAATAGAACATCTTGGGTGGTAGATATGTATCACAGAGGATTCCACTTCTTTAGAATTCTCTTCCTGTCCACATAAAGTACTCCCCTTACTCTATTCAAACTTAATCTGGTCAGATGTAAGAGAAACTGCAAATTCACCTGATTTAGCATCCTATTCCCATATATACAGGGGGTAACATGTAAATGTTCTGCCAAACTCTGGGTTACTCGTACTTAAATTATAAGGGCTATAAATGCCATGGGCATGCCTTCAAAATTGTATTTGTTTTAGCCCCAAGTCTTAGACCAGCAGGCTTGAAGATGTTGCAGTAGTTATACCTAACAACTGAACATGGGTTCCTACACAATCAGTGAATTTTAAGACCTCTACAAGACATTACCTTTCTTCATGGGCTCCATAGTGTTGCTAGGTGTGCTGTCAGCTTTACTCATACCATATTTCTCTTTATTTCAAGATTACTACCTAACTGAATGTTTTGGAACTTTCATCTCACCTGTACAGATTTGCTGTTAAAACACCTCTCACAGAGAAGTACTCCATAATTTAAATTTCTCCTCATTGCAATAACCCTAAGTTCTGATGAGGCTCTCTGTGAAAGTGCAGACAGCTATGGTATGACAAACAAATATAATGCATCGCTCGAGTAACTTCAAGGAAACACACTGACAGTTCAGCATGCAGACTAACTGGTTCTTAATTTGTACCTGAATGCACATTAGACATTCCAGTGCATTAGGACAATAGTTAGTCATGGGAGGTCTGGGTTTTTCCACTCTTAGGATGTCAGATTTTTTTTCCTTTAGCAGCATTGCTCAGACAGCCTTCCTACTGAAGCACATGATCTCACCTGATGCAATGCAACCTATTTTAGCTGGTTGTGACATGGTGCCAGGCTGTACATGTATATTGCCTGCAGCACAGGATGCTTCATATCAGACTCCATCACTTATACATACTTATACTTTGATGTCAATTATGGTTCGAGGCTATAAACATGATAGTGGTATTTTATGGAAGAGACCACCTTTCCAGCCAGAAGTAAAATGAATTAGGACACTTTTTTTGTTGCACAAAGGTCTTTAAAACCTAATCTTAAACATTTAATAATATATGAATAATAGGAAATAGCAATCTGAAGGCATGTTTTTATGTTACCTCTAAGAAGCAAGCTAGTACATAACTATACAACATGGCATGTACAATGTACTCTTCATTCCAAAAAGGATATATAGATTTATAGTTGGGTGCTAGGCTGGAGGTCAAGGAGACTACTGAGGACCCTGGCTCAGTTTCCTAATTACCTCAGGGCACTGTCTTGTTAAGTGACTTGTTCAGAATCATGCAGCAGGCAAAATGAAGGAATCAAACCCTGGACTACTAGGAACAGCTTTGTTAACAGCTCATAGCTTTAACCCTCTGTGCTGCCAGACTAAGGAAGAAACGTACGAGAAATAAAACTAAAGCTATATAAATGCCAAATGATGAAGGATGGCTTGGGCAAAGCCTGTTGTTACACAGACAGGATATGCATCTTTACTACCAGTGATGTGAGATAAGCTGTGTATCGAAGATATCAAGGAACTGGTGACATACTTAACTGTCCAGATGTTTACAGAATGTCCAGACCTTTGCCTCATATTTTTGGTCTCTTCCTCATAAAATTTTCTTCCAAATTTACTGAGGATTGAAGTCACTAAATAATGGCATACATCTGAGTTTCATATCATTAAGAAAATGCATGCTAATACAAATCCTGTTATTCTAGCAATGTTCTAAGACCGATATTTAAAATTTGCCCCTATTTTTGGGCCTTTATCCACCCATTATGTTAGGCTTTGTCTGGATATCTTGCACTAAGAGGTTGAGATGGATGACTGATGAGAGCAACAAAGCTGAAGCGTGATAGGGTCAGGTATCGTTCACTCTGCGGGCAGTGAGAGTTGGGGGATGTGTATTGATTCAGTGATTGTCTGAACTCCGGTAGAGTACAGACAACAGATGCCCTCAATGGGACACCAGCTCTCTGAACTGACTAGTGCATTCAAATACATGCTTACTAACATACACTTACACAGGAACAGAAGACACACTACACTGGCTGTGTCCACAAAGACAGGTCATTGATTATGCTTGCATTAACTGCCACAATGCAATTTACAGTGGGGAAGCTGTAGAACCTCACATCTCATTATCCATATTGTTGTTGGAGGGGGTGGGAGACTAGTGGAGACAATATAGGGGACATTCCAAGAGAATATGGCAAATGAGTTATGTAACAGTACTTTTAGCAGGCCTTGAATATACAGTGTTTTGAAATTTGAAAAATAGGGCCATAACTTAGCAGTAATAAACATGACTGTGGAGACTTGTATATGAAAAAAAACAGACTTCTATAACAATTTTGCCCATGCACTTAAGAAAAGAATGAAAATATAAGTTTAAAACCATTCAAATGTAATCTGACATTGTACCATAAAATCCCATGCAAGGGTATTCTGCAAGCTGCAGTAAGGCTATGATAATGTTAAAGCTTTAATATGAGGAATTTATGGACTAGATTTTCTCCCCAGCATATACCATCAACTAAGTAAAAGTTTAATGAAAGCAAAATATCTAAAAACAATCTGAATTTGAGCAGCATTACTCAGGGATGTTAGACTTCATTTCATTTAGTGATAATAAAACTGTAGTGCAAAAAAGTTAAAACTGTATTTTTACAACCAAGATTGTCCGATTCTGTCACTGCAAGTCTCCCACAGCCCTTCCAAAATTGAGCCACCGCTTGATATCAACAATGTGCCCTCCCATAAACGCATGAAATGTATTGCTTTACAGTATTGAAACATATTGACTATTACAATCTGCAACAACACATACGCACTTGCACGCACACACACACACACACACACACACACACACACACACACACACACACACACACACACTACTTAATACATTCCTCTTGTCATATTAATCTTCAGTCTTATAATACACACACTGATCATAATCTTCCACATTTATCCAGATTTCACACACAGTTGATGCCAAGCAATTAAATTAAGTATACAGTGGGGGAACCTACTGGTGGGAATAAACTGAATGGTCAAGCTTCAATTGCCAAAGCTTCAACCTGTTGATAAGCAGAGTTCCTCCACAGCAGATCAATATCGGCAAGTTGTACTAGCAGGGATGCTGTTTTGGGAGGAATTTCTCCATTCTTTGACTTGGTGTGACGATGAGGTTGGTATATATAAAATCAGGGGATGCAGGGGAGCTTGCCACACTGCAGAAACCACTTAAAGAAATGTTTTTCAACAGGTTTTTGGGCAAATGCAGTTTGAGGATTCCAATCGTTTTGTGCATTTGCTTTCATCCACTCATAGTGGAAGGTATACAGCTATTGCAAATTTGTTGGATCTCTCCAGAAACAGGCCTCACCACTGCATAAATGCTTTTCTGCTGTAAGTTCAGTCCTTCATTTAAAGCTCATGATTTTTAATGGTATTATTCTATTACTTGACTTGTGAAACTGCGGCCGTTAACCCATAATAGGAAATGTAAGGAAATGAGCAGCAAAATCAAAGCAACAACTGTTGCTACACATTTGTCCTTGTTACTTAGATCTAATATGATTAGTTTAAAAGGTAAATTAATATGCCAATAAGAATTTGCATACTTATCAATTGGGAAGAGAGATTGGATAAGCAATTTACAAAGAAACAATGGGGGGTATATGTATGACTCCCAAACATGCAACAAAGTCTTGATGATTTAGGATCTTTTGCTTGGAAGTATTTGGACAGGTATTTTTATACCCAAAGTAGAATCCAAACAATTTTACCTTGGGTAAATTGCAAATGTTGGATATGTGATGGTGAAGCAAGAGGTAACTGGGAACATATTTGTTGGGAATATAATGACTTGGCAGACTTTAAAAAATCCCTGCAGACTACTCTATCAGACATATTGGGTGAGCAAATTTGAATAACTAAGACATTTTTTGAGCTATGATACAAAATCAGGATTACATAGACATAGTTAAGGCCTTGCTGAGTCTAATTATGGTGGCTGGCAAAAAAGCAATTACTAAGAAATGGAAATAAGTCTAAACCAGCTGTACTAGAAGTAGTGAATATAGTAAAAGAGAGAGAAAACAACTGAAATGGGATCTATAGAAAAGAGAAGGACCAAATTACATAGAAAAAATGGAAATTGTAGGAACAATACATGCAGAATAATGTTTTTGAGGAGGGATGAGATTTAAAAGAGGGCAGGATTTGTATGAAAATATTTGACTGACAATGACTGGATAGATAAGTGATGTATAACGTTTGCAACAAAAAATATGTCAAATAGAGTTTGTTTTCATTTATATAAATGTATCACATGACATATGTGTCACACGTGATACAACATTCTTGTTATAAAATGTATTTATTATTTTATTTATTGACATTTGTTAACTGGGTTAGTCCAGCTGGGCCAGAAACCCATTTTCAGTGGAGACCTGTTGAGAAAAGCTCCAGTTACAGACAGTTAACAATACATAAAAATTCACAGTCCATGATACAGAAATAGTTAAGGTACATCAGATCAGGAGATATATATACAATAGTGATAATTTGTTTAAGGGTATGTACAGCAATAGAGCTTTCAAAGCCATATATACAATTAATGAAGTGATGGAGAAGTGTGTGTTAAGGATGTAATATTTAGGAAAACTACATCCGCGGTTTTGGTGCTGCGGTTGTCACCTCACAGTAAGACACTGTCTGGTTCGATTCTCAGCTAGAGCGTCTTCTGCGTAAAGACATGCGTGAATGGGCGTACCTTCGTTGAAGGTTGTGCATCAGGGCTGGTAACTTGGCATGTAAAAATCAACTACCAATCATTAGCGGACCAGAGTTCCGCTGTGGCGACCTATAACCGGGAAAAGCCGAAAGACACAACAACATGTGTAAGGTGAGAGAGCTGAAGTGTAGGTGTAAGGTGAGAGAGCTGAAGTGTAGGTGTAAGGTGAAAAGGTGTAGGAGAAGGTGGAGTAAGATTCCTAAGGAAAGAAGGATTATCGGAGGGAATGTAATCTAGAGCAAAGTGTGGGAGTGTAGTGGAGTTAGGTAGGGTCATGACAGGTGCAAGTCTTGCTGTTTAGAAGGTGAATTTTCATTTCTTTTCTAAAGTGTATAGGGTGGGCAATGGAACGTATGAGTGTTAGACGTTTATTCCAAGCTTGGGCAACTGAAGATTTACATAGTAGTTTACCGACAGTTTTCTTAGGTTGGTAAATATCTAGGAGTTGCTGATTTGAGGTTCGGAGGGTACGAGCGGGACTATAAGTGGATACTAGGGGAGGAGAGGGCAGGGCAGGAGGATGGTTTGTATAATGTGGAGTGTATGATTTGAAATTGTGATAGTAGGAGTTATTGTGGGAGTCCTAGCCATTGAGGAGAGTTGAGCGCAAGGCATTGGTATGAGTTATAAGGAGAGTTAATGACAAATCTTGGTATTTTGTGGTATGTTTGTTGGAGTTTGGCCAGGGTTGTGGACTGAATGTTAGGACTGGGATGGCATAAAAAAAATGTATACTTCTCATTATTAGATAACATATTTTGATTTGCAATATATCTAGCTAAAATTTTCTTTAAAATTTCCAAGGATTTTACTAATCTTTGCTAACTAGATGTATAGCAGCTTGCAGTAAAAGTCTGGGACAAACTTCAAACCATGGATCAGCAAGTACAAGCTAGGTGGTTATATGTAAGCAATACATCAGTGGTCCATCTGCAGGTAAGAATACTGTGCATGTTGGCTGTAGTCTTGCTTTCGGTGATGGATTCTGGAATGTTATCAGCTGTAGCTTCTGAAACTTTTCAAGCGGGTTGCTTTTTGTCTATTCTGGTCTCTGCTATATTATTCCTAATAAGTGATTTCTTTTGGATTTGCTGCTCTGTTTGTATTATAACTATACATACTCTCTCATTAGCGAATTCCACGTTAGTTCCTATAGTCACATTATAACTATACACTTATGTCTCATTCTTGTTTTACTTATTAGATCAGTTATTTGCAGCACATCCTTTTTAAGCAAAGCTTAGGATTACGTTTCACAGATTCTGACATAATTAGTATTTACTTTTAATTCATGACCACCATGGAAAATAAGACTGTACAAGTGTATCAGTGTGCCATTTAGAACCAAAATCTAGCTGTATAAATAAAACATGGATTGCAATCTCATGATTCCTGCAACTGTCACACACTGTTCATTTCTCAAAGTGATCATGTATGCATGTATGTGTGTGTGTGTGTGTGTGTGTGTGTGTGTGTGTGTGTATGCCTATATCTATATCTACATCTACATCTATAAATATATCTATAGATAGAGATATTTAGAGAAGTACTTACAATCTTTAAAACTCTCAAATATTGGCATCGTTAATATCAACACATGCAAATCAACAAGAAGTATGTCAGTACAGCATTGTGCATGCTTTGAGCATAGCCTTGGAGCATGCAGAAGTAGAACATTTTTTTGCAGGGAGCAAGTGACCTTATACCCTCCCCACTCTGCTATTTCTATATACACCAACTCCAAGATCGCACAATCCCTGGGGAAGGGGAGTATTGTCCAATTCTAGGAAATTGCCCATCTCACTCACCAGAAAACTGTTTTGTCGTTCAAAGTGAGCTGACAAGATAGACATTGACATGAGAGTTCTGCTTATTTTAAGAGCTCCAATATGTCTATAATATGTGTGTGTGTGTGTGTGTGTGTATATATATATATATATATATATATATATATATATGTACATACACATACACACACACACACACTAGTATGTATGTCTGAGTCAGTGCTGGGAGAATAGCAGACACATGAGTGTATGCATTGAAAGATTTATAACTTTGAACCTGCTTATTAAATTTAGACAGGGAACACTTTACTGTTTCTTGAGAAGACTGGAGGCAGGAGGGCTGAGGATAATAATGCTCTATAGAAAATTGGCTAGTCATTCATTATCAGAATGTTGAAATGCATCATTCAGAATAATAACATTCTCAAACCATGGGGGTTACAAGTCACAGATAAGGGTTTGCATTCTTATGAAGATGTCCATGACCTTGAAATATGTCAGGCAAAAGCTGTAATTAGCAGTCTCTGTAAGCAAATAAAAGCTAGTACAGAATCACGCACAAGTCTATGACAATCAAAAAAAACTGAGGAACAAGGTATGGATCTGCTTTCAGTAAAATGTATACATTTGACTTGTATTGCACTGCCTTGAACTTCTCTTATTTGTATCTAATTGCATAATTTCATCACCGCGTCACTAAGGAAATACCAGCCCTGTTTTACCTATTGCGGATGAAACAAAGGAGATAGCAAAACATATTATCATTTTAGAATTTTGATGTGAACAAAGTAAAAGTGGGCACATATATATATATATATATATATATATATATATATATATATATATACAGAGAGAGGGAGAGAGAGAGACCTTTTTTATAAACTTTATTTTATTTCATTTTATTATTTTGTGTGTGTTGTTTTGGGGTGGGGTCCTGGCCAAGCCTTGGTCATCATTTGCACAACAGACGCTTCACTTCCAGTTTGGTTCTAGGAGGGAGGGAAGCTCTGGGTGAAAAAGGCAGAGGATCTCAGGGAAGCTTTGTATAACATGTTTTCTTTGTTATATACCACACTCAACCTTCTCTCTCTCTTCCTTGGATGGATGCCATATGTACAGCTTATTTAAGTGGGTGTTATGCCTGACAGGTGGTTCGACGTGACTAATATGCATCAGGCAGCCAGCTCAAGTGGAAGGTTATTTTTTTCTTCTTGTTCCTTCTTGGCCTAGGACTACATCACCTGGCTAATTCTAAGGAATACAGAAATAACAGTCTACTGTCTCAAAGGTACCAAGGAAATGTATTAACACTTAAAAAAGCACGGTGGTGCGAAAGTTTGTGTGTGTTTGAAATAAATTAATTTCCTTGGTACCTTTTTGGCGTAGACTGTTCTGTTTTACACATTTGTTTATACTTGGCTTAGGTTTTACTTGTTTGAGCTGCCCATATTTTGCGTTTTAATTCTAAGGAATACTCCCTGCTCTTGGATGCCTGTCCTACTGGAAAGCTGGCCTTGGGTAATACAGTGGCCCGAATCAGTGAACTGTAACCTGAGCCACTAGCTGGACTTGGGTTGCTAGTGCTGTAAACAGGAACTCTTCCTCTGCACCGCTGGATTAGGAACTGATGGGGAGCAAAAAGCAGCAGTCGTATCAACCACATGACCTTTTCTTATCACTTGTAAAAAAAGCATTGGTGTCTGGCAGATCTACCCAACAAATGGCAAAAATCAGCTCACTACTTTCAAGAAAAAAAAAAAAAAAACTGTTCTATTTCTCTGCTAAGTCCCTGAGTGGTGCAACGGTTAGTGCAGTCACCTCACAGCTAGAGGTTTCTGGTTGATTCTCGACTGGTGTGCCTTCTGTGCAGTCTGCACATCTTCCCTGCATTCATGAGAGTTTCCTGCTGGTGCTTCGGTTTCCTCCCATATTCCAAAGACACAAGTCTGGAGCAATTCTTCCTGGGTCTCCACTGAAATTGGGCTCTGTCCCAGTTGGACTTTCCCATTAAACAAATGTTAAATAAATCAAGTTATCGACTATACATGTTGTCAGTTATGCAACTCTATGGTATCTGTGGCTGGCAAGCAATGGAACCACCGCAATATGATGTCATACAAACTGGCTCAGTGTCATGAATTCTCTCATCTACTCAGTATAACTTGCACAGCAATGTACTTATTTAACTGAATATGCAGCTTAATCGCAATTAGAACCACAAAGTTTTGCATACAGATGACTTACCCCATACTGACTACAATCACTTGCTCTGGTTTTACTCTCAGGGACAGATTATTTCCAGCAGAAAGCAAGTTCATCACTACTTGTCGTCAGGCATTATTGATGACATTATTATGCCATGTGGATATTGTATTCACACATAGCTCTACTGATAATCTGCAGAAGGTAGCCACAGGATAAATGTGCCTTCAACGTGGTAGTGAGGCTTCAAACTATGGATCCTAACATTGGCAGGAAATGTCCCTGGCTACTGCTGAGCACTGAGGTCCATGGCAGCAGAAAACAAACTCTAACTGCTTCCTATTGAATGGTCTGCCTTATTTTATCTATGTACTAGTTTATGAGTATGTGAAACATAAAAAAAAAGTCTGGCAAATGTTAGCCTCATAAAAGACATAACATGCACACTTACTGTCTTCAAGAAAATTTTGAAAATGCCTACAGAAGAAATATGCTGAAATGAGAATCCAGTATCAAATAATCATTAAGATCTTTCACATGTGTTAAAGAGTATGTGGTGCAACTTCGGCCATGATTCATTTTAGAACAATTCTTGTACTTTGTTTCCTGAATTCTTTATGAGAATATATATATACTTTATATAAAAGCAAATAATTCTGCAATTATTCTACATAATATATCAAAACCTACATTTACTAAGTCAGGTGGCTAATTTTTATATGTACTGGTAATGACAATGTCCCGAGTTAATGACTTCTTAGACCGTCTCTTGAAACATAGTGTTTCTAGTTTACGGAAATGTTCTGAGTTTTGCTAACGGTTAGTAGCTAAAAAGCCCTTCATGGTATCTTTAAAATTTATTCCTAATAGCGAAAATGCATTTTGTTAGTATTCAAAATTGTATTTTATCAAACTGCACATCACCGCCAACCACTTACTGTCACAAAAGGTATTAAAAATAATTAATGGCTGTGCCTGGTAATCTGCCACCTCATAACTGATTATTGGGAGAAGAAAATATGTCTGTGGTGAGTTAAACTAGGTGAGAGGTGGTGCTGTCCTTTAATATT
The DNA here is from genome assembly GCF_019279795.1 of Protopterus annectens. NCBI lineage: Eukaryota > Metazoa > Chordata > Ceratodontiformes > Protopteridae > Protopterus > Protopterus annectens. The sequence continues at coordinate 454,258,366 of NC_056747.1, read as the reverse complement.
TCATTATTTTGCTCTGTCTTCAGAAGCAAAATATATTAAATATGCTAATGCATTTTCTTCAAAAGGAGACTGAAGAGGATTAGGCCTGCTATTAACCCCCACAGAACCCCTCCAATACAATCAGTTACTCTAAACAGGGCACCTAACAACTTCTTAGCATTACAATTCTGAACACTGCCAAAAATAATGGGTGGACAAAGGCCCAAAATCGGGGACAGATTTTTAATATTGCTTTTAGAAATGTGCTGCAATAGCAGGTTTTGCATTAGTATGCATTTTATGAAAGATATGAGGTCTGAAACTCAAATGACCGTTATTTTTTTAGTGATTTCAGTCTTAATTGATTTGCCAGAAAACCACAAATTTTATGAGAAACTCGCCAAACAGATGAGTCAAAAATAAGAACATTATGTGAAACTTTGGACAGTTGAGAAGTATGCACCTAATTTCTTTTTTCTGCAAGGAATTACCAGAAATGAACATGATCTGACAGCAACGGTCCTAATTTCATAACACTCCCTATGGTTGTATTCATTGGAAGGGTGCAAACTGATTAAAGAGCAACACCCCCTCATCCACCTTCTTGACCCATCCTTTATGATCTGTAAACAAGCACTGCTTCTCTTTCATATTTAATTGGCATGCTTGTAAATATTTTAAAGAAACAGTAAATATCATGCTTAGGGCAGCTGCAGTGGTGCAGCAGTTAGCGTTGCCACCTCACAGCAAGAGGTTCTCCAGTTCGATCCTCGGCTGGGATGCCTTCTGTGCGGAGTCTGCATGTCCTCCCTGTGGTTGCGTGGGTTTCCTCCCACATCCCAAAGTCATGCTGTAGGTGGATTGGACACTCTAAATTGGCCCTAGGCATGAGTGTGTGCATGGGTGTGCCTTCTGTGGAAGGTTGGGTGCCGGTCTGGCAAGTCGACACCATAAAACTCGACTGCCAATCATGAGTGGACAGGTGATCTGCTGTGGCAACCCCTAACCGGTAAAATCCGAAAGAAGAAGTAAATATCATGCTTAAGGCAATAGTTAGGCAAACACATAAAAAAGTACATGTTGAAAGTTATTTTATTGGATTTCCATTGCTGTAAATGAGCAAAATATTAGCTGAAACTCTTACACCAGAGAGAGATGCAAGATAAACAAAACTGTACTGAAGTAATAAGTAAGAGGATAGGATGTTTGCATATGGTCTTCTGCATTGTATATTTTTCTGACTCCATTTCTGTACAACATTGTGTTATCACAATGGAGTCAGAAGTCTATGTCTGTATGCTTGTGTACTTCTATGCACACACACATGTACATATGTTTATGTGTGTGTATTATTAGAAGAGATAGTAGAAGACAAACATATTTTAGCATCATAAAATAATGCTGACGTTCTACAGTGTCCACTATTTTCATCTGAGATGTGACAAGAAAATCTGTTAATGTTCTCATTTTATAACTTCCAGGTTATCATCAGATGAGACAAACAAAAAAAAAACACTAACAAAAAAAGTGAAAAGTAGACAAATATGTGAAATAATATTTGACATGGGAAAATATGTTTCAAAAATACAAGATTATGATTTTCTGACAGAGACTCCAAGTTCTTGGCTGTCTGAAAAGTTGATAACATTTAAAAAGTCATGCATTTGTGCAGTTTCTGCTACCGAATACCATAGTTGATAGAAACACTGTCAATATGAATACAGTTTAAATATATATATATATATATATATATATATATATATATATATGGCTCTATTTTAGAATATCAAATTGCTAGAACAACAAAATATGAATTAATGAGACAAGAACACAGAAATTGCTGTAAGAATGTATGTTTATCAAGCTGAACCTTGCTAATAGTGTGAGGAACAGAGGTATTCCAATATAACTTATGATATGAATTGTTCAAAATGTAGAAGCAATCCAAACTTTTGGTATGAATATGAAAATACTTTGAATGAATAAGTTAGTGAGTACTGAAGAAGGTGAGGTCAATATAAAGTGAAACAGCACAGTATAAAATAACAGAAACTATGAGTGGTGAAAAACTGTTGATGTGCAATATACAGCAAAATATACTGGATGGACCAATGGAAAATATTGTTCTAAGTAAAAGAAATCAATTTTAAAAATCAAAGCAGAACATGACAGTGGTGAAGAATAAATAATAAAAGGTATAAGTTCACTTGCTAAAAGTGTGAGAACAAAGTAAAGATTTATTTAAAAAAATGTTAAAAATGGGGTTATATAGCACAGAAAACAGACTCGCCATCACTGAATGTGAATGGAATTAAAAATTCAGCATGGAAGTTGGGGTGCTCAGAATGTGTTTAACTCTTTTATGGGACATGATTTGTATATCTGATATAATATTTGGTTCACAACAACATAGGGGTATAGTTAAATCAATATGGGCTAGATCAGTGTGTGACATCCCCTCCCTGGGGCAGTACTCAAGGAGCCTGAATCCTCAATACTGACACTAGAGAGGGATGTTCACTTGAAATGGATACACTCAATATTTCCAGATGCAGACCTCTCTGCATCAAACACAATTTCCCTTAAGAGCATCTAGGGAACATGCTCAGTCTGGGGGCTGGTTCCTCTCTATATCTGTCCAGGGCCAGGAGTAAGACTCCCCACTGGCACAGCTTAGAGTAGAGTCCTTAGCCAGTGTTCCAAGTTAAGTCCTTTCACACCCTCTCTGTGAAACCAGTGCCTCATGTCCATGCCCCAAGTTGCTGATACACACTCCAAGATTTAATTTTCACACACAAATACACACCTGGGAAATGCTGGCACAGATTACCCACTCTAGCAACTTTGCCCAGACTATAAGGTAGATTCACTGTCACCAGTCAGTTACTGCTTGGCTCTTAAAAGGGTATTCAATTATGCTGAGTGAAGTTAATGTTAATACAAATGATAATGCTGACCAAACAGCAAGGCTTTCAGGAGTGACCAGAGTTATCACCAAATAAAAGCAGTACAAATACTCTCAAAGCTTAAATATTTTAAAAAAAGGACCAGCCACAATGAAAAGTTTAAATATGTTTAATAATAAATAATAAAATAACATGAAAATACTTAATATCTATTTGCAGAAAACACCAGAGTTTCAGTCACAGGGAATATTAAAAATAACACCAATGGAAAGTTTCACACAGTCATAGAAAAACAGTACTTCTAATCTCACTATGTTTTCCTGACTAATCTAACAGAATTACTGTTCCCTGGTTAGGTTACCTATTACCACAAGGTAAGATGATGTGGGTGCATGGTCCCTGTTGTCAGATCCAAGCCAGAATGCAGAATGCTGAGAAGAAAATTATACTAATATTTAAATATTAGTTTCTGGCTTACAGAATGATATCACACACATCTGGTCATCTGACCCTGTTTCCCATGCTATCACCAACACTAGAAGCTGACAGGATGTTAGCACATTTGTGTTACCATACACAGAGACAGAGCTTTGCTCAGATCTCCTGGAAGTCATAAAACCATAAAACCATTTCAATCTTCCTACAGGAGCTGCAGCCTATTCTCTAACACAGATATTGCATCTCTGGCTCCATTCAAAACTGTGGAATAACATCTTTATGGCTTAACCCATAAAGTAATCTAATTTCAAGAATATTTTGCAAAGTCAGGTGGCTTAGTTTAAACCTTTTCACTTCCAGCATATGTTGTTACAATGTATACATTTAATTCAGTTACAATAATACATGAACATTTCTTTTCCTTCCAGCAGGGTGCACTGTTGATACATTTTAACATAAGCAAACTTCACAAATACATTTTCAGCACAAACATCTATACAAATCAGTTTGATATACAAATGACATATACTTATTTATAAAATTCCAGCTAGCTGTGCTGGCATATGTTACGAATCCACTGCCCTATTTCTCCTGGCATGGCAAAACAAAGAGCATTAACAAATAAGAAAGGAAGGATTAAAACCAAGACTGACTTTGTTTTGCATAGGGAATCTTCAGATGAAGTAGCTTATGAACAATATATAGTGGTGTTCTCTCATAGTATGGCTATTTAGGGTGAGTTTAGAATTAACACAAGTTATTAAACTAAGGAAACATATACAAGAAGTTAAATGGACACACTTTTTGAAGAAGAGTTTAAAGCAGTAAAAATGACATACTGATGGAAGGACTCCTATCATTTTAACTTATACATACTTAAATATTCTTAAACATTTGAAATGATAAAGTAATTAAACATGCTTAAAGTCAAAGAAAGATTTATATATATATATATATATATATATATATATATATATATATATATATATATATATATATTATATATATATATATATTGCAAGTAAAATGTTGACAAAATCATATAGGTTCATAGGTAGGTACTAGGCTATTGGCCCTAGGGCCTATATAAGCCTAGCCAAAAAGATACCCTGGCTATTGCCACCCAGGAAAGTTATTTTCCTGTGCCACTGTTGAGCAGAGCCACAGAAGTGATCCCTGGGGTGAATTTCCTATTTCCCCTCCAGTCATCAATATTTTTCTTGAAGAGTGCTAATGAGGAGCTTTGTTTGATATAGACAGGTAGTTTGTTCCAGAGTATGGGAAGTCTCTGGGACAGGAATCTATCCCTCCAGCATGTTCTGTTTATTGTGGTGAGAAGGTTTAGGTCCCTAGAGCGTGTAGCTCAAAGGGATTTCTTTAAGTGGAGCATGTCCAACAGCTCTGGGTTTGACATAGCTTTGTATGTTAGGCAGAGATCGCCTCTGAGTAGGCGATATGTGACGGAGTAAAGCTGGAGATTTTTGAGATGGTCTGCATAGGGTATCTGTTTGAGGATGGTACTCCTCTTTGTGAGGTATTTCTGTGGCCTTTCCAGTTGTTGCAGATGTCTTGTGAGGTACATACCAAACGGGGAGTTGTACTCTGTAATGGGTCTAATGAGTGACGAGTAGAGGGGAACAATGACCTCTTTTTTCCTGGATATGAAACCTTTTGTGATGAGGTGTGCCACATAGAAGGATTTCCTGACTACTGTGGCAATGTGATTATCAGAGGATAGACTACTGTCCACCCGTGTCCCAAGGTCTCTTATCACACTTTTGGTGTTAAGTTTACTACAGCCTATGTGGTAGTTCATGGGTACAGAGTTTTTACCAAAGGTGATGACAATGCACTTTTTGGCACTGAGCTTGAGGCCATGGCTTTGACACCAGGCATCTGTCTTAGTGAGGCCCTTTTGTAGGATGTCTGCATCGTTAAGAGTTTCAATTATGGCTCCTAGTTTGCAGTCATCTGCAAACTTTGTTAGCCAAAGACCTTCTGTGTTAGCCTGTACTTCAGAGAAGTAGATACCAAACAGGAGAGGACCCAGGACTGAACCTTGTGGTACTCCACTTGTCACTGGTCTGAAGTCGGATTTGGAGTCTGCTACTTTCACAGTGTGGGTTCTGTTAGTGAGCCAGTTGGTAACCCATCTTGTGACATAGGGATTTATACCTAGTTTAGTGAGTTTATCTATAATTCCAGAGTGGGGGATGGTGTCGAAAGCCTTGGCGAGATCTAGATAGGCTGTGTGAACCACCCACTATACACTATAATTATGTACATTTAAAATGATTAAACATCTGCAAAAGGTGCAATATTTATAATAGTTTACCTTAAAGGGCACAGTTTCAGCACACTATAAATAACATTGTCATCAATCGCCAGTGGACTAGTAACATCCAGAAATAATTGCCTATTGAATCCTTTTTGTTCCAACAGTACACAAAATACAATTCCAAAAACCAAGCTGCTTGATACAAATATGGCTGACCAGTACAAACACTACTCTTGAGAGATTGTTCTGTTTAATGACACAAAATACATACACCAATTACCATGCAAAAAGTCCAAAACCCAACCAGAAAATTCTCAAAATAACTGTGATGAAAGCACAAATAAACTTGCACCATCTCCTGCAGTATTCATAAGGCATTTTGGTTTGTCTTTTTGGTCCAATAGTGCTTCATAATCACCTCTTCCTTGGTTACATAGAACACAATCAAATACTGAAAACAAAATTAACAACATTTTCATAAGTAGTACATACCAAGGTATGCTTAAATAAAGCATTGGTTATTTCGACTGTGTTCATAAACTCTTTTGTCTGGCTTTCTTGTAGTCTTCCCCTTTATAAAAACTTTGACAGCCAGACAATACTGCTATATGATGTCATTATAAGTAACATTTTCTTTTAACACAAAAGCTGAATTACTGTTAGTAAAAAAAATCCTTATTTATGAATATATTGGGAACAATGTCCATGTTTAAACATATTATCTTGTTGTTAGAACATAAAATTATGCACTGAAGCTTTCTTTTTAACAGCCGATTCAAGTTGGGTACCTTTTTATTAATACATTTTGGTTTATCTTCTAAAAAACTTAGTTAAATCATTTTATCCTTATCATTTTCCAATCATTTCTGATAACATTACAAATTTCAATGCTATCAATATTAATATTCATACTAAGACTAAAATACTTCAGTTCTCCTATTGTATTTAATTCCACAGAATTGTTATTTATTTAAATTAAACAATTAATTAATTTGATGTTTGTTAACCAGGCAAGTGAACTGGTTCAAGGATCCTTTTCAGTCATATTCTAGGCCATGCAAGCAGCAACAACATCCAATTAAAATACATTTTGATAAAACAAATTATAATAAGATGCAAACAAATTATAAAAATATAGTAGTATAGTAGATTAAAAAATACAGATAAAACAAATAAAAAGATGCAAGTAGTTTAAAAATACAAGATGCAAGTGGATTAAAAAAATACAAATGGTATAAATTATAATGAATAAATATAAAAAAATGTCCATCAATCATAATTTGGGTCTAAAGAATAACTACGAGTAATGGTAATGCAGTAAAATAACAGGAAGAGTACCTGTTAATAAAGGAATTAAATGTTTGAGCGAGTTTAAGTTACTATTGGAAGAGAAACTAATTTCTGTGAAAGTTGACATTGGTAGGGTGTATAAAGAGAATGTGCAGTTGCATAGTGTTACATTATAAAGTGCAGTATAATACAAATATACTGCAAAAAATTAAGAACAAAAAATAGTACAACAAAAAGTTACTTTAGCAGTAAGATCTTACCCTGCAACATCTTATTGTGCAAAATAGGTTCATACTGGATACGATCTGAAGAAGGCATCTGCCAAAAGCACTTATCTTTGGACAATTTCATCAGCTTTTTACACTCCAGTGAAGTATATGTTTTTGTCAACTTTACTTAGAAAACATTTATTAACTGTGCTTTAACAACTTGAAGCCTGAAGTTGTGGATGCTAATTACTAGGCTAATCATTTCAGTACTTCAGTGAAGTTTGCATTTTGTCAGCTTCACTTTTTAAGCTTTCAATAAATTGAGTTTTAACAGCCTGAAGTTTGAAGCTGTGGATGACAACTGCTTGGATATTTAACTATTTTCATTTCATCATATTCTAGTGAAGTTTACATCCTGTCAGCTTCACTTTTTAAGTGATTAATAAATTGTGTCTTCACAGTCTGAAGCCTGAAGCAGTGGACGACCCCTAAGGTCCTTTTTCTTTGTTCATTTGTCTACCCTTGGCATCTTTAGTAGTGGTGAGGAGAATTTATTTCCCATACTGGATACTTGTATTTTCAATAACTTCTTTATCAATATTGTCAAAATGTTTAGTTTATAACCACTTTCTAGAAGCGTCTAAGTTCTCATAATTCTTTTTTTTTAAATATTCATTTTCTGTAACTTACTATGTGGTTTTTACAGCATTCTTTTGTATATAAAGAGGATAACAATTACCAGCATGGAAATATGTGTTAGCACATTGTTTTTTTTAATGCTTTGTTGAAAAAATCTTGGTACATGAATCATATTTAATTTTTACATCCAGGTATTGCATGCTGTCTTTTGAAACTTTAAAAGTAAGTCTCAGAAAATCTGTTATTTTTCTTAATTCTGCTATAAAATTGTTAAAACTGCCACCAGTTGTTCAAATTTTATTTATGAATGCTGCTCAAACAAGCAATCTTAACAAAAGGGTTTATGAACATGTGTACAGTATAGATAATATTTTATTTAAACATACTGTGCCATGGGCTAATTACATACATACATACACACACACATATATATATATATATATATATATATATATATATATATATATATATAAATATATATATATATATATATATATATATATATATATATACATATATATATATATATATATTTTTTTTTTTTATTTTAGTACTGGATTGTGTTCAATGTAATCCAAAAGGGGGTGCTTATGAGTATTATTGGAACAAAAACAACTACATTGGAAATTTCTGGATTCTACTAGTCATTTGGTAATTAAAGATTATGCTAGTATTCATAGTATGCTAAAACTACACCACTTAAGTTAAACTGTTATAAATATACTTTTTTACAGATTTGCAATAATTTTAAAATTATATGATTCTAGAGTGTGCAGATTTATTTGTGAATGTTTTTAATTGTCATATAATGATCTTTGACTAAGCATTTTAATTGACTTCATTACATTTGCAACACATCTATTTCATTAAACGCTACTGATGCCTCCAGGCATTTTCTAGTATCATCCCAGTGATGTCTCCAAGCATCTAATTTAACCTGTTTGTATTTATATTAATAATTCTAAAACCATGCTGCATGTAAACTATTGAAAGCTATCACCTTGAAGGTTGCATGATGGACAATGCAACAGCATTGATTCTTGATTACAGTCTAGTGCAGTTATAAAGATAAATGTTCATACAATATTTATTTATACAATCATAATTTTTGTATTTCTCTAAGTATTTTAACACACAAGTGACAGAGGCAGAACTGCTTAGCCTCACATGCAAGCCAAAGCTAGATGAACAGAATGTTATTGACAGAATGTATAAAGCTTGAGTAGCTATAAGATATATTTTAAGTTCTTTACAAAACATTACAGAAATAGCATTTATTGTGTTTACTGTGACTTATAAAATCTAATTTAAGGCCTAGAACTTAATGAATGTGACTGTTGCAAAGATTAGTTTGTACTGAGCAGTTTAGAATCCATACTTCTTTATTAATACTTATGTTTCTACAGATATAGACATTTGTTTGACTGCATTGGAGAAACTGAGCTGTGTGCCATTTAAAATTATACTAGTTCTGAAGAGGTTTCAAGTATATTATGAAGATGGAAATTCTTAACTTAGTGATAAAATATTTTGGTCTTACATCAAGTGAGTTTTATTTGGCATTTGAGTATTTATTTTTCCATGTTATGGCTTCAATTCTCTGGATTTTAAGAGTTTAAAATAAAAATGCAGGTCTTGTAGGAAAATCATATCTAACTGAGGTTTTTTTAAACAGATTGTACAACACAGTGTCTGGAATTTATGAGTACTTATAAATCAGAATACGAGCTATTGAAAGACACTTGCATAGATGATGGCTTAAAAATACAAAAAAAAGGCTCGTATGTACAGGAACTATATAATAAAAAAAAGGAAGCAAGTGAAAAATGGGGACTTGAGAGGTTGGTGGGAAAAGAAAAAGAAAACTGGACAAAGAAACAACTTTAAGTTGGATTTTGTGTTAAGGGGCTTATATTCATAGACAGCTTACAAAATATTCATGTCAGTGCAAAGTTGTCATATTTCACAATACTCTTCCAATTCATTGACACCCACACTATCTATAAGCCCCACTATGCACTTCTAAGCAGCAAGATTCATAAGGCAGTATATAAGTGCAGTAGTGTTGGAGCAGAATCTTTGTAAATAAGGCTCTCTATTATACAGTTCCATTTATTCTAGGCTTCCTAATGTATTCCTACATTCTGTTTCATGCATCCACTGCCATTTTTAGTGAACAGATGGATCTTTCTTATTTTACTATGTCACTTTTTACCTTACCCATCCTGTTTAGACCACACTCCTGCATCATTTTCATTCCTCAGAATTATCTGAATCTCCTCTATTCCTGTATTCTTGTAATGAATAACCACATCATGTAAGTTAAGGTTCATGCTGTCAGCTGTCTGTTACCTTTTTTAGACTGTATCCATTCTATGGACATACAGAGATGTGGCTTGTGGAACTGGCTTTTGTAGTTCAATGTCTCCTCACCAATGACCAATGTATTTCTGTTTCTGTAGCACACATCCATCATGTACCACTGTACTACCTGGCCTTTTTATAGCCCTGATGTACTGCTTGCACATTTTTGTGCATTTCAAATGAATAGTTGAAGTCATTTTGTTTATTGGTGGTTTTCAGGAGTTTCTCCATCTGTGATGGTAAGAATTCCTGCCCTTGTTACTTATCTACTTTGAGTGGCTTCAACAGAGTAATTTTTCAGGTCATCAAATACTCCTACCTATTATTAGAGTTAAAGTTCTTTCACCCGTCTGTCAGCGGAGGGTCCTTCCTTTCCATCTCCTTTCACTGTCACTAATGAAGTCATTGAACAGTAGTGGCCCTTATGGTGATCCTGATGGCAATTGGTAGTCACCCTTCATTGCTTAGTCTGAAACTTGCCTTCAAAGAAACCACCATGTCACTGTACCTAGAATGACCTTTTCTTAGTCTGATTTGCTTTGTAATATGGAGAGATATGTGATTAATAAGACCTATCTACTTGGGTCTTTCCAAGATGGCTGTACACTGATCAACAACTTAACTTCAGCTCCCCTGTGTGGAAAAAGAAAATGAAAGACAAGGGCCAGGAACTCGGTCACTTTTAGTAAATTTAGTCACTGGCTAGTAAGTACACTGCCTGAGTGCCAGCAAAGAAGAAACTAAGACAGCCTGAAAGGCTAGTTTCTCTATCAGATTGTTTCCATGGAAACATGAAGACCATCTGCAAAATTGCTACAGAGCATACATGTTTTTGCTAGAAAAAAAAGCCTCAATATTCTTTTTCATTTACTTGCTTACTCTTAAAACTTGTCACTAAATCAGTCTAAGGTCCTTAAATCCAGTCTTTTCCTCATGCTAGAATTTGAAAAAGCATATTATTTGTTTTTTGTCATGCTCTTTTAACCAGGCTTTTTTTCATCGTGTTGCCTACATTTCTTAAAATTGAACAAGAACAGAAAGAAAAGGAAAGAAGAAAAGAAAAATACAAAGACAGCAGCATCAGTTTACAATCCCCATTACACTTAAAATAACTGAGAAAACTTTACTTTATAGCATGCAAAGTAAACCATACACCACAAAAACAGTGCTAGCAAGAAAAAAACTATTTATTTACATACAATTAACTTTCTCCCGCCTCTTCCCTTCCCCAAAGCATTTTTTGAACATTTTTGAACATTGATGACATGAAGTAGGGCATATGCTTTAGAGTCTCCCACAAGTCCAACAAATTCTGAAAAAGTCCAATATCTCCAGATTTTCTTGTTCTGTTATATTTCTCACATATAATTATTGCACTGTAATCCCACATTAAGTTACTGGTTTTATTACTGTTCATCTCCATCTCCCAAATCTTGTCACTGCTTTATTTCCAAAGTACTCTCAGTTCTTCTAGTCAACTCCTGTGATCCCTTCCTTCACTCCAAAGTTTTCTGTTGAAACACTGGAAAACATTTCACAGGTACAGTCTCTCTGTGGTCTTTATTACCAGAACAATCAGAATCTCTTTCTGTTGCATAGCTCACTTTTTGTTGGACAAACTTTTGTATTTCCTCCTTAGCATGCACTTAATCAAAAATGATTTTGTCCCTTCAGAGAAGAATACTTTGAAGACAGTTGGGTACAGCAGTTTGAATCTCACACTTGCGTCTCAACATTCCCTGAATAATGGAATAAATTTGCTTGTCTTCTGCCTGGTGTATGAGTAATCATTCTGCAATAACACTTTGTCGTCTCCCACTTTTAGTACTTTGTCCTTCTGCCACAATTTTGTCAAAATCCACTCCTCCTGCTGGTAGGATTGCATCTTTACTATTAAAGGTCTAGGTTGCTTTCTCATAGCTAGGTTTGGGGCATACTCACAATGTACCCCTTCAACTAACAACTCCTGCTGTGGAATACCAGTCCAGTTGCTTATTTATGCTTTCATAAAAAACAATGCAGTCTGTTCCTTCTGGTTTCTCTGGTATAGCTGAAAATCTCAGGTTTCCACTACATGCGTTGTCCTCTACATCTATTAGTTTTTGAAATATCTCTTCCTGAGCAGTCTCATATTCATCCAGCTTTTTCTTGATTTCAACCTCTGATTTTTGCAGCTTGATCACCTCATCTGAATATTTGTTTAAAGCTTCTTCCATTTTTTTCCAGCCTTTTGTTGCTTGTGTTGATATACTCCCATCAGTGTTTCATTTACTTTAACTAGACCTGTAGGCTACTGGAATTCATGTCTGGAGGTTGCATTGCTTTTTGATGAACAGCTGCAGACCTTTCCCCAGATAGTGTTTCTTCCTCACTTTTTATAGATGATTTTTTCCAGTTCCTCTGTATTTCGTTTTTCCTGGTATCCAGGCAGCACACTTACTAGCCAGTTACTGAAATTTACCCATAAACACAAGTCTACTGCCCTTTTCTGGGAGAGCTAAAATTAAGCTATTACTCAATGTGCAGCCATTTTGGAAGTCCCCATTTGCTGAGATCCTTGAGCCAATGATATAGCAATGTATTTTTCTGCTTGCAGGGGTCCTTGAGTCAATGACACAGCAGTGTAAAGTGCGGCTTGTAGGGGACATTGAGCCAATGACACTGCATTGTTTTGTGTTGCTTGTGGGGACCTTGAGACAATGACAGAGTAGTGTATTGTGGTGCTTGTGATGATGTAAGGTAGTGACAGCTATGTCAGAGAGAGTAGGGCAGAGCATGTGTAACATATGCCAGCATAACTAGCTGGAGTTTTGTAAAGAATTGTATGTCATTTGTATATCAAACTGATTTGTACAGATGTTTGTGTTAAAATGCATTTGTAAAGCTGCTTGTGTTAAAAATGTATCAACAGTGTGTCCTGCTGGACAGAAAAGAAATATACATGTATGTCAGTCTGTATTGTGGTAACTGCTGAAATGTATATATGTTAAGAGGATGCTGGAAGGGAAGGGGTTAAGCTCAGTCCAGCTAACCTTAAGAAAAATAACTTGAAATTAAATGACTTGGTTTAGGCCATAAATATTTTATCTTACAGGCCTGAATGCAGCCAGAGATGCAATGTCTAGTCTGGGATCCTGCTCCTATTCTCCTTAGTGGTGAACTAATTACTACCCTGGGGTTCCAGAGGATGGCTAGTTAGTCTTTACAAGAAAGATGAAAGTACTTAATTGTTTTACAGTCTCCAGATGCCTTTGCAAATCTCTAGGTGTGTATTGCGACACATCTGTGCTAGAGTTTGGTTTAGCTTCCAGTCGGGGGGGGGGGTAGTGTGGGAACCACAGAGTCAGGTGATCAGATATGATGTCCTTCTATAGCCAGCATGGAAATTGTATTTAGAGACCTGTAAGAGATGTGACAGAAGACACTCAGCACTCTGTTATTGGAAATGACAAGGCACTCATCCTCTTCATCTTGCCTTGCTTTAGTAAGTAACCAGGGAATTTTAATTCTTCAGCCAGTTAGGAAAATAGTGAGATTAGCTAAAAGTATTGCTTTTCTGTATCTGTCTGAGTAATTCCATCTGTGTTATTTTTATATTTCCTGTGAATTTTAACTCTGGTGTTTATTGTAGAGAGAGAGAGATCAGTATTTTCGCGTTTCCTATTGTATTATTTATTATGAAATATATATATACCTTTCATTGTGACTGTTTTTTAGAGCCTTAATGTAGCTGGCTGGTGGCAGTGAATCTACCTTATAGTCTGGATAAAGGGGGGCATAGATGGTAAATCTGTGCCAACCTTTCCCAGGCATATGTCTGAAAATTAAATCTCAAAGTGTGTGTGTGTGTGTGTGTGTGTGTGTGTGTGTGTGTGTGTGTGTGTGTCATCTGCTTGGAACAGATGCACAGAGCACTGGTTTCTGCAGATAGAAAGGTGGAGTCTTATTTGGGGCCTGGAGGGGAAGTCTAGCCACAGGTCTGGAGTGTGCTCCCTGTGTGTTCTTAAGGGAAATTGTGCTTAGTGTAAAGAGCTGCATCTGAAAATACTGTGTGTATCCATTTTTGTTCTAAGTGAACATCCCACACTCATGTCAATGGTGAGGATTGAGACTCCTTGATTACTGGCCAAGAGGAGGGACTTCACATTGCTTTCCAGGGACCTTGAGACAATGACACAGCAGTGTATTGTGCTACTTTCCAGGGACCTTAAGGCAATAACAAAGCAGTATATTATGCTGCCTGCAGGGGACCTTGAGCCAATGACACAGCAGTGTATTGTGTTGCTAGTGGGGACTTTGAGGCAATGACACAGCAGTGTACTGTGCTGCTATTCCAGGGCCCTTGAGCCAGTAACCAGCAGTGTACTGTGTTGCTTTCCACAGGCCTTGAGCCAATGACAATGCAGTGTATTGTATTGTGCTGCTTGAAGGGGACATTTAGCCAATGACACTGCAGTGTATTGTGCTGGTTGTGGAGACCTTGAGACAGTGACACAGCAGTGTATTGCATTACTTGTGGGGACCTTGAGGAAATGACACAACAGTGTGTTGTGTTGTTTGTGGGAACCTTGAGCCAATGACACAGCAGTGTATTGCATTGATTATGGGGACCTTGAGCCAATGACCTAGTGTATTGCTTTGCTTATGGGGACCTTGAGCCAATGACACAGCAGTGTATTGCTTTGCTTGTGAGGACCTTGAGACAACAACACAGCAGTATATTGTACTGCTTTCCAGGGACATTGAGCCAATGACACAGCAGTGTATTGCTTGTGGGGACCTTGAGCCAATGACACAGCAGTGTACTGCATTACTTGTGAGGACCTTCGGACAATAACACAGCAGTATATTGTACTGCTTTCCAGGGACATTGAGCCAATGACACAGCAGTGTATTGCATTACTTGTGGGGACTTTGAGCCACTGACAAAGCAGTGTATTGCGTTACTTGTGGGGACCTTGAGCCAATAACACAGCCTTGTATTGCGTTGCTTGTGGGTACCTTGAGCCACTGACACAGCAGTTTATTGCATTGCTTGCGAGGACCTTGAGACGATGAGTAATTATTATGCTGCTTGAAAAGATACTGAGTGAGAGTCACAACACTGAACTGTTACTGGGTCATTCCATTAATATGCAAACAACCTGTTAACTCTCTTTCAACAGAGAGCCTGGAAAGGTTGCACATCTCCATGCCCTATAAGCAGCCAGAAATTTCACTGCTATGTCTCCCATCATTTCCATTCTTAATGTATGGGCACTGCCCAGGACTCTAATCAAAAACAAATAAAGAAGTTAAGAATTTGTATTGCAATGGCAATGGTAATGCATGAAGCCTCCTTTTATTTATCAATAAACTCATTTTTTTTTTAAATTTTAGTATCTGCCTTCCTACTACCTCCTTATGTGATTGTTTTTTTTTTATAATTGTGCTTTTATCCATTTAAAACTGAAACGTAGCTGTCTGCATTGTAAATAAACCATACAACAATGGTCTGAAGAAAACTGTAGTATGATTTGTACAGAAATACTTGGATCTACAACATGCTCCTGTATCCAAGCACTTGAAGACCACTGTTTAGAAGCCATGGACTCAAGCATCTTGTAGTTAACCTAGACAGCTGAATGAGTTTGGGAAAGGAGAAGCAGCTGTGCAAGGAAGATGGTGCTGCCACAACTTGCCCAATCACATTATTCGAGTTTCAGCAAGGTAAGTATGGCAGTCTTTTGGAGGGAGTGGGAGTATATTATAGGATATTATACAGTGTTTCAGAGGGGGGTTTAGGTTTAGGTAGTGGGAAGGGAGTTTTAGGGTTAGGTAGCAACGTGGGAGTTTGAAGTTTGGGGGACCAGCAGAGGTGTTTTAGAGTTAGGGAATGGGAGTTTTGGGTTAGGGAGCGATATGCATGTTTAGGGAGTTGGAGTGGAGTTTTATGTTTAAAAAGCAATTCAAAATGTTATAGTTAAGGTGGGGACTTGAGTTTTAGATTTAGGGAACAATAGGCTCATTAACAATTTAAAAACAGTAGTCCAACAAGGGGAGTTGTGAAAACTCAAACTAATAGTAAAATCACCAGATCAAAGGACCTCTGATAGTAAGAAGCTGACAAATCTGAAAACTAGAACATCTATATTAATGGCTTTTGTCCACTTCTCAAACTTCTTCAGAATAATTTCAGGTGGACAAAAGTGCTTAACAAGGATTTTCTAATTTTTACGTTTATCTCTTTCTTACTGAAAAAGGTTCATGGACTTTAGTCTGGAGATTTTAGTGGATTTAGGGTTAGGGAGGGGGAGTGAAGTTTTAGGTTTAGGAAGCAATCTGTGATTTTAGGTTTAGGGAGACAAAATGGAGTTTTTAAGAGTTATGGTTAGGAAATGAGGTCTCAGTTTAGGAAAGAGATGGGTGTTTTCAAGTTAGAATTAGGGCTCTGGTAGGGTTCTATATTTTAATAAGGTCAGGTATTGGGAGGGCTAGGTAACTAAGTAAGATAAGGCTAGTAGGAGCTAGGGAGATTACAGTTTAGAACAAGTGGTAGCAATCAAATGAGCTACTAGCATGAAAGCCCTTGTAGTAGACCCAAAATACATTCTGAAGATAAAGGAACTTAAAAGAAACGAGTTTAAGTAATTTTGGAATTGCTATTGTTATTCATTGAATCCATATATCTAACAGCATTCTGCAGTCTGCTTGCTTTTGTCTCCTTCCTTAGCATTGCCAGTTTATTCATGGCATCTCACTAGTGCACAGACTTTCAAGATGAGTAGCTTCTTGGTTTCCTTTCATGGAGGAGCTCATTGTAATGTCATATCTTCCAACAGCAGGTCCACCCATGCAGCACTCACTCAACCATTCCTTAGCAAGTGCATTGACCTATAGTTGAAACTCTCTGAAAGGGTTGTCCGAAAGCATCAATTTGAGATTATGATCACTGATAGCCATATATTTTGTTATCTTAGATTCAGTGAAACTGCGATTTAGCAAATGTTTAACTTTGGAAACAGATTCCAAAAAAAAAAAAAAATCCCCAAACAGTATCTTATTTAGGGAAACACAGCTGTCCTGGTAAGTTATAACTGAATGTCTTAGGATTCAAAATATACTAAAACTCAACTTCATCTTCAGCTTCATGGTTATTGAAGTGCTTGAGCTCAAATACTGTGCAGAATGAAGTGATAAAAATGGTAGTAAAATTATGTAAACAAATACAGTAGTAAAGATAGAGTGATAAAATGATGTAAGCAGTGTGAAAAGGGTTTACCTATGAGCCTTTACAGCACAAACTTTTGGCTCACCATTTTCTGAAAGGTACGTGTTGAAAATGGTAAGCTAAAATGTAAAAAAAAAAAAAAAAATTATAGCGAGCACCCCACAGCCTCTAAATTATATACCAAGTCCACAGTTACACCACAGTACAGAAAATGGGGAAAACATGAAAAGCACTCTGCCTGTTCACGTAGTCCAATACATTGCTGTGAAACTCACCATAGTATTACATTTTTGGAATAAAACTCCTTGACAGCATACCAGTGATCAACTCATAGGATAGCCATAAAAAAGTATATATAAACAAGAATGATAAATTAAAAGTGAGAACATTAAATTGCCAACAACAATAAAAGTAGGTAGAGAGAGAGAGCACTTTAGTGCTAGGCCAAATAAAAAAGTTTTAAAGAATGTTTGAGGCCATGCAACATTGTGGACATTCTCAGCCACTCTGATAAGTTCTAGTTGCATGATTCTTGATATGAAAATGTCTGAACACTTAATGTTTCAAGACACTCCACTGGGAACAAGCATCAGTCCTTGGCAGGCAAAGTACAGGGATTAGACCAGGTGATACTATTTGACAGATCCTGCAGATAGGAGAGACATAAGGTATGTAAGGCTAGATAAACCAGCGCAAGAACTTTGTAGATGGTGCAATGCATAAACTAGTATAATATGCTATTAGCTCAACACCCAGGTAAGTAGTCAGGCTGCAGAATATTGAACAAACTACAGGTGGAGAAGCTCTGTACCTGGAAACCCGGTTACAGGCATTATAGTTATCCAACTTGAAGAAGACTAGGACTTGTAACTTGGTAAGTAGACCTGAAGCTGGTATAGGGTGCTTGATGAAAGCAAGGCTACCAAGATGGAAACAATAGGATTTAACAATAGAAGAGATATGTTTTTTAGCATCAGCTGGTCAGAAATAATCACCCCTAAAACATGCAGCTTAGATGTTAATTGCATCATGTCTCCTCTAGATCAGGAGACAGAGCTATAGCTGGAGAATCCCTAAGAGTAGCACGTATGACCATTACTGACTGCCTTAGATGTGTTGAGTTTAAGCCAGTTATTGACCATAAAGGTATGGATGCTTTCCAAGTCCTTAGTTAAGTGACTGAGCTTGAATAGAGATTCTTGAAGGAATGAGAGTGCAATCAGCACTGCAATAGTATTGCAACCTTCTTAATCATATAACATCTCCCAAAGGTAGCATATAAATGGGAAGGAATAGGGGATCTGTGTATGCAGCCCTGCACAACATCATTGTCAAGTGGGTAGGAGGCAGAGGAGTTAATCCTCCCATCATTTTCTGCATTCATTTTCAGAGGTGTTGGAGTAATATTACAAACAACAAAGAATGATGGAATGGTTTGTCATATCAAATGCTGATGAAAAATCTAGCAGGACTAGGATTAAGTAATGAGATTGATCCCTTAACATGAAGAAGCCATTAAAGGCTCTATTTAAGGTAATTTCAGTATTTTATCTGGTACAGAAAATGGAACAGGAAGGATCACTAATGTCATTATCTGTCAGATAACATTCCAGTTGTATGTTCACTACTTTCTCAAGAAATTCACCAAAAATGGAAGATATGAGATAGAATAGTAGTTTTTACAGATTGCCATGATGCTGAGACCTCCTTCAGTTAGAGGTGTGAATGCTCTGTCCCTGAGAGAGGCAAGTATGATCTGGGAAGGAACTGGGCCCAATGTCTGCAGGCAAGTAAAAACAAGACCGGTGTGATATCGATCCCAAACATAAGTAGCAACATGCCTTCTAGAAATAGAGATAAAAATCATAAGTGGAAGCAGAAAGATCAAACCAGACTAGAGAAAGTATCAACTCCAAAAGACCACTGACATAAACCTGTCAAGTGCCTTGTAGGATGGTAGATCTGACTGGGTCAGGCTTGGCAGCAAAATACCAATCAACTAGGTCATACTTTTCACCAGATAAAGCGTTTGATGTCAAGAGATGGTCTGAACTGCTTAGACTCCCACCATGTTGAAGAGTGGCCAGAGCTGATTTGCTAGTGGAGAAATCTCCTGGGGCAAGAAATCATATTTCATGCAGGAGATTCATCAATCTGGTGATTATATGTCAGTTTTCTCTCTGGTTTGTGCTCCTCAACTCTTAAAGGCACAAAAAAGAAAAAAAAAGGTATCTTCCACGATCTGGCACTCCAGTATTGACAAGCGAGGTCCATTCTCTCTGACCTGTGTGCCATAATTTTCAACTTGACCAGCAAAAGTAGTATGTACATTGCAACAAGTGGTTTGTTACTGTATTGGAATTCATTTTGGAATACAGGTACTTTAAAACAGCACCATCAGCAACTACTAATCGAACTCCCTAATACCTTGCTCCTAGAGTGGCTGCCCTCTTTGCCCCAACCTAGCTAAGCAAGCTTTTGGGAATTACAGTCTTGAAGCTGACAAAGCAAGGCAGAATTAATGATGGTTGACGTAAGACCAAAGTTGGGGGTTTCCACATAGGGCTGGTTAGCCATGAATCAAATGACTGAATGATAAGACCAAGTGACCAGTTCAATTACCAGATCATTAACTGTAACACCAAGTTAGAAGACCAAGACCTATTTGTGCTCAAATCTGCTGGTAGCAGAAGGAAGTGCCTGAGCAAAACTGAGTTTCTTCCTAATGAAAAAGGCCTCTTTAACAGAAGTGATTGATTTCTCATCAGCCCTGATACTGAAGACATCAGGATGAGCCACTTGGGGAATGTAAGCACATAGGAAATCAGAATGTGAGAAAACTGTTGATGGAACATATTCATAAAAACAGGTAGATGCCAGATGAGAAGGCGCCATAGTTAACTACTGTACCTAACACAGTTTCAAAGGCATTGCACCCAACTGTTTATATATACTTTTTGCCTTCATGCCTGCTGACCATCAAGGCTTCCCCATTCATTTCCCAATACATTATTGGATTGAGAGTAATCTGAAGGGGCAATCATTCAGGAAGCCATGAGGGTTGCTTGTATCATTTATTAGAATCCAAGCAGTCAGGAGATTTTTTGAATGGCCTAACCTCTTTCCTGTAAAGGAGATATATGTGTGGCCCATGTCTCATTGGGGGCCTCTATAACTTTTACTTACATAAATACATTCTCCTGTTCTGTAGTTCAAAGAAGGTTACTGATAGTTGGTAGACTGGTGTACTGCACACCTGCCCTCAGTCCATATCTGCATACACTGCATTTCTTTAGAAAGACTTGTACATATATGCAGCTAGCTCTGCCCCCCTCCTCACATGATAGGGGCACCCATCATCCCCTGCTAGCTCTAGCATGTGCCAGAGTTGCTATTCAAACTCAGGTCACACGAGTCATAGTCAGGGCTTTATTTCTATCTATAACACCAAAGCAGACTTGGCACATGAAACTCTGATTTTCAATTCAATGGTTAAATGATAAATGATTACAACATCACTCATGGTCCAATCTGTCCTCTGGAGCTGACAGATAACAGTCTTGTTATGAACAGACCTGGTGTTAAAATACAGCATCCAGTGAGGGAAGACCTCACCTATCTGTCCCAAATTTCATGATGGATCTGTGGGAATTTCATAGATGTACACAGTCTATTTGTATACTGCTTCACCTTGCTGTTTAAAATACAGCAAACTGGTATATGTTGTGGTTCCTCAATGCTGGTAAAACACACCCATTTCGATTTAGATGCCCATTTTTTTTTGAGCAAATGCAGGTAACTGGTCTGGACAATCTGAGTGGATTGAAAGAACAAAGAGGTGGAAACAATTAGTGCCTTGCGTATAGAATGCTGAACCCTTTATAAGTAAATACAAAGGCTGGTAAGACTAATAGAATTGTAGTATAGAATAATATACTACATACACCAGAACTGTGGAGAAGAGAGGGAACAGCTTTCTCTGATAGTCTGAGGGTAGTGAAATACCACTGAGGGCAAACGCACAGAACATTAGAAAATGTAAAAATATAAAATATTAACACAGGAGCACTGATAAAATATTAATCCTTGAAATGGAAAACTGTAAAACTTTTTACACAGTTGCATTATAAAAATAATTGAAAGGTCCAAATAGCAAGTAAAATAAAATATTTATATACAAGCAATTTTAAAATACTGATCATTAGGTGGGAAGGATAAACCTGTATGGTTAAACAATTTCATTGTAAATAAAAATAAAAATCTAGATATAAACAAATTAAAATATTCAAAGGATGGAGTAGTTGTCTAAAAATGAGCACATTTGTCAAATGTCTGCAGTAAAACAACGCAATATAATTCAAGACCCTGTCCATCGGGGGGAGGAGTCAGAGTAATATACTGTCTTGTTATAAGGTAAAGACATGCTCTGAAACCAGTTAGCTGAAAAAATAAAATGGTAAATTGATTAAGATCATAAAGGACATGTCAGTGCTGATATAGATAGGTAATACTGTAGTGGTTAAAATAGCCTAAAATTACCTGTAGTTGACCTTAGATCAACATTAATGGTTATCTTCTAAAAAGTACAAGTATGACAGACTTGAAACAAGAGCAACTGAGGAAACTAGGCTTAGATAATGTTACAGTTATGAAAAATGTTTATAACGTCCACTAAAACAACATGGAACTAAATGGTGCAGGTTGTGGCAGCCAGCCACAACTAAAAATACATGTAAAAACTTAAGCACGGCTTCCTGAAAATTGATGAAAAAGGTGTTGCGTGGTTAGTCCAATTCTATCATGTCAAAACACTGTAAAGATGAGTAATGTTTCAAATGAGGTTGTCAGCAGAACCCAAATATTGTGGGCAGAAGACAGAAAAAAAGTTTAACTATCCAAGTTCAAAAAACAAGCACAGCCAATACTTAAGGGGAAATAACAAGGCTAGTTATGGCACAATACAACGAATCTGAAATATTTTGGGGTTTAACAATTTACTTAGCCACTGCATGGCCAACCAAGCCAAGGTGTAGATTAGATTCAGGAGGAACTAGTTGAAAATAAGAAGTCAGCAAGTTGATTTCAAATTTTGCTGACAAACAAGTAACAGTTTTACCTGAAATATAGAGACATAGTGCTGTAGTCCTGTTGCTGTCGTATTAGTGCGGTGCCATATCCATATAATGGACCCGCAACAAAATTAGCTTGAGTTAATGCAATGAAAAAGACAGTGACAAAGGACAGAAGCGTCTTATAAAGAGATGTTAAACAGTTCCCCAGGAACTCATGACAATTTCCTAGGGCTTGAAGCAGATCAAAACAATGTCAGAAATTCCAGCAGTTAAAGCAAATGACCAAGAGGGCTACAGCAAGTCTACCAAACAAACTGAGGCATAAAAATGGGAGTGACATCCAAATAAATTGTCCACAGGCACCAGCTTCAACAGCTGTAGGAGACAAAGTCCAGTAGAAGCAACAGAAAATACTGAGTTAAAGATAAATGTCCATGGGCAAAACACAGCACATCATACAATAAAATGCTACTTAAAGAATGTTACAGGAGCAGTATGTGATGGTATCTGGCACTGAAGACGAAGCAAAGAAGGTGCACAGAAATACTGTACAGCACAGTAAGAGGAATGAATACAAACTATGTTGCTTATGGCCTTAGCTCATGATGATTCCAAAAACAGCTGCTGTGCTAAATTCTTCAGGCTTGTAGGCTAGTAATTCTAAAACTGGCTCTGACTGCACAAGACAGGAAAACAAAAGTTTTAAATCAGATTAGTGGGACAGATAGTTTTAGGCAAACAAACAATGTGAGTTACAGCACTTGTGACCAATCCATCTCCATCTTGCAAACACAAACTTTAATTAGAGGTAGTCTACTACCACCTCCTCACTTGGAAAACAGTATCATCAACACAAACATTTTAACAGTGTCTATATGCTATAATGGCTTGATTTTTTTTTTTCATGATCTGCTTTATTTTTGTGCGATTACAACACAACAGTATCTGATTAAAGAATTGTGAAGTACAAAAGTGAATGGACACCTATAATGCTAGAGAATCAGACAATGATGAACTCTATTTGTTGTGATATATAAGGTGCTTGACTACAAGACTTCAGG
Organism: Protopterus annectens; assembly: GCF_019279795.1. Classification (NCBI taxonomy): domain Eukaryota; kingdom Metazoa; phylum Chordata; order Ceratodontiformes; family Protopteridae; genus Protopterus; species Protopterus annectens. Next base: position 454,234,920 of record NC_056747.1, on the reverse strand, counting down.
CTAAATGTAAAATAATCTAGCACTAACAATAGGCACATGACACACCTCAGATTACACAAATATTTTAAGGACTCTTTGCCTGCAGTAAAGAAAAGAAAAAAAGAAAATGAAATAAGGATGAGTGAATATTCAACTTCATTTTACATTAATCATGCTAGACAGGATATTGCATGGGTTTTGTAGCTGTACTAAATTATCGAAAGCATGGACATTCGTTTACTGTTCATGTAATTTGTGGTCATTAAAATCAGCCTTAGGATTTTATGTTACTTTTTTATTATGTTACATGAAGGTCCAATATTATGAGCATTTCTTCCTCTGTTGCTATTTCCTTACACCAAAATGTTCAAAAGTCATTTCAGCAAATGCTTCATGGAAAAATCTATTAAAGCTAATAGAAAAGATTCAAGAAAATTGTACTGAGGAGGTTTATATGAAATGTACAGAATGTAATGAAAATAGTCTGGAAAGGCAGAGTAGAAGGTTAGCAGAACTATAAAACTGCTATTGAACTCTGCAGACCTTGCTTTATCTCTTTCAGACTGTACTTGAATACTATGTGACAATATAGGGATAAAATGGTTAATAACTGAACAGAACAAGAAAAGCAACTTCCATCAATCATAACTTATTATGAAGTTATTATGAACAACCACAGGTATGTAAATTACTTCTAGTAAAAAAACAGAAATGTTTCTGCACACTAGCTCAGGAATGCACAGCACACAGGTTAATAAACATTTGTGCTTTTATGACTAATTTACATGCATACACCTCACAAGATGACTTGCTAAAGGAAGTTTGTAAATATTTTTGTTCATTCATTTCTATGATTTTCCGTGATCTTTCTGGATGAGTCCTCTGTGCATTGGCTGTGAGACTTTTGTTTTCTTGCTACAAATAAATTGCTTTCTTCTACTGTAAAATAACTTGCATTTCATGTTCTAGCTTTCAGAAGTAAACAGTGTTACCTGTCTGCTGTTGTCCACTCTGCTCTTTTAAGTAGAAGTTAAACATCTTTGTCATTGTTATACATCTTAACTAGTAGTGGCAATGCCTGGGTATCATTGTAATATATCTTAACTAGTAGTGGCAATGTCTGGGTATCATTGTAATACATCTTAACTAGTAGTGGCAATGTCTGAGTATCGTAATACATCTTAACTAGTAGTGGCAATGTCTGGGTATCATTGTAATACATCTCAACTAGTAATGGCAATATCTGGGTATCATTGTAATATATATTAACTAGTAGTGGCAATGTCTGGGTATCATTGCAATACATCTTAACTAGTAGTGGCAATGTCTGGGAATCATTGTAATACATCTTAACTAGTAATGGCAATATCTGGGTATCATTGTAATATATCTTAACTAGTAGTGGCAATGTCTAGGTATCATTGTAATATATCTTAACTAGTAGTGGCAATGTCTCTGTATCATTGTAATATATCTTAACTAGTAGTGGGAATGTTTGGGTATCATTGTAATATATCTTAACAAGTAGTGGCAATGTCTGGGTATCATTGTAATATATCAACTAGTAGTGGCAATGTCTGGGTATCATTGTAATACATCTTAACTAGTAGTGGCAATGTCTGGGTAGAACCATACCAAACAGCATGTGGCAGCAGTTAAACTCCTTTCTGTGAGTTCCCTCTCCTTTGTATTTCCAGAATGCTTTGTTGTGTTTTTGAACATGGAACAATAAATGGAAACTATCAGCTTTTCTACCTTCATGGAGACGTATCTTTGTCTCTCACTCTGATGAGAACTTATACTTCAGCAAAATAAAGCAAAGTTAAAATTCAAAACAGAATTGTGAGGCAACTAGAATGAAATGATGCATTTTGTCACAGAAGAGAGTGTGGTAACTGTATTTAAGTGATTCCAAGAGGGAAGCTTAAGAGAGCACTGACATCAGTAATCTCTCAGGTGGCAGAATATAATGATATAACGCAGAGCTAGGTGAGCAGTATTTATTGGAGTTTACACAAGAATGTCGAACTGCAAGTTCAGAATTTAGAATTCTGTTTATCATACTGGTTGTTATACTGTTGTGAAATTCTGTTTATTTAAACACAGGAGCATTGTCATCCGATAGTTAGACTAGTAGGCAGTGTCAATATTGTCTGTTTACGGCAGTAGCCAACAGTAGTTATCTAGTTAAAGAAACTCAGATCGGTTAGTATATCTTTCTGTTGAATTGCCTTGTGGATAAAGTGCATGCTCACATTCATTGTCTCTGCACCAAAATTAGTTGTGTGACCCACTTCTCATTCCTGCCACCCTCCACCCCTAACCCCTCCGTGCAGTATTTATATACTTACTGATGCCAATTCCCTCCATTCATTACTTCCTCCTTCTCTGCTATCAGTTAAATAATTTCTTCTTCCTTCATACTCTCTTATAATTCGGTCTTCCCTCCTACATCATCATCTCAGTCATACACTCATGAATCTACAGTCGTATTTAGATATGTCACCAATCCATGGAACTCCATACAAACTGTAGGAGGAGTCATTACTGGGCACATTGCGGGTGTTCCAAAGAGCACTTTTGGCTGACATCAAAGATTGGAACAATACTAACGTCATGAATTTTAATCGTACTTTGACTTAGGAATGGGGTCCATTCCTGTCATGGTATTAGAAACCCAAAAGACTTGGAGAGATTAAAAAAGACTGAAATCATATAAAAGGGGTTTGAATAGAGAAATGATGAAATCAAAAAACGAGAGTAGTATTGCTCGAATGGAATTCATCCTCAGGTCTTGGTGAGTACCGTCACATGAGGGCTCATGTTTTCACAAGATATCACCAAGATGACACTCGTACATACACTGCATCTTATGTAGCATATATTGTGGACATAGATAGATTAAAAAATAAAGTGAGTTGGGTGCATAAGTCCCAAGTTAAAAAAGTATTAGTTTAAGGGTGTGTACACTTATGCAACCAGCTTATTGTCCGTTTTTTATTTTTTATATTTTCCCCCTAACAGATTTGTTTGTTTTTCAATTGAACTGTACAGGTTATAGGTCACATTAAAGGTGGGAAAGTTTTGAAATGATTTATTGTGGTCTCATTTTTTATATCACAAAAACCTGACTTTTTAACAGGGGATATGCACACTTTTTATATCCACTGTATATGCACATCCCAAACAGACACCACCCTGGTTAAAAACAAGGAAAACTGATACTTCTCCTTAGCAATGAACATGTAAGCCCATCCCAAAACTATTGACCAATAACATGCCTTCCAACAATGTACAAACTATATACTGGAATTCATGCAGAGTTTATAGTCATTTAGATAAAACTTGATCATGGCAAGCCAACAAAAACTAAAGGGTAACAAAAGAAAGTCATATGGAACAAAGAATCATTTGTTGCTAAATAAAGCCATAATGGGGGATTGTAAAAAGGGGAGGAGTCTTAATATGGTATGGCTAGTTTACAAAACAATATTTGACAGCATTCCACATTCATGGATAAAGGAGTGCTTACAGATACATTGATCAATTACATTATAGTGACCATGAAACAATGGTAAACCAAGTTATTATCCCAGGGATAAAAATTCAGAGAGGGGTATTCCAGGTTGATTCTTTGTTAACACTAGTGTTTTGTCTTGCCCTTAACTCATTAAGATGTTTACTTAACAGATTAGATTGTGGTTACAATTTGGTTGATAGAAAACAACCCTGCTTAAAGACTTCTCATCAACTTTTTTGTGGATGAGTTAAAACTGTATAGTTCATCAGATGAGGAATTGAAAGTATAACAGCAAGGGGTTAAAACTCTCTCAGATGACATATCATTTGATCTTGATAAATGTGCACCAACTTTTAAAACAGGAAAACTGCAGCACCAAGAAAACATCAGCCTGAGATAGGAATGTGATATAAAATAACTTGAGCAAGAGGGAGTGGATAAATATTTGGGGACTTATGGAGGATCAACAATAAAACATGAACAAATCAATCTTAGTAAGAAATATTTTAGAAGACTAAAATTAACACTGAAAACAGTGCTGACATCTAGAAACAAAAGTCCAAGAACCAGTTTGCTCTTCCTGTCCTAACTTACAGTTTTGGAGTGATTGACTGGCCCCAAAAGGTGATGGATAGGTTGGACAGGAAAACAAGAAGGGTGCTTCATGCTTTTCAAATGATTTATAAAAATCAGTGTGTACCAAGACTGCCATGGTGGTAGAGTGGTTAGCATTGTCACCTCACAGCAAGAGGCTCTCCGGTTCGATCCTCAGCTGGGGTGCCTTCTGTGCGGAGTCTGCATGTCCTCCCTGAGGTCGCGTGGGTTTCCTCTGGGTGCTCTGTTTTCCTCCCACATCCCAAAGACATGCTGCAGGTGGATTGGACACTCTAAATTGGCTGTAGGTGTAAGTGTGTGTGTGTGTGTGTGTGTGTGCCTTCTGTGGAAGGTTGGGCACCGGGCTGGCAAACTCGACACTGTAAAACTCCACTGCCAATCATGAATGGACAGGTGATCCGCTGTGGCGACCCCTAACCGGGAAAAGCCGGAAGAAGAAGAAGTGTGTACCAAGACTATATATTCCCCGGTTCCCTATTAGAAGACTGAAGACGCATTCTTTCGAATGCATCTTGGTCAAAATCAAAAGCCTGAAACGGCAAAATATCGAAGCAACTTTTAAGTGAATTCTTTCCCTGGGAAAGAATTTGCTTGGCCGTTTCATTACTTTGCCATTTTTGGCACTGTAGTGCAGTCTCAGAGTTGGTGTATTTAAGTAGGGGGATGTGGGGAGCACAACCCCCCCACATTAGTGGGGTGTTGGGGGCGAAGCCCCTCACTTAATATAATGTTTAAAGTATGTTTTTTTTTGTTGTTGTTGGAACAGCAATTTTTTTCCCTAGGAAAAAAATCGCTGTTCTGACAGTTTGAAATTGTAAGCTTTCGCTTAAATAGGGTTGCTTAATCACCGTTCACTTTTTTAAGCACTTGGTGATCTAATAAAGACCCTATTCCCCATTCTGAAGGAGGGATGGGGACTCCTTGAAATTGATTACATGTATAAATCTGCAGTTGTAGGGCTTCCTACATATCTGCTGACCTCAGAAGACCCAGATGCAGTGAAAGTTTTAAAACATGAGGAGAATAAGTCTAAGAAGAAACATACTGGTGTCAAGTAGGAATGGAAATTAAATCAGAAGTAGATAAAAATCAGGCAGCAACTGAATGTGCCAAAAAACAAAGGAAAGAATATAAGGTGAAGGATCAGATATGAAGGCAAGTAATGTGGAAAATGTATAAATATAGTTGCCAGTATAGAAACCTTCTGGAACAACCTTCTGCTGATTAGGATTTAACACAGGAATGGTTAAGAAGAGGTGAATTTACCCAAGAGATGAAAGGTTAATACTGACGGCCTAAGATATTGGACTACGTACACGTTGGTCTACAAAGTGCATTGAACATGTGGGAGAAACAGACAAATGTCGGTTTTGTGAAACAGAATTAGAAACAGTCACACATCTTGTTGCTGATTGTGATATACCAATGACAGCAGGACTGTATACTGAAAGGAATAATAATGTGGCAATTCTGTTGCACTGAGCATTGTGCAAACATTATAATATTGAAGTAGCTGAAAACACTGGAAACATGAGCCACAAAGCATTATAGAAAATTAAGTTTATTTCACTTGGGATCATTCATTACCAACAGTTCAAAAAGTAGATGTGAGAAAACCAGATGCAGTCTATGAAAAGAAGACAAAGGTAGCATTGACCATTGAAATTGCTACACCTAGTAACTACAGTGTCCTACTTACAGTGAAACAAAAAGTCATAAAATACCAGGATTTGCAGGCAGAAATGAAAGCAATGTGGAAGAAAGATACCCGGACAGTTCCAATAGGAGTAGGAGCAACGTGTCTTATAAAAAAGAATTTATAGTCTGACTTCTGTGTGGAGTCTGCATGTCCTCCCCATGGTTGAGTGGCCTCTGAAAGACATGTGTGAATGGGCATGCATTCGCTGAAGGTTGGACGTCGGGCTGGCAACTCGGCACCATAAAAATCTACTGCCAATCATTAGCAGACCGGAGTGCCACAGTGGCGACCCCTAACCAGGAAAAGCCAAAAAGACAAACAACAACAACTTAGATATGTTACCGATATATGCAACTCCATATGAATTGCAGGAGGAGTTATTACTGGGCACATTGCAGGTGGGGTGAAGAGCACATCTCGCTAACATCAAAGACTTGAAACAATACTAATTTCAGAACTTTAATGATACTTTGACTTAGGAATGGGGTCTATTCCTGTCATCGTATTAGAAACCCAAAAGAGTTGGAGAAATTAAAAAAAAGACGGAAATGTTACCACTGATAGCATTACCCTGAAGATTTTGTCCAAGTGCAATGACACCATGTCACTTTTTTATGATGCCACGTTACCTTTATTTCAAATCATGTCTCTAAATGGCTCCTAACAAAGTTATTTACATATTTTTCCTTGTATTGTAAGAGAAAGCTGCTAACAGAAGCAGATAGCATTTAGGTCTTCAGCAGGAAAAGAACAAGGCAGTTACGGCCACAGTACAGTTTTTTTTGCAATATGCAGGGCAAATAGGTTTGTAAAAATTATAAATGCATTTCAGTTTTTTGTCTGCTGCAACTCCATCTGCCTTGGTATTACTTTTTTTTGTAACTGGAAAAAAAGAAACTATGTGGTAGTATAACCTATTATCTCTCTTTCTCTCTCTTGGATTATTCAGCTGGCAGAATGTTATGCTCAATGACCTGCATATAAAACTTCTCCATATTAGGTCTATATCTAACTACCAACTCCAAGTCATTAGTAATTTGTTTTCAACTCTTGGCTTTGCTCGAGTTACAAACCAGATTAATGCTTCAGTTCACCTATTCAGTATTACCTCCATAATTCTAGTTTCTCTCTCTTGCCTCCCTTGACAACTATGAAACATTGCAGCATCTTTTACCTGTTTCTCCCCTACTTTGCTTTTACCATAACCATTTGTATTTTGTAACAGTAATTAATTATTTTCCATGTCTATTCTAATAAATGCACTTATGCTGCAAGTAGAAAACTCTGCCTTACATTTCTCCCCCATCATAACTCACCTTCTGTGTGCTCATTCACCAGTCTGAATCCATGTGATGTAGCATTCCCCTACAGCACTGGTATCTAGGTCACACTGTAACTGACATCAGTTGCAAAATGTATAGGAATGTCATTGTTATCTATATATGAATGTCTATGAAGCTTTTCTCCTTGGGCCTCTACTGAAAATGGGTCCCTTTGCCCAGTCAGACTTTCCCAGTCAATAAATAAATAAATAGATAAAGTACAGTAGGGTATATTAAACAACAGAGATCAAGATGTGTGTTTGAGTGTGCTTTCTTTTTGTGATTTTAACTGAGACCTGCATAAGCTATTATAGTATAAGTTATTACAGTCAAGGTCTCCTGAATATAAGGAAAAGTGGCGGATTACAGAAACAAGTAATTCACACAATCGCAAGGGCTACTCTGTAAATGTCAGATTCTGTTGTTTCTTAATTAAGCAACTATGTTCATTATTTTTCATTACAGATGAGATTAACAAAAATCACATTACTATAAAAAATATTACCAAACCAAGCCACGTGAAACAAAAAACATATAGACACAAAACAATGAAAACTACCTTGTCAAAAGCAAGACAGGTTTCATTAAAACCTTAATGGATTTTTGTGGATGTAAAGTACCATTACACTTCATTCATGCACTGGGGGGGGGGGGGGGGGGGCACCTTTTGGGTTCCCTACTTAATATAATGAACTTCAAGATTGCTGCATGTTGGAAAAAGGTAAATAGTTCAGTCGTAGCAGGCTTGGAACCATGTAACAGCTGCATGTGATAGTAGGCGCGCACACACACACACACACACACACACACACACACACACACACACACTAAAACAAATGGCCACAGCCCTCTGTCACCCCACTTTTCGAACCTGAAACTTACTATCACTACAATATCCTATACTCAGTAACACTTGCTCTGCTGAGTCTTCATTAATTTTTTAATCATAGGAGACGTGATTCCAATACAGTGAATGCATCTGCACAAACTGTGAACCTGGAGATGAAATGCTGTCTCTGAAAAGTAATATTGCTAATACATATTTAATTTCAGTTAGCAGCAAGTAAAAGAATGAAATTGAGAGAAAAGTCCAAGTAAATGAAGTCTAAAGGCAGACAAAATTGTGGTAGCAGTTCTGAACATTTGAGACAGTTGTTTGAGAAATTCAAAGTACATTCCTTTTTTCCTAGATCTAGTAAAATTTGGGCACATTAGAGATCATTTTGCTATGCTCTGATGAATTAAAAAAAAGACTGTAAATGTTTGGCTTAGAGGTGAGTCAGATACAGTAAAATTTGAACATAGTATACATCTTTGATGCAATTTCTTTTAAATGCTAATTTTTAGGGGTTGTTAAAATGCGAACATAGGACCTTTGGTACAATGGATAATCTGACTGACTACAGATCAGAAGAATGTATGTTTAACTCCTGCCTGGCTTGATTGACAAATTTTGGTAAGGGCTGGCATAATGGTTAAGGTCTTAAGCTCACATATATAAGGCACAGGGTTTGATTCTGACCTCTGGTTATTGGCTAGGCCTGTAATGATTTGCAGACTGACAGCTTAGTATTTACCTATGAACCCATTCCATTAAGACTTCTTCAGAAACATCTGCCAAAGGCAAAAAGTACTCCAATGATATATAACCAAATCAACCAAACATGCAAAATGATAGCAATAGAAACAAATAAGGGTCATAGTACCAGCCATAGACTTTATATTGGCCAGCTGTTTACAGGCCACTTCCACAACTGTTCTTCACAAAAGCACTACAACAAGTTCTGTTAACATTTTCTCTTGTGGGACACTGTTCAGTGTGTATTTCAGGTTATAATTATGATTAACTTCAGACAGCTCCATTGTTCATTAAAGCAGGGCTACATTCTTTTGGCCTTTTAAATGATTCATTTTATTTTGCAGTTTTGCAGCAGCTCTGTACAAATGCATAATGTAACAATGAGTCCTGAAAATAAATTGTAAAGCCAGGTAAAAGGTGTTGTTCTAGCAAATCTAAGAGATAAGAAACAGATGTCCATAGATTGTCTTGGATAATTCAGTCCTGTGCTCCATGAATGCTTGCAGATCAGAGAATAAAATGGAGCTACAAAGAGGTTGAAGATGATCCTCATGAAGTCTTGAAAAGGCACTAATGCTAAAATGCAACATTAAGCAGTTAATTAGGACAGTACAACCAGTTTTTAAGTAACTGGACCCTTCAAACTGAAATCTATAAGCTATCAAACAACTAAAGCGATTCACTCCTTTCTGCTATACCCCTCACATGATCACAGGTTCATAGGTCAATGCCTTTCTGTTGATCCAGAGGACCATTAGTAGCCTAGCCATAATACCTCAAATAACAGATACCCTTTGACATGACTAATTTGTACCTAGTTTTGACCCCTTGCAATAAGGGCTTGACAGGTCAGATTTCTTTGCTCAAAAATTCTGGATAAAGCCAAAAATAATGGTGGGGGAACAGAGGGCCAAAATCCTGAATAATTTTAAATTACTCTAATTCCCTTAAAATGATGACAGAGCAAAATGTTTTACATCAACAGGCTTTTTTGAAACAAGAAGTATGAAACTGTAATGTCTGTCATTACTGACTGTAATGTTCAGTGATTTACCAGAACATCAAAATTTTATGAGGGACAGGGCAAAAAATATGAGGCAAAATCAAGGATATTCTGCAAAATTTTTGTCACTTGAGAGGTACCAGAGCTGCACATTATACAATAAACTACCTCACTAGTTGTGTTTGCAAATGATGCAAGCTGCTTCAAAGTGGTTAATTGTGTCCCAACTACATCTGCTGGGAATCTTCCTTACAGAAAATATGAATTTGGTTTTCTTTATCATGTTTAATTTCAGCACAAATAAGCAATTTCACAAAGCAATACACCTGGACAGCACCTGACCTGTACTGGAAATGAATAATAAATGCAAATATCTGGGTGTTGTCAAATGCATATTGTCTGAAGCTGGTCTCATCAGTTCATTCATTCAGTCATTCATCTCCATAAAATGTTAAAGTGACAGTTTCCCTTAATTTCAGAGGTGCATCGCAACTGTGCCTTCTTCAGCAGTTGATACAAGTAACAGAGGTGCATCGTGACTGCTCCTTCTTCAGCAGTTGATACAAGTAACAGAGGTGCATCGTGACTGCTCCTTCTTCAGCAGTTGATACAAGTAACAGAGGTGCATCACGACTGTGCCTTCTTTAGCAGTTGATACAAGTAACAGAGGTGCATCGCAGCTGCTCCTTCTTCAGCAGTTGATACAAGTAACAGAGGTGCATCGCGACTGCGCCTTCTTCTTCAGTTGATCCAAGTAACACCTTTGGAGCCTCATCAGGGATAAACTGACAACTAACTCCAAATGTAACTTGGGAATTTAGGTGTACAGTTAAATAAACTGGGGGACAGTGACGGAACCTTCTCTTACTCTTGTTAAGTGTAAACCTGCTCTGTAGCAGTACTCAGTATAAAAAATAGTCTGATGACAATAGCAAGGCCACATTATAATATCATTTTATAGTGAAAATGTAATTTAGATAACAGGATGGGGAAACACAAGCAGGCAGCTAGATCCAGAGAAAAACATAAATACATCTGAGTAGGCAAGGATCTCCCTATTAGATAGCAATTGGCCAAAGGGTAGTTTAAAGGAAATGGAGAGGATATGGGCCAGAAACACAGATGTCAGCACTAGAAATAAATCTTGAAGGATGGCACTGCGGGTTCTAACATGTGGAATACTAAAAAAGGTAACTGCCTGTGGGTCACAACATGTTCCCACATTCTATGGTATTCCAACATAACTTATTACTGTTACATTTTAAACTAGGCATCAGTTTAACAAAGCCCTTAAAGATAAGTATTTCAGTAAGGCTCATCAAAAGCCTTGGCATAGTTACTTATTAGTGTATGTTACAAGTGAATAAAACACAACCAGAGTTGTTTACTACTCAATAACAGTTTTTATTTCATGATGTACTCAAAAGTTCTGTTTTACCCAAAGCATATGGACCTTCTGAAGCAAGATCATGGATGCCTCCAAGAATCATGCAGGGATGATAAGTATGCCTTGGACGGGACTTGTTGTATAAAATAATAACATATATGTAGATTTAAAAATGTTACTCATATAAAAAAAGAGTAGTAAATATATCTTGTATAAACTGATGCACAAGAAGTGTAACACCTTGTATAAAAGATCACTGTTTAAATAAAGAAATTATTGTATGCAAGTAAGTGTCAGACTAAACTTTCACTTTTAAATAGTATTTGAAAATCTGTACTGTAAATGGTCAGCTGTACAAATAGTTATATCAAAACTGTAATCATGAATATTTTTGATAAAGCTATAGTAGGAATGTGCTACAAATTCCAAATGGATGCTCTGTAGGTGTATACATTTACCTTTTTAGTTGGAGTTATATTTATAAACCTAGCTTCGTTTTTCTAAAACAGTCACATACTGCAGGTAAGAGAGTGTGGGACAGTTTTATTATATGAAAAGGAAAAAAGGCTCCAGATAAGTGTACTACTTCCACCAATTTGTGTGTGTCTGAATGTTTTCTATACACAGTTTATAAATCAATTGAAGTACAAAATCTGCAACTGCACATTTTACTGAGTACACCTAGAAGTGGTGGGATACCAGATTCACAGAAAATAAGGCCGAGTTGGTTAAGTTTGTTATACATTGATCTGAGTGCAGGAAGCCCTTTAAGAGAAAACATATAAGAAAGTAAACTAGTAGACACAATGGGACAGATTCCAAAAGAGCTGTTCTTTTTTTAATTTCTCCAAATTTTTTTGGGTTTCTAATACCATGATGGGAATAGACTCCATTCCTAAGTCAAAATGTGATTCAAGTTCATGAAATTAGTATTGTTTCAATATTTGATGTCAGCCAGAAGTGCTCTTTGCAGCACCTGCAGTGTGCCCAGTAATGACTCCTCCTGCAATTCATATGGAGTTACATGTATTGGTAACATCTAAATATAATTGTAGATTCTTTTTTATAAGACTTATTGCTTCTACTACTACCACATTGCTCTTGTTTCTGCCTGCAAATCCTGATATTTTTATGAGTGTGTCCCTCTGTACACAGGACACTGTAGTCACTGGGTGTGGCAATTCAATGATCGATGCTACTTTTGTCTTCTTAGGAACCTATCCCTCCAGAGAGTCTTGTTTCCTGTTGCAAATTTAGGTTCCTAGTATGGGTGTTTGCAGAGCAACTGGTTTTGTGAAGAAACAGGTCATCAAATAAGGCTGGGCCTTTCATAGTTGAAAAAGAAGAGGACAGTTCATCTTAGAACAGCTAGTAAGCTACTCAGTATAAGCAGATTTGTATTAATCAGTCTGGATATGTGAAGGATTTATGGCCTTTTATTCCTTGGTTAAAAATAGTTGGGGTCCTCACATTTCAGCAACTTGTTTGGATCTGTACTTACCAAATACTGTATTCTATTTAGTGCTATGTCTGATAAGGGAACAGTACACTAGTAAGATGACTTTTTTGGCTCTAGAAGGTATTTTCTTGGAAATTAACTGGGTCTAATAGAAGGATTTCCTGACTATGGCAAAAACATTATTGAAAGAGAGAGAACCACCCAAAGTAAACATCCAGGTCTCTAATGACTACATCTGTTTGAAGAGGAGTATAACTTATAACATAGGAGGAATGAAAAGCTTTTTTGCTGAACGCTAGGATGTTGCACTTTTTTGCATTTAGCTTGAGACCATTTTCAGTCCACAAGGTGCTGTTTATCTGGCATTTCACAGTCATGTTTTTAAACAAGCCAGGCATAATGTACTTTCATGAGTTTCTAATTTTCTAAATCTACATTGTGCTATAGTGTAAATGTATCTGTGCCAACATTTATCAGACATATGGGATGAGGAAGACCTAGGTTCATAAGTTCACCAATCAAAAATTCATCCACATCACCCAATACTGACAATGTCACCCATTAAGTAGATTTTCCCTATTACTGACAATGCCGTCCATTAAGTAGATTTTCCATAAAATAGCCTAGATAAAACTTTTCCAGGCACCCACCCACATATGTTGACTAATTCAAAGGTTGTACTCGCTTGATATCTAAGGGCAATCCCTTCCATAAACAAGAAATATGTTGGGTTAGGTACCTATCACTCCATTTAGTGATGCTGATGTAGCAGTAAAGGTGTGGGTCTCTGGAGCAGGTTTCTTTAACACTGGTTTTGTTTAGGTGAAGGAATTCAAAGAATGCCAGATCATTTATAACACAGAAGGCTAAGCAGACATCTCCTCTCAGGAATCTGTATAACACTGAATAAATAGACAGGGCTTTTAATCTATTAGAGCAGCAAAGGTTACTGAGACCGAAGATCTTTTTGGTGAGGAAATGTTGAATTCTTTCAAGTTGGTTTAGGTGCTTAGTGAGTTACATGCCAAAGGGGGCAATGTATTCAATTAGTCTAAAAAAGGAAGGAATAAAGTGGGATTATAACTTCTTTAGACTTGAGGAAATACCACAAAGTGTAAGTTGTGCAAGGTAGAAGTATTTTCTAACCACCACAGTGAACTTTTGGCTAAAAGAGAGCCTGCTCTCAACAGAGATACCCATGTCCTTGATGACTGTATTAGATTTAAGTGGAACATTATATATACGGCAAGTGGAAGTGATGATATATTTACTAAAAGAAACTATACTCTGCTTCTTGGCATTGAAGGCGAGCTCATGATTAAGACATAATGTGTTTGTTTGGTCTGGCCCTTGCTAGAGAATTAGAAAATCAGAAGGGGATTTGATTGCTCCAGTCATCACCAAACTTGGTTAGCCATTGTCCACTGATCTCAGTTTTATGGCATAGATGTATATACCAAAGAGAAATGGGTCCAGGATAGAGCCCAGTGGGATACCGCTGGTGATGCTTTCATGTCCAGGGCAAACACTTCTGACCTTAACGGTATAGGTTTTGTCCGATATCTAGTTTACTATCCAGTGAACTAAGCATGGATTAATTTTGAAATGGGACAGTTTGTTAATAATTCTAACAGGAGGATAGTGTCAAAGGGACAAAAGCCTAGACAAGGTCCAGGTAGGCAGGATGGATTGTATGCACCTTATCAATGCCCTCTGTAACCTTTACAAAAAACTCAATCAGATTGAGCAGGCATGATCTACCCTATACTGGTGTGGATCTAGAGATATACTATAATTATAACTTGCATGCAGATAACCACTGGGCAAGCTACTCTGCTTTTAATAACATATTTTGTATAGTATACGTTTCTTCATAGTTTTCCTCTGTCCTACCATTTTGCTGTAGTTCATCGCTGGCACAAGTCCATGGTCAGAATGAAATCCACGATACGTACAATAATCTTGAAGTTAGACATGATTGACGCATGCTGTATCTGGATGGTAGTGTTTGCTTATGTCATCATTGTTAAGATTTAAATATGCATCTTTAGCTGTAATCCTGCACTTTCCTATATCTCCCCATCCTTTGTGATCTACCTAGCCAGACTGCAAATATCCACCAGCATTGTTCATTTATTCCTACCCATCCTTCCTCATACGCTTCAACCCCCTTCTCTTCCCCTTCCTCCTCATACTCTTCACTTTCCTCTTCTACTACTCCCTCCTCCTCCTATCCATGTTCTATATACTGCATATAGACTATCACTGCCTTCTATGTTCTGTTCTGTTTATAGTACTATCTGGATTATTTCCCCATGATACAAAGGTTATTACTCATCCTTAACCAATAGTGCATTTTATACTAAAAATCCATTCTGTATTGTCATAAAAATGTTTACTCTGTTTCATTACAACTTGTTCATTATTTCTTTTTCATTACATTGCTACATTGCTTTGCATGTTTTGTGTAGTGCATGATGTTTCTTGTATTCCCATGTCAAGCCTGAAAATGATCCAGGAGGTTACGCACTCCCTAACACCCCGACACTGGCCCAGTAATCAAGGAGCCTCAATCCTCACCCCTGGCAGCAGTGGGGGATTTACACACTGGGAGGATGACAAGTACACAGACAGTAAAGTGCAATTTCCTTTAAGAGCACACAGAGATCACAGTCAGTCTGGGGCTGGTTTCTCCCTCTTTCTACAGATCCTCAATAAGACTTCCCACTGGCACAGCTATAGGGTTGAGATCTCAACTAAGTGGCCAAGCCAAAACCTCCAGTACTCTCTCCGTCCAATCAGTGCTTCATGTCCCTGCCCAAGTAGCTCACACACACACACACACACACACACACACACACACACACACACACACACACACACACACACACACACACACACACACACACACACACCTTGAGGTTTGATTTATACACACACCCCTGGGAAAGGCTGGCACAGATTTACTAGCTATGCCCCCTTCTGCCCAGACTATAAGGTAGTTCCAGCTGCCACCAGCCACCCTTGTCAGCTACTTAAGGCCCTTAACAAATGGTGTCAAATCCTACTGTGTAATGCTACTATTATCCAAATGTAAGTCTGACCAAGATCAAGGCTATTCAGGAGTGGCCTGCACAGTGTCACCACAGAGATATGCAAGTACTCTAAGAGCTTAAATATGTCTCACAAATATCAGTCACAAAGATAGGTTTAAATACATTTAATAATAAATAATAAAAGAACAAGGCAATACTCAGTACACAAACACATTTATTCCAGAGTTCAAAATCACAGGAAATATTTTAAAACATTGCAGAACAGTCCCAAATAAAGAAAACATCTAAGCTATACTTTACAATATTCTTATCTGAATCTAAAAGAGTTATGATGCCTTAAAATTTTACTTACAGCAAGGCAAGTACAGAAGGTGGTGATGAGTGGATGTTTTAGGTTAAAGACAAGATACAAAATTCAGTCTCTCTGAGAGCGTTCTTAAATTAATATCAAATATTACTGCTGGGTTAGCTTAGATGACATTACTTTTTATCACCTGACTTTGGTTCCCAAGCTAAACTCCCAGTGTAGCACTTGTGAAAAATACATATTTCTCAGATGTTTGTAGATCCTGGAAGTCATGAAACAAAACACTTCTACATCTCTAACCTAGTAATTACTTATCTTTCAAGACAATGCAAAAAAAGTCTACCTCTAGACATAGTGTCTCCTACTGCACTGAAACAGAGATAACAGTTATAGCACAATTGTAAAACAATTTAATTTCAACTATTTTCTTGAAGTTTTGCAAGTTAACTCTGTATGTTCTAGTTTTTACTGTTAAAACATATACATTTGCACAAGTATATAGTTTATATACATTTCTGTTCTCTTCCAATAGGGCATGCTGTGGTTACATCCTTTAAGCAACACACACTTTGTGGTAGCAGCAGTTTGATAGATGCATAATATACAGTTCTAATATAGTGATAACACAAGCAATTTCATCATGCTGATATTCACAAATGACATATAACTATTTATAAAGTTTCAGATAGCTGGTCTGGCAATATTTCCATTTGTGACATCCCCCCACCCAAAAATTCAAGCTAGTTTTTCAAGTGACCCATGAGAAATTCTGCTTGAGAGGGTTGACTACCTGGGAATACCTTACCCCATTCCTTGTCTTGAGAGCTCATCTGCATTGGCATTGCTAACCTCATTGCAGTGCTGCACTGTCATATCAGATGCTTGCAATCCTAGGCTCCACCTTAGTAACTTGGCATTTTGCTGGCTGGCTCAATGAAGCCATGTTAAATTGTTGTGGTCTGTAACTACAGTGAATTTCCTTCCATACAGATAAGGATGAAGTTTCTGCAGTGCCCACACTATGGCTAGACATCCCTTTTCTACAGCTGCATAACATTCCTCCCTGAGTTGGAGCCTACGACTGAGATATACTACTGGGTGCTCTTCTCCTTCTGAGGAGACTTGGTTGAGTACAGCCTTCACTCCATGGTTTGAAGCATCCACCTGTACAACAAATTCTTTGCTGTAATCTGGACTGGTTGACACAGGGGGTCCTCCTAAAGTTCCTTTAAGCTTCTGGAATGCCTGATCACATGCTGGGGTCCACACTACCTTATCTGGCTCATTTTTCCTTGTCAAGTCTGTGAGGGGAGCAGCTATGGTACTATAATTAGGGACAAACTTTCTGTAGTACCCTGCTGTCCCTAAGAATGCCCTCACCAGCTTTTTGATAACAGGGGCAGGCCATACCTGAATGGCTTCCAGTTTAGCATGTTTTAGCCTGATCTTACCACTCCCCACTCTATGCCCCAGGTAGGAGACCTCTGTCATACCTGCCTGACATTTGCTGGGCTTAATGATCAACCCTGCCCTCGTCAGTCTGCTAAGCACCTTCCTAACATGCTGAAGGTGCTCTTGCCAGGAACTGCCATAGATGGCAATATCATCCAGGTAAGCAAGGGTGAAATCTCCTGCTCCTGCTAGGATAGGATCTACCAGCTTCTGGAAAGTCACTGGGGCATTTTTCATCACAAAGGGCATCTTCACAAACTCATACAAGCCAAAAGGATCAAAGGCTGATCTCTCTCTAGTGCTGGGAGTCAAGGACACCTGCCAGTATCCCTTGGTAAGATCAATTGTGGTAAGATACTTAGCCACATCCAGCTGCTCTAGGGCTTCGGCCATTCTAGGCATGGGGTAAGCATCTGACTCTGTGTGACTATTTAATTTTCTGTAGTTCACACAGAACCTGGTGCTGCCATCCTTCTTTGGTACCAGCACCACTGGGAAGGGCCAGGGACTGATGGACTCCTGAATTACCCCTAGGTCCAACATTTCCTGTATGTCCTCCCTCAGAGTTTGTTTGACCCTCTCAGGCACCCTATAAGGGGTCTGCTTAATAGGCCTTTGGGGTCCTGTATCCATATGGTGTTGCACCAGGTGTGTGCATCCCAGTTTCCGAATAAACATGTCCCCAAACTCCTGTAACACTGCTCGGATTTCTCAAACCTGGGTAGTGGATAGCTGCTGGGGCATTGCTACCCATTCCACTGAGATGTCAGTCCTCACTGAGGAGATAAGTCACCAGATTCCCCCCTCAGCCTCCTCCTGCCATCCACTACAAATACTCAGCACAAGGACATCCCTATCATTGCAAGGTTTCATCATGTTAACATGGTACAATTTATGCCCCTGCCTCCTGCCAGCAGTTCTACCATGTAGTTAACACCACTGACCTTCCTTACCACCCTGAAGGGTCCCTTCCAAGCTGCCTGCAGCTTGTTGTGTTTGACAGTACTGAGAGCCATAACCTGCTGTCCTACAGAATTCTCTCTAGCTCAAGTATTCCTGACACACCAGACCTTTTTCTGCTGTTGGGCTTCTGCCAGGTTCTCCTGGGCCAAGCCCATGAGTTCCCCATTCCTTGTCCTGAGGTTTAGGACATATGCCACAACAGACTCCTTGTGGGATTCACACATCCTCCAACTCATCAAAAATCAAATCTAGAGGTTCCCCTCACCCTATACCCATACAGCAACTCAAAGAGTGCAAAACCTGTGGATTTCTGGGGAACCTCTCTGGAAGCAAACAGATGAGGCAAATATTTGTCCATCTCCCTCTTAAACTGGTCTACAAATGCCCATAACATTGTCTTGAGTGAAGAGTTTAACCTCTCAACAAGACCATTAGTCTGGGGATTGTAGGGGGTGGTCTTTAGGTGCTTCACACCACAGTGCTTCCACAGACAAGCCAGCAGATCTGGCATGAAATTGGCACCTGTGTCAGTCAGTATTTCATTTGGAAAACCTACCCTGCTGAAAATCTCTAACAAAGCATTTGCCACCTTTTCTGCCTCAATGGAGGACAGAGCCACTGCCTCAGGGTATCTTGTAGCATAATCTACTACAACTAGGATATACCTTTTCCCTGTGGAACTTGGGGTATTCAGGGGCCCCACAATATCCATAGCTACCCTCAGAAATGGCTCCTCAATCACAGGCAAAGGCATCAAAGGAGGTTTCACATTGTCTCCTGCCTTGCCTACCTTTTGGCACTTCTCACAGGTCCTGCAGTACCCTGTTACATCTCTGGAAATATTCAGAAGATATCAAGCTAGCAAGTACGACTGGTGCCCGGTAACCAAGCTTGTATGACCAATGTAAAGAAAACAAGCCAGCACCACGAATGGATCAAAAACAGTTTTAATAGACTGAAACTAGACCTGTTTCAGCACTTGGCTTTCCTCAGTAGTTAGTTGCTACCTCCCTCAGGCCTTGTAATGTAGGGTCTGAGAGCTGAGCCTGTCTCAACTCTCTCTTTGTAACCCTTCCCAGCTCTCTTTCCACTTGAAGTAAGGCATCCTCTGACAGTGATGCCTAACTGTCAGCCTGGGTACTACTACTCACCTCTGCCCTTGCAGTCACTCTGTCCAAGGGAACATCAGTACCTACAAGCAGCTGTGGCTCACCTTCAGTCTCACTGCTACTGGGTAGCTCCCTCCCTTAAGTAACCACTTCACCAGTCCTGGCTGCAAGTGTGCGGTCTGTGTGGGTCTCCCCAGTCTACCAGATCCACATGCTCATCTCCAAGCTTGACTGCGTGTAACTGCATGCACACATGGTACTGCATTATCAAATCATTCCCTATCAAGAAGTCTGCAGGGACATCCTCAAACACACCTACTTGCTACCTTCCTTTTCCACCCTCCCAGTCAAGGTGAACCCTAGCCAAAGGTATTTGGAATGGGGTCCCCCCCAAAGCTCTGACTGGAGTAGACTGCCCAAGCCAGTAGTGCTCCTCTTTAGCCATTGCAGGCTTCACAATGATTAGGTCAAAAGCTGTGTCTCTCATAGCAGTGGCCTCTTTCCCATTCACTAAGACAGGATATAACCTCTTGTGGTAGTTTGGTACCCTTGTTTTCTCGAAACAACTTACTGCTGCCATTTTGTCATATCCTCTTACTGGCTCTCCCACCTTTGTTCCCTACCTTGCCTCAATGGACGTCTATATGCTACATGGCCCCACTGGTTGCATTTAAAATATTTAATCCTTGTTCCTGGACATGTACCTGAACAAGTGACTTCCCCTGCTACTGGTGAACTCAGTTGGGGCAGTCTGGGCTGCCCACCATGGGTTCCCTTAGACCATGAGCAGCACTGGGTATCCCTTTCCTGTGCAGTGATGCCCTGCTTGCTAGGTTCAGGTCTCCCTTCATCCCCAACTCATCTGCAGTATTGCATTGTCTATCAGCTAACCAGATTCTCATGTCCTCAGGCAAAGTGCTAAGGGCTTGTTCCCTCACCAAAAGGTCTGCCAGTCCTTCAAAAGTGGTGAACTGACATCAACTCCTCACCTATGAAAATAAGTGCTTAGTCCAGCAATATATTCACACACAATTTCATCTGCCTTGCATCTATGCTCACAAAACTTTTTCCTGGAAACTTCAGGTGTTAACTTAAACCATTCTAGCAAACAATTTTTGTCTGTATTATAATTTAAGCAATCAGTATCAGACAATTTAGAAATAGCAGTTACAGCTTTATATGGATTAAGGGGGTCAGAAACTATTCCGACAGCCCTTGGTCAACATTATACTGTTTACATATCCTTTTAAACATATGCATGAAACCATCAAAATGATCCCTCTCTGTAAATTGTGGAAGACATTTACTGACCATTGTTGCTTCTGGGGTTCAGTTACTCCTTTCCTCATTACCTCCATGACCCTGGTGAAGAGTCAGCATCTCCTACTCATGTTGCCTCTGCCTCTCATTTTCCTCAGCCTCCAGATGTCTGTCTCTCTGCTGCTTCTATTTCCAAACGTTTAGCCTCCAGTTCAAGTCTCTAACTTCAGATGGATTTTTTCATCCTTTGTGGAAAGGTTGAACTGTCCATTTTCTGAGAATTGTACATCTCCAAGGCCAGCTTAGTTGTCCTCCTGATTGCTGGTCTGCGATGCAGCTGTGCCCAAGGCTACAATAATTTCTGCCTTAGTCAGGTTGGCATACACCAGTCCTTTAGCCTGGCACATCTCCAACTGGCTCCTTGTCAGCTTGCCATACTCCTCTGCTGACATGCTTGCCTGCTGTCCCTGACTAAGCTAACAAAAAAGTAGAACAATTGTGATATGAAACTCTGAATGTTCACTGTGTGGCGTATTGGGAGTATAAACACCTTCCTTAGTGACCACTGTTTACAGGCTACAGGAATTCAATATCCACACCACTACAAGCTAATTAATATGTGATGTGGCTATCCCACCGCTGCCAACCAATTAATATATGATTCCCCAACACTGGCCCAGTAATCAAGGAGCCTCAATCCTCACCACTGGCAACAGTGGGGATGTACATACTGGGAGGATGACAAGTACACACACAGTAAAGTGCAATTCCCCTTAACAGTACACAGAGATAACAGTCAGTCTGGGGCTAGTTTCTCTCTCTTTCTCCAGAAATATATATATTTATATATATTGTTTATATTATATATATATTTATTTTATATTTATATACTTATAACTTTTTTTCTGGAGGCAATGCCCTTACTTATGAAATGAGCAATACAGAATGCCCTTCTTTCCACTTTGGAGACATGGTGGTCAAAGGTAAGTTTGCTGTTAACCTTTGTGCCCAGGTCTCTCACCACTGAGTACATACTTAAGGTATTGCTATTGATATGGTAGTTAGCAGGAACATTGCTCTTACCAAAAGGGATGATAATGCATTTTTCTGCATTGAGTTTAAGGCCATGACTTTGGCATCAATCATTTGTTTGTGTAAGACCCTCTTGTAGGATGTTGACATCATTTGGAGATTCTATGACTGCTCCTAGCTTGCAGTCATCAGCAAACTGTCAGCTACAGACCTTTAGTTTTTGCTTGTACTTTGGAGAAATAGATTCCAAACAGTAGAGGTCCCAGGACTGATCCCTGTGGAACACCACTGGTTACAGGTCTACTGTTGGAGATGGATTCCCCTGTTTTGACTATATGGGTTCTATCAGTGAGCCAGTTAGCGACCCATCTAACGATATAAGGGTTGATACCTAGCTGGGTGAATTTGTCAATGATGCTTGAATGGGGGATAGTGTCAAATGCATTGGCTAAGTCTAGGTAGGCTGTATGTACAGATTTCCCCTCGTCCAGGGCCTTGGTGACTGAGTCGAAGAAGTTAACAGGCATGATCTCCCTTTGACAAATCCAAATTGAGTAGGGTCAAGTGTTTGGAGATTACCTATATTTTTGTTGATAAGGTCCATGATGATTTATTCCATGGCCTTGCAGATAAGGCTGATAGGTCTACAGTTCCCAGGGTCAGTGGAAGCACTACCTTTGTCCCACCTTCATTCCTTTTACTCCCCCCACTGTTCGATTGTGCAACATGACATTAGAATCTTTAATGCAGTCCACATACAGAACAATCATTTGCCATCCTTTGCCATTCAGTTATAGAACTGGACAAGAATGGACTGGCAAAAGTTTGCCTCTAAGAATCCACGTTGTTTCATTTTTCCAGATGGTATGCATTCAATTGCACTTCATCCTCCTGTATGTCATTCTCTCTATAACTTCTACTTAGAGATAAAAGTTTAATTTGCCATTTACTCACACCAGCTGTTTTGTCTCAATGGCATTTCCTTGCATAGAAACTGCTCTAAGCATGCAGCTCTGTACTGGAGCATCTATAAATAATATAAAAGTCTTCAGGCTCTCAGGGTATAGTGTGTGTTTCTCATCCAACTATGTGCAGGATTTTTCTAAATCTTCTGTTACATACCAGCATTATAATTCTTATGTATTCTTATGTTTGTTGATTGAAACGCTTTGTATTACAGCACTGTCATTCTGAAACCCTAACAAGTTCACATTACAAAAACAAGCAATTGGCACAGATTGCCCCTGCTTTCTGTTGTATGCTGTCAGACTTACAATGCTTGACAAGTCAATTTGTTATATTAACTTGTTTCTACTAACTATATTGTATTAACTGCAAAGGTAAAGTTGTGCATTGCACTGTAGTTCAGTATAAAACTGGTCTTGCTTTTACTTGCTTTCTTACTTTTCAGTATTGCTTAACATTTGCATTGTCCTACATGTTCTTGTAAACATACTTAGTATGTATGTATGTATGTATGTATGTATGTATGTGGGGTCAGGCAGACTGTAAAGTGTGGAACAAAAAATAATAAACATGTAAACAAACACCTAAACTCTTTTGAATGTAGGGGGATAGAAAGTCATTATAAGCAGCTAATGGCATGTAGAATTTCTGTACAGTCATAGTGTTGATATATATGCAGTTTGCTGCCTGGTAAACTTAACTCCACGGTGGTCAGTGTTCTAATTTGTATTCATAACAGAACATCACAGAGGATATAGTCCAACATTCTTGAGTTCCGAATGTTTCCAGCAGGTTCCTGTAATTCTGGAATTCTTGCTTGCGTCTGAACCTGACCATCTATAACTCCATTTGAATCATCATTCATGGCTACGACTAGTGATTCTGAGAACTTAACTTTAGAATGCAGCTGAGTTATGGGGTGAGAAAGGGAATGCTTTCATTCTCAGAGGATAAGTGCAGCAGGCTGTGCACTACACTATCACATACCATAAACACAGCACTGTCATATGCTATAATCTAAATACTGCAATGTCGCATACCGTAATGATAAATGCTGGACCGTCTCATACTGCGCTGTTACATATCATAATGCTAAATACTGCACTATCTCATACTACACTGTCAAATACTGCAATGTTAAATACTGCACTGTCACATACCAAAATGCTATAGCATTGTCATATACCGTGATGCTAAATACAGCACTATCACATACAGTGATGCTAAATACTGCACTGTCACATACCATTATGTTAAATACTGCACTGTTTCATACTACACTATCACATACCAAAATGATAAATACAGAACTGTCATATACCGCAATGCTAAATACTCCACCATCTCATACTACACTGTCACATACCATAATGCTAAATACTGCACTGTCACGTACAATAAGGCTAAATGCTGCATCATTTCATACTGCACTATTACACACCATAATGCTAAATACTGCACTGTCTCATACTACACTGTCACATATCATAATGCCAAATACAACACCGTCATATACAGCAATGCTAAATTCTCCACCATCTCATACTACACCTACACCTCCACATACCATAATTCTAAATACTGCACTGTTACATACCATAATGCTAAATACTGCGCTGTCACATACCACAATACTAAATAAGTATTGTACCATCCCATACTACACTGCTACATACCATAATGCTAAATACTGTACTGTCACATACCATAAGGCTAAATACTGCACTGTCTCATACTACATTGCCATATACCATTATGCTAAATACTGCAATGTCATATACCATAAGGCTAAATACCACATTGTCTCATACTACACTGCTATATACTATAATGCTAAATACTGCACTGTCACATACCATAATGCTAAATACTGCACAGTTTAGTACTGTCTCATAATGGACACATACTGCAGTGTCACATACCATAATGCTACATCCTGCACTGTCTCATACTGCACTGTCACATACCATAATGCTAAATACTTTACTGTCACATACAATAATGCTAACTACTGCACCATCTCATACTCTACCACCACATACCATAATACTAAATACTGCACTGTCTCATGCTACACTGTCACATACTATTCTATGTACTTCATTGGCACATACTACCCTGTCGCGTACTCCATTGTCACATACTACTCTGTATGATTCATTGCCGCATACTGGACTGTCACATACTATACTGCCAAACACCACATTGTGACACACTACACTGTTAGATCTGTAAAATTAGATACTACATACTAAACTGTTATGTACTACACCGAAACATTTTAGACAATACAAACTTTGTTATATGCTAGACTGCCATATACTATACTATCACATATTACTCTGTCATGCACTTCATTACCACATACTCAACTATAACATACTAAATTGCCATATACTGCAGTATTACTCACAACACTGTCACAAGGTAATTGGAGGTGATAGCAGGAGATGAAGCATGTGAAGCAATATTCAGTGCACTGAACAGTTATGTATACATATTTCTAATATACTGTGCCACCATTCTATGCAACAAGAAAATGAAATGTGAACAGTTCATTATGACAGAAACAACCTCCTTATAAAGTCTATTAATAGCATGATTTTTTTTCCTTGACAGGCAAACAATCCCACCGTGTGCTTGAGTGTATCATATAAGCCATGTGCAACAAATAAATACTAGGTGATGGCAAGACATTCAAGAGCTGGACACTGTGGTCTGGAAATGAGACCTTATACTATACTCCACAAATAAATCATCAGCAGAGGTAAACAATAGCAGTTCTGCAGCAGCTACTAGAAGGGACACTTGCAGTTCAGTTTATTAACACTGTGATTTGGTTGTTATGTGCAGCACTACAGTTTGGGAATTTACAGCTGAAGTAGCTCAAAGTGTCATTATTTTATAGAACAATACTGTACTGCATACTTTGGCATCTAGTAATATTAAGTGTGATCTGTGTATGGTGGAAGTGCAGCTACATGAAGGTTGTGCTTTTCCTAAAACCTAATATTTACCATGGCACTAATGATGTTTTTCCATCGAGTCCCTAGAATGGAAGGGTGGCTCCTTCATTACACAGCTCTAGAAAGCCTACTGAGACAGTACATATGAGAGGACCACCCTCCACCGGTCAAGCTATAGATACAGGAATGGGGTTGTATGGTGCAGCTAGGTGTTACTTATGATAGCCCAGCAATATACATGTAAAAGAACAGGGACTAAAGGTTAGGAATATAGCACAAATTGACAGAAATTGAAAATTAATGAGTCGTGGTAAAGTAACACATTTAAAACATAATATCACATCTACTAATTTTCTATACTTCTATTTCCATTTTAACTCATTCATTCATCTATGGTACATATGATACACTCATAAGACCTGGAGTCTAGCTTGCGACAAGAAAGTCAGTAACCCATGTTGTTAACATGATTTCAAGTGGTCAAGGTCAGTATCTGCTTATATTGCTCAGAGGCTACAAAATTCTAACCTTGAGATCAAGCAGCTGATAAACCACAAGGCCAACATAATTCCCTTCTCTTCACAGGCTGTAAAACTCTTACCTTGAAAATCTAAGTGCTGATAAGCACCTCAGTCAACAGTCTCTGCTGTGTCAATAGAGGTTTGTCTGTTGTTAGCAACTAGCAAAGTCATAAATAGCGCGCATTTTATCTTTTTTCTAAAGCTTTACTAAATTAATAGAATTTAAGATGCTCATTAGCAGGAGTACAGTTTCAGAAATGCCTTCAGTTACAACATTTTTTCACTACTCTGCTCATTTCTTAGTGGGTTATATAACTCTAACTGCCACATTCATCTGGCTTTCATCATAGCCAGCCATCTTGCTTTTATGGCCCTTCTGATGTTGTTACATTCTTTCTTACATGTATTGCAAATACTATTTCTTGAATATTTTCCTGACCCCAGAGAAGAAGGAATAGTGTTGGTAACGAAGCCTGTGCTCTCCATTTCAACACAGGGGAATAACCCAGCTGGTTATTGGTTATGAGGCCTCAACAAAACACTTCTCTATTCCTTCAGACTGTTGGCAAAATTAATTAGTCATGGTAAGGATAAAAAAAAAAAAAACATCACCATTGTTTTAGTCAATGATTTTTTGTAACACGTTTATTAAATCACTTTATATAATGACATACGCACGTATACAATAATAGAAAAAAGATGCAAAAGGCATAAATCATTACTAAAGCTGAGTTAACTCAGCTCCAGAAAATGAGCAGAATTCTAGAATAAGTTCCTTTTTTTAATTAAATTTTTGAGTACTTGCAATATCATCTTCAGCTGAGTTCTAGGGAGAAATGTTACAAACAAACAAAAGCATAATACAGTATGTTTTGTTTAATACTTTTGGTCTGTTCATAGTGATGGTCTAACCACATATATAGGAGTTCTGTAAGTCACAGCTCCCTGTTAACATTTATTTCCTTTGAACTACTGGGTACTACATTCATAGTGGTGGATGTGTAAACTTTGTGAGATAGTTTGGTAGACATTTGATATTTATCTTGTAACACACTGATGGATTAGTTTCTTGGTAATATCAGTTATTTCCTTCTGAAAACTCCACAAATAAAATTCTTTCCTCATTTGGACATCATGATTCACTGATATAGCTGTAACCAGTCCATGCACAGAAATAAAATATCAAATACTTAACAGTTTAAGATTTCTTTATTATATATCACTTCACCTAAGCTGGAATCCAGTCACTTAGTAAATCAGCACAAAAAAGATGGATAATTAGGTGCGTAGGATGTAGGCACATTACTAACTGATAATGTTTTAATACCAGATTTTAAAACATTTCTCACAGTATTCTTACAATGACTTCTTAAAGGAATAAAGATTTCTATTTTGTTTGAGTCTGGGGTACATAAATGTCGTGAATTTTTGTCTTACATTCTCTAGTTATGCAATATTCTATTTAGAATTAGTTATGTAGTTTTGTTAATGCTTCAAGGCTGCTACTGAAGACAGTTATTTGCATATTATATACCACACCTCGCAATCAGCAAAGAAAATAAATAAAAAGTTGTCAGTTTTCATTTGTCTAGATGCTTTGAAGCAATACGTTGAATCCTGCTGCACTGATATGAATGCTTTATGATCCCTGCTGCATTAACATGAATTGCTTTATATTCATGGATATTGTTATTCTGCAAGTCATTGCTCGAAACATTTAGGAGTTATTCAATGTCAACATTTGTGATAATCCTCACATTTCAGTGAACCATTCTGAACCTAGACAAAAATGCACTTGACTAATTTGCATATCAGCATGTTCTGTCTCTCACTAAACCAACATACCACGGTTTTTCCTTCCAGATCTATAGCAGAAAATATGAATGTTATGTGACAGATACCCGCTATGTAGTATAAAAGAATTAAAGTTAAACTCATTTCACCTTCGAGTCATGCCAGTGCTTTGCGTAAAACACAGTACCTACTTCTATTAAGAAATTGTACTGTTTTTTACTTTTTGCTTTTTTTTTTTGGCAAACCACTTTATTCCTTCTATAATATAAGTAAAAGAAAATTGGATGACAAGAGGGAAGGAGTAAAAGTGAGACTTTAGACCTCTAGCCATCCACATAACTAGGTTATAAAAAGTGCCAACATTTTCTTCGGTATAAACAGTTAATAATGTGTTCACTTCAACCTTAGATCATCTTTAGTTTTGAGTGTTAAATTCGTTACGCACTTAAAAATGCAAGAGAAATCAGGTATTGAAATGCTGAAGCAGGAAGATCTGCTTCCTGCTGTTGTTGACTAGGTTGCTTGTTCATGGTACACTTGTCTATGAATGGTAGTTTCATGATTTTTTTTTTTGCTTTGCTTCTAGGTTTGTGTGATCTCAGAGTTCATGTATAATAAGAGAAGCTTGGCCCCTGTACAATAAATATTTTTGTGTTTGTTGCCACCTTGTGAATCCTACTGCTTTGAGCTTGTGACATCCAAACGTTTTTAGATCTTTTACTTACTAAAAATCATACCTGAATTAAAATGGCACATGAATCTTCATCTTGAATTATTAAATAGTAAATATTTAAAATGTTTTTTAGCAAGTGCATTCTAACTATAATAGTGTGTGCTCATAAAAGCATACAAGAAATATCTAAACATAGTCAAAAAAACAAAGATGCAAAAATAGTGAACAAGCAGAAAGCTACAGAGACTACAAAACAGTAGGCTTGGGGACAACACCATCACAGGGACTGAGGATGGAAAACAACAGCAACAATTTTGAGTAATTTGAAAATAAATATTAAAAATAAATGAAGGAGTGACTATGGGGGGGGGGTCAGCTGTGGCATCCATATTTGTGAATATTGTGCTTTGGTGATAGTAGATGCATTTTGTGTTCCCATTAACTTTCTCTATTTATTGCAACTTATTTGCATGTTTTGGCTGATATCTTCATTTTTTAGACTGGCAATGTTGAACAACTGGATGTTTATTTGAATTATATTGAAATAAGTGGGTTAGGGACAGTATTAATTTTTGAATATTTTGCTGATGAAGAATACAGCTGAACATAAATATGAATCAACCATATATAGAAAAAGCACTTATTTAAATAGGCTGTTGCATTTTAAGAGTTGCCACCATATGTGGCAAAAGAAAAATATTAAGGGACATTTGGTCCATCTATCCCTTATAGTCTCCATGGATGATATATTTTTAAGTGAACTGCAGACTCAAAAAATTTTTTTTTGTTAGAATCTACCCAAAAGGGTTAATAGACATAGTTAAGGAAGAAGTTATATTCGATAGACTGGCAAAATTTCAACCTCCAATTAGATATCCAATTATTATTGAAAAAGAGACAAGACTCAATAAGTGCTATGCTAAGGTTATAGTGTTGTACAGCCGCGGTGGTGCAGAGGTAGCTTTGTTGCCTCATAGCAAGAGGTTCTCCTGTTCAATTCTCGTCTGGAGTGTGGGGAGTGCCTTCTGTGTGGAGTCTGCATGTCCTCCCCGCGGTTGGGTGGCGTTCCGAAAGACATGCGTGAATGGGCGTGCCTTCGTTGAAGGTTGGTTATCAGGTTGGCAACTCGGCATCGTGAAAATCTACTGCCAATCATTAGCAGACTGGAGTTCCGCTGTGGCAACCCCTAACCAGGAAAAGCCGAAAGATGATAACAACTAAGTTTATAGTGCTGGATTACAATAATCAAATGAGTGAAATTAAGAATATTTTATTTAAAAAAAATTGGAACAATGTCTTTAAAGCTTTCAGTTTAACATCGGGGGGGGGGGGGGGTCATACCTAGAATGGTATTTAGAAGGGATAGAAATTTAAAACATTATTTTGAGAGTGAAAAAGAATAATGACATGGATAAATACAGGGGTAACAATGGAATGCATACATGTAGCTCCTTCACCCAATGTAGGTGTATATATGAAGGTGCAAATGCAACAGCTGCAAATGTTTCAAGGGTTTAAGCCCTAAATGGCAGATTCGATTGCAACACTATGAGCATTATGTATGTGATACAATGGTTATCCTGAGCAGCATTCTAGGGTGGAAAGAAGGAAACACCTCTAAACAAGAGACTCTGTCAGCATATTTATGCTATCAAGAGGGGGAGACAACAATAATCTCCTCAACACGCAAGCTATAATTTTCACTAATTGTAAAAAAATTGCATTTTTTTATTTTAGAGAAAGTTTAATACTTTTATGAGAGTGACTGGGAGACCCATTTAGAAAGAGAATTTCATTGGCAGCTCCTTTTTTAGCCACAAGCTCCCCAGGTATCAATGACAAGGTATCCATTAGAAGGGGTGGGAGGTTGGTATAATGGTTAAAGTGTTTACCTTAGAAATACAAGGTGCAAGCTTTGACTCCCACTTGAGGTAATTGGCTAGGCTTAAAATGGCCTAGAAGGGCAGTTAGCCTAGTACTAATCTATGAAACGCTATGAAGCTTCAGAGAAGGGCCAGATTATAAGAAGCCTTTTGTGGTATTAAAAATTATTACAATCTATGAGTGTGTAAAAGGGATTTAGTTAACAGGATAAGTTTTTATACTTTTAGGCAGTGTTTTATTTAATGTACTTGATTGTTGTGTGCATTTTAATTAATTTGGTTATTGGGTTAAATCATGTAATCTGCAATGTATATTTAAATCACTGATGGCATGTTTAGTTACATTCTGAAGTTATGTGACTAAATTAGGAACAAATGTACTTCAGTGTTATTAATAAAGGGAAGTACTTTGGTGATGTTCTGCTAGTGACACTGTCATTTATCTTGACAAATTGTCAGCTCTCTAAAATACAACTCTGCAAAATGCCTCTGTAAGCTTTAATGAAACAAAAAGTACAACACTGTCTGAAGGGAGTTCAAAGCACCACAGCAGATAAGACTGTCTTATAGCAACAAACAAATTGACATACTGAGAGCCCAGAATAAATATATAAATGAAATATTGATCAGATTTAGTTTATTCAAGGCATCTAAACTACTAAATATGAGTTATATATGTATGTATAAAATTATATTATATGCTGAACAACAAATATTTATAGCTATAGACATCTTTTTCTAACCCCCAGGTTCTTATCCAATGACTCTCCTATCTGTTTACCATCAGCTGAGTCATTCATCCAAGGGTGAGATCTAATAATCTATATTATCAGGGTGAGAGCCTCTCAGGCCATTTGTTTCCATTTGGGAGATTGATCATCCCATCTATTCCTCTAGAGGTAAGAGATGGGCATTACAGAGTGGGCCATTGAAAAGCTCCTGTGGAGGCCCCTACCCCATCCTGCCAAGCCTATCCCCATAGATGGCCATGTTACTCGCAATGGGTGCTTTGGCAGGAAGGATGGGCATGCTTCCATCCACATCATAAAACACACACACACACACACACACACACACACACACACACACACACACACACGTAACTGCACCAGGGAAATGCAATCGATACTTTATCAGAGCTAAGCTTTCTCTCAAGAACTAAAGCATTAATTAAAACCATCATGCTATCACATCACTCTACAATAAGACAATAAAAACATTCTTCATATAAAATATATATTAGTCAAAACATTTTATCTTAAATAATTCAGTTTTTAGGTACTTTTCAAATTAATGTAATCTTTTAAACCTGGATGAATGCCTATATTAAGAATTAGCTGCACCTTAGATAGTCTATATATAAACATTTATATGTTTTTTTATGATAAAAAACATGAAATATGCCTTATTCAGCCATGCAAAGCACTGTTTTTTTAAATGGCATCTTGAGTTCTAATAAATTAAATGGCAAATGTTAAGTTTACTTAAAAAAATCATGTTACTATATCTAATTAATGTGGTCTTTGTGTGAGTCACTAAGCAAAGAAAGGGTAGGTACTGATAAATACTGTGACTGGAACATTGCAATATCCATGGGAAATGAAGCAGCATTTGTTTAATCATAGTCTTAGTTTTTCATTCTAATATACTTCTTGTTAAATCATACCCTAAAGCACTGCAGTCTTTTGCCAGAAGATCCTGTGAAACTGTTGGATATAGAATTATACTCCTCCAGTGAAGATCACTGCAGGGAGAATCCTCCTTTATCCAAGCTGGCTATATCAGTACAGCTGGCAATAAGCTTATGAAGTATTTTTATTTTTTAAAACACCTTTACTGAATTATAACTTGTGCCATAGTCAAATTTACATTTATATAAAAGTTATCAAACTGTATTAACAAGTTCACATTTACAAACGTTATACTTCACATCAGTGGTGTAGCCAGGATTTTCAAATTTGTACTCACAGCTAACAGACTGCTGCCCCCTCAACAAGCCACACCCACATTAACACTGCTGACCAAGCCACACCCCCTTCTTATTGCTGATTTTTGACCAGATCACTTGCATATGCCAGGGTAGTAATTACTTACATGATGCATGAACATTTCATTCCAAAGGTACATCTTCCGCAAGTCAAAAAATAAAATGCCTTTCCATTTACACTAGGACAGATAGGTTTGCCCCCTCCCCAAGATTACTCTTCATCCACTTGCAGTTCCTAAACCCTGTAGTGGCTTATTAGAGCTCCAGTAGTGCTGCTGACTAAAGGACTGTCAGGGTCTAGGCAGCACATGCTCCACAGTGTTGTGGTATGTAGGTACAACATATAGTGCTCTCCCTAGGTAACACCCAAGCTATTAGCCACAACTACTTCCCTTCCACCTGCATGAGTTACCTGGCAATGGCTATTTACTCCTGTGGCCTACACTCGCACTAAGCCTTTTGGAATGCTATACCTTACATTCCTAACAAATACATTTTAGCTGGGCTCAGTCATACTGCCACTGATAATAAATAAAGATGTGTACCCATGGGAGTCAATCAAACAGAAACTAAAGCAGTTGAAATTTACATCCTTACTACCCTGCTTATATTCTGTGAATCTCAAGCCTTTGCTGAAAGGAAATTGGTTAAAGCAATAAAATTACCCTAGGACCCAGAACTAGTGGGAGTGTTACATGCTTTAAGGTGCTTGTTTGGAGTTTTTTCTAGTCTTACAATCAAGTGATAGTCTGAATAAAATTATTGGACAGAAAATAAAAGAAATTCAAGGAAGAAATAAGTTTTGTCCAAAGTTTAATGTTCAAAGCTGACACGATACCACACAATATGCTGAGAAGGCAACAGCCTGAAAAGACAAAAAACATATCTGCAAATGCAGGCTGCCTCCCTACCCTCCCAAAAAATGAAAACAGTCACCTTATGTATACCCCTATGCTGTTACATGCAGAAAGAACAAATGAAGACACTCAGGTCTGATTGTGGAAAATGTCTAAGAAAATTACCACACGGTTCTCAACCCCCTTGAAAGCTAGTGCAAGTGATCTCGTGTGCACATACTGTATCTGAGTAGTGCTGGTTTCTGACTATGCTGGGGACAGGGCATTAGTTGGAGATGGGGTCCCTCTACTAAGCCTGTTTCAAACTTCTACTGTACAGAATAATTTACTGACAAGCTCTATGCAAATTTAAATAGTTCCATAGACATATCTCCCTCCTCCGCTCCTCGGCAACAAATACAAAACCAAATTCAAAAATAAAGACCTATGGGCAGCATAATAAAAGAAAAAATACTCATTGCATGCAAAAATAAATGTAAGTCAACTAAAAACACTCTTGCTAAACTGTGATTAAATTAACCAAAGCCTGATAAGAGGTAAAATATAAACTCAGGTGAAAGATAACCAAAGTATTTTTTAAGTATATAGCTGCTCCAAACCACCAAACAGACAACTTAAAACACAAAAAACGGATGTGCTAGAAATCTCAAACAATGATTGGCACTACCGTGAGCTAATAACAAATGATATCACATACTTGGAATACAGGAAATAGCCAATCCACTGGCCAACTAATTCAGATTGAACTTCATCCCACCAATCTTCCAATATTCTCACATAAAATACTTGTATCTATAACCCAATCAAATCTCTCAACAATTTCTAAAGTTAGTACCCAAGGCCAAGAACATAATGTCTATTGCAACTGGATAACATAGTAGACTGCCTACAGCTTAGTGTGAAACCTGATATGTTGAACCCCCTACAAAGTCTATTCAATACTAATCTCAAAACAGGTTTTGTGCTGGATGAATGAAAGACTGCAACAGACAATCCCTTGCATGAAGGTGGGATTTCAATGGGCCCAACATATTCACTATTGTAAGGAAATCCTTTTTCATTGTACAGCTTATAATTAAAAGGTACATCATCCAGATCCAGGCATATAATTGTTCCCCTCTACTTGGCACTGATTAGGCCAATCACTGAGTATACTGCCTCTTTTGGTATGTACGTGTCCAAACACTTGTCACACGTGGATGCCATCTAACCCTCAAACATTTAGGAATTATTCCAAAGCAAACCTTGTACTAATGACTTATACCACGCTAAAATTTCCACCCCCCCAAAAAAATGTGAACTCTGCTATCACTATGCAAATTGTTTACAGAAACCCTATACCATCATGTAAACAGCTGCACTGAGTAGCTTTACCCAGAAGGAATAAGCAGAGAACCAACCCAAATAACAAGCCACCCTAATGGAATCCCAATATCAACAAGTTGTATAACAAAAGGAGAAAACCCATGGCCAAAACTAGGAAGTGCAATACCCAGAAATGTATGAAACCTCTCAAACTAAATAAGCAACTCAGAAATCTTATCAAGCCCACCAAAGCCAAATTTGAGGCAGAAATATCCTCAAAGACAAAGGATAACCACAAGGCCTTCATCAGCTTTGCTCGCAACCTCAAAGGTAAAACGACAGTGTGCTGAAGAAATTGTAAATAGAACCAACTAAAGGGAATCAGAGGATAGACTGAACCTACTGCCTGACAAATTTAATCTCTGTTTCACCCCTTCTTCCCTGCACTACCTCTCAGAAGACACTCTCAACCATAAATCCTTTGGCTATCCCTAGCGAAGAAGTCTTCAATTTACTCTCCAAGTCAAAGAATACTACCTCGGTGGGCCCTGATAATATCCGGGAATACCTCTTGGATAGCATGAAATATGAGCTATCAAGCGGTCTAAAAATCACTGTTTAACATTAACCTACTAATTGGCTTCATGCTTAGTGAATGGAGGATTGCAGCAGTTAATCTTTAGCACAAGGTTTGGCCTTCTACTGACCTGCATAACCACAGACTATAAGTCTGACTGGTCTTGCATGTAAAGCCATGGAAAGAATTATCATAGATATTTTAAATAAAGATGCACGGAACCAGTTTTCTTATTTACTTCAACAATGATTACAGATACTGAAAAAAATAACAGAAACACTGAGCCATTTGCTAAA
The DNA here is from genome assembly GCF_019279795.1 of Protopterus annectens. Lineage (NCBI taxonomy): Eukaryota > Metazoa > Chordata > Ceratodontiformes > Protopteridae > Protopterus > Protopterus annectens. The sequence goes on along the minus strand of NC_056747.1, from coordinate 454,199,353 downwards.
CAATACAGTCTCACAATGAAAACAGACTTAGCAAGAGCAGTAAACTTCTCTGCCCTTGAAACTCACATTCACTGAAATGGCATGAAAACCTGCATTAAAAGAAAATGCATCTGATAGTGGAGGATTAAATTTATCTTTGAGGTGTTTTCAAACCATAGGCTCCGTGCACACATTTACAGGGCTATGCACACGTGTTCTTTGATTCATCCTCATGATAAATTATAGTCCTTGCATAATACATCACCATTTGTTAGAACATTTTAAAATGTGTAGTTATAAACATTTTTCAAGAAAGCATTAAAACAATAATGATAAAACTACCCTTTTCAGAAAATTTCGACCATAAAATAGCACTCAAACTTCCATCATTACAATCCACCAATTTTATTCAAAAAGCACAATCTCTGCAGAAGTAAAAGTCATCCAGATAATTCTACATTAAAGAAATCTGTAACTAATAAAAAGGTTGCTACTGGCAAACAACTTTACATTTCAATGTTTCATCTACAAATTCAGTCCCTGCTGCCTTTGAAGAATTAATTGCCAATGTTACATTAAAAAAATGGTAATCTGGTAATATTGCAATAGGAAATGACTGACAAACCAACAGCAAATTCATAGTCACTAGGCATTTTATAAAAAGGAGTGTAGAACCCCTTACAATGCACCAAATAATCCACAATCAAAATTGCACTCCATCTACATGGTGTGGGAGTAGAATCCACAGCCTTGCACCAAAGACAATTATGCTACTAACACTGCTTTGACATTCTACAACACAAACAGTGACTGCCATTTGATAAACAAAACAGTTACTTGCACACTGAAAACAGACTTAGCATGAGCAACAGTAAATTTATCTTCCCTGGAAACTCACAATTCCATGAAAATGAAATAAAACTCAGTCCCTTGAAAATGCATTGAAACTCATAATACTCTGAAAATATACTTGAGCTCAAACTCACAATTCCCTTGGCAGTCTAGTAGTAGGGGTCTTCTCTCCACTGGAGCTCACAGTTCCTTCAGCAGTCTGGTTGTTGGTATGGAGAATTCAGGCTCCGTCTCCTGTACCCAAGTTACAGGGTCAAGCCTGATTAAGTTAATTGACTAACCTACCCTCCCCCTTAACTAGAGCATTACACACAATACCTTCCTAACTCTCAACCTCTTAGCATAAGAAATCTGGACAAAGCCTAAAATAGGGACAGATTTTAAATATTGCTCTTATAGACTTCGAAAGTTGCTGGAACAGCAGCATTTGTCTTAGCATGCAATTTCTAAAGGAAATTAAGTCAAACTCAAATGTTTGACATTTATTTATTTCAATCCTCAGTGATTTCCATAAAACCAAAAATATTGAGGAATATGCCAAAACTATGAGGAAAAATCAGGGCATTCCACAAAAATCTGGATAGTTGAGAGGTACGCATATCTCTCGCTCTCTTAGGGCAAGAAATCTGGACAAAGTCTGAAATAATGGAGATACAATGGCCCAAAATATGAATCATGCCACTCAGCCTCTTCAAGCAAGAAATCTAGACAAAGTCAGTAGCAATGGGGGGACAAAGGCCCAAAAATAGGGAAACTTTTTAAATATTGCCCTTACAGGCTAAGAAATTTGATATAATTGCAGGTTTTGCATTGCCATGAATTTTCTGAAGCATATGAAGTTTGAAACTCAAATGCCTGCCATTATCTTCTCACTTCAGTCCTCAATGGTTAGCCTGTAATTTGCAAGAAAACCACCATTTTTAGGAGAAATGGAACAAAAATACGAGGCAAAAATCTGGACATTCTGTGAAAATCTGGACAGTTGAGAGGTATGATAGGGATAGATTTTAAATATTCCTCTTTTTAACTAAGAAAGTTGATAGAATGACAGGATTTGTGCTAGAATGTGTTTTCTGAAGAACATGAATATTAGGGCATTGTTTAATGACTTCAGCCCTCCTTCATTTGCCAGAAAACCACAGGTTTTATGAGAAATAGACCAAAACTATGAGGCTAAATCTGGACAGTTAAGAGCTATGTTAAACATGCACACACACACACACACACACACACACACACACACACACACACACATACATACACCCCCTACCTTCTCACACATACCAACACAGTCACCCTCTCTTTCATACAGTGGCTAGTTTACATTATACACACACACACACACACACACACACACACACACACACACACACACACACACACACACACAAACACACCTACTTTCTCACACACACTAACACACCCCTACTCTCTCACACAGTAACTAACACACGCACACACACACCTACTCTCACACATATGCACTTTGTCTCTCATTCACACAGAGCAGCTAGTTCAAATTACATACATACACATACTTTCTCACTTATACAGAAACAAATGGAACCTCTAGAATAAATAATATAAATGTACATGCACACCTACTCTCTCACACAGTAACTAACACACACACTATCTCTCATTCAAACTGACTGGCTAGTTCAGCTTACACACACACACACTTTCCCACTCATACAGAAATGAATGGAACCTCTAGAATAAATAACATAAGTGTACACACACATACACACACCATTCATTTTATGCACTTACCTTCTATCTCAACGGAATGGCTATTTTAAATTGTGTGCGCGAGTGCCAAATGCACTTACATCTGCGTTAGCATGCGTACGACGCACACATGACCCTCTTTAAAGGAGAAGATGCTGCTTTCGCTTTTTCTCCTAGGTCCTAGTGCCTGCCTTGTGCTACCCCCTCCACGCAAACACTGTACTGAAATGCATACAGTGAGTATGCCTCCCGACATCCCTGCTTCACATATATTGCTATATATCATATAACCTTAGCAACAGTGCATAAATTATTCAATTTCTGCCTTTTTTTAAACAAGAAATATCTTTATTAAACCATCATTTATGACATAGGCAATCATACATTTATATAAATGAAAACAAGCTACACAGACAACGCTAGTTGCAAGCATTTTACATCACAAACCATATTGAAACACTCCCAATTGTAAACATTATACACCATTTATAATATACCCAATCATTTTCAGTCACACATTACGTAGCTCATTTAAGTCCTGACTTCTTTTAAACTTCATTCCTCCTTGGTATGTAATGTTCCCACAATTCACATATTTTCCTACCCTTTTCTAAAGATCTCAGTTTCAGTTGTTTTATCTGCTACTATATTCGCTACTTCAGTTTATGAAGTATTAAGTTTAAACACATTTCAGTTTCAAAAGTGATGTTTCTTCTTTTCTTCTGTTTTTTTGATATTTTAACCTGTTGGACAAAGTGATATTCATAAACATTTGATTGGATTAGTCTGAATACAAAAATGTGAGAGAATTATACAAAATCAGATTCCACAGTGACAGCATGGTATACCCATACAGTACTGTTGTTTCTGTGCTTATAAGTATGCAGTATTACTCTGGGAGCTCCAGATATGTCAGGGATGCACTTTGGATTATAACAAGATCATGTCTGATAGGGGTAATATCTATTTGTGTGTGATATAAGTATACAACTTTCCTCCAAAAGGTTAGATTAGCTTTACTTTGCTGGCCCATTCTCACTGCAGGTTAACACCCTGTGTTTGTTGAAGGTGATAAACATACCTCTCAACCTCTTAGCACTAGAAATTTGGGCAAAGCTTAAAATAATGAGGGGACAAATGCCTAAAAATAGAGACAGATTTTAAATATTACTCTTAAACTTAGAAAGTTGATGGATTAAGAGGCTTTGTGTTAGCATGCATTTTCTGAAGGGTATGAAGTCTGAAATTCAAATGTATGTCATTATTTAGTCACTTCAATCCTCACTGATTTGCCACAAAACCACAAATTTTATGAGGAACCTACCAAAATATGAGGTAAACATCTGGACAATCTGTGAAAATCTGGACAGTTGAGAAGTATGGTGACGAATTGCAACCATGTTTGTTTTGCACTTAAAACTTAGTGAAGACTGAGGTGTTTGCTACTTTTTGCAAGAAAATCAGCTTCAGTATTCAGTAATAACAGTACAATTTAGGCCAAGGCTCTTAATTTCTATATGTAGGTGGGCGAATATTATAATAAACTATTCTTTATAATTGCAGCTTCAATTGACTTTGACCTTTGTTTGCCTAGTTCTTAAGAGTCTGCACTTTACTTAACTGGTTTATGCAGATTATGCAGATTGAAAACAAACAAAACTTAATTACACCTGCACCGTAAACGAACAGAGTTTTATTTTACTTCACTTTTTGTTATGACAGCATGAAGCACATGATATGGTGAGGAAGAGTGCTGTCACTGGTATGTTTAATGTTCATTTGGATTCTTACAGAGCTGAGGAGACCATGATGTTATGTTGCAAAGGGAAAAGAATGTTAGTAATGACTGGAGTTACAGTATAAAGGGTGAACATGGCTTACTTTCTGCGTCTAGTCACTATGAAGAGGACCAAAACAGACTCCAGCTGATATCCTGTCCCAGAGTTCAAGGAGGGTCTGAGCAGATGTCCAGAGTGTTTCCCTCTCCCAGGCACGGGGAGATGACATCAACAGCTCACTGCCATCCTCCTAAGCTGCTAATCAATCTTGGATCACCTGGTTAGAAATCAGGGCTTCATCCCTCTCTACCACACAGCCTGACAAAAACTGAACATGGAAGGATTAAAGAACATGACTGTAAGAAATAAGAAGAGAAAGTCAGATGTTGACTATATGGCTCAACTGTGGATTTACAGTACCAACTGGATGAGAATTTAATACACAATGAAAACAGTGAGATTAATAAGACTAATGGTGATGAAGATCTATCCCTTATAACAATAGATAAAGCAGATATTACAGTATTAAAAAGCTGAAGATTCTTCAGAGCTGGCCAGCAAAGATATTCTTGTAATTGGAGACTCAGTTATTAGAGGAATTTATACTTATATTTGCAGAGATGATAATGAACATTGAATAGTGTTATGCTTGCCAGGAGCAAAATAGAAGATATGAGACAAGCCTTGGAATGCCTTAATGTAAGTAAGTATGGATCTGTTTTTATTCATGTTGGTAGAAATGATGTCATCCGCAAGGATTCTTTGACTGTTAGTTGGGAACTGACAGTCCTCTTAGATAGTATAGCTTGTGCCGGAATTGGGATGCATTTTTCACAAATCACCTATAGAAAGGATAGTCAGGTGTGAATAAAAATATTTTTTGGGTAAATACCTACATGGAAAAAATGTCCAGTTTAAAAAAAAATGGAAATGTGTAGAGCATCTAAGCCTAGTTTTAGGCACATGTGCTCAGATAGGATAGTGTGCATTTGTCTAGATTAGGGAAGAGAATTTTTGCAGCAGATATTTTGCAGTATTTGACAAACACTAGGTAGGGTTTTGCAGGCTGAACAGTTCACAGATAGCAAAATTTGATGCATCTCTGTTGTTAATGCTAGGAGCATTAATAATAAAGTTTTTTTATTGGAAATGTTGCTACTTTCCCACAAGATTGTTATTGTTTGTGAAACATGGTTAAAGAACAATGACTGGAAAGCAGTTTTGTCAGGGTAAAAATGTTTTTACTGTAACAGACATTCTAACAAAAAATCAGGTGGAGGTGTTATGATAGAGATTAAAGATAGATATGAGACCTGGGATGATTACATGTTCAGTGATAACACCAACACTACAGTCTGTGCAACTGTGACAATAAAGGCAACTCTGGAACATATAACAATTGTTGGAGACTATAGACCACCAAAGTCATGTGCAGATGACCTAGAGGAATTCATATACTACTTGCATGAAGCACAGGAGAGAAGAATAATATTAGCTGGGGACTTAAATTTACCAGAAACAGACTGGAATTATATTGATTCTACAATGTTAGTTAGGAAATTATTCACAGCGTATATTCAGGAACAACAATTGCTTCAGATTGTAAAACAAACCCTACCAGGGGAGGGAACATACAAGACATTGTGTTCCCAAAGAAATTACTGTAACTTCAAGTCAAGTTTTACCAACATTGATGTGCAGTGATCATGGGGTTATAAAGGTTAATTTGTTGCTAGATAATTCTGCTAAACTGAAATCTAAGCTAATGTACAGAAGGTTAATTACAGATTATATGGAAGCAAAACCATCACTGTGTAAAACTAACTGAAGTGAGGTGTTCAGTAGAAAAACTGCATTTGGAATGTGCAAAAAAATAAAAAAAATGTTTAACATCAGGATCTAAGCATACAAGATCAGGGGGATATATTTTTATAAGAACAAGATATCTGATTAAGGTGAGAGACAAAACATAAGCCCTGCAGAGGGTCACTTCAGTTAAATTGCAGTAACTAACATTTGTACGTATGTGTAAATCCTAAACACAAGTATTCCAGTTTATGCAGCTTGCAGTAGTAAAGTTTTTTAGATGTCTAAAATCCGGAGTGAGACTAGTTCAAGAAATTCGCAGTGCCATAAATTCTACAAGAAAAGGTGGATGTCTACTTGTACAGCAGTCCACTGCCTGTTGTGCTTCACCAGCTTCTCAAGTGACTCTGAAAAATTTCTAGCCATCAGCAACAACAGAATGATCACCTGTTTTCTTGCTAACTGGTAAGACTTTTTTCTGTGTCACATATTTAGTGTGGGTGATGTTAGACAGTTTGTATATTCTTAGACAGTTTGGATATTATTAGACAGTTTGGATATTATTAGTATGGATATTATTTATAATTCATGCAGGAATAAACCAAACTTTAGTAAATTGCAATGTTGGTATACACATCACATTAGTAAATGTAAAACTTTATTAGGGCAGGTTGATAGGCATTATGCAAATGTATTACAATATTTGACTGGCATCTCAAAGAAAACCATGTGAAATATGACAAATGTTTATTGTGTGCTTAAACAAAAACTGCATTTTGTGTATTATGCCATAAAAAAGTATTGCATCATATTGCTAAAAAATAGACTGTGAAGACAGATCTGTTCATGATAAAGAATTAACTAAGGGTAAAGTGTTTCTATTATATTCAGATGTTGAACAGTTATGTCCTGTCACCACATGTGAGTCAAATCAGTTACTGATAGAACCCCTAGTACATTTTGTTAGAAAAGAATGTAGTAAACTTCTAAAAGACAGACACAATGAGTTCAGGAAGTTTAGACAAGTTATACATACATCTTTTCAAAAGTGCATAGGAGTTTCAAATTCAGCAGAACAGCTTACTAAAGAATGTCAGAAAGACCATGCAACATTACAAGAAATTCAACAGCAGTTGCAGGATAAAGAAAACAAATTAGCTGAACTGACAGAGACTGGGAACTCCCTGCATACACAGTTAATCTGTACAAAAGAAATATATTTTATAATATGTTTATGTTTTGAAAATGGTTAAGCATACATGGTAGGATGGTAGGGACAAATAATTTTTAAATGTTTTACTTTCATTCAGTTAAAGCAAGACATTTACCAGTACTACAGTAAAGTAAAGCATATGACTGCCATTCTTAGCATAGTCAAAAGGTAAACAAAACTGTTCTAGTGTATAAAAATTAAATGAAAATAGTTAATAGGAGTAAAGATTTAAAGTCACAAGACTGACATTCTTGTATAAAGATATACAGATACAAGACAGACATGCATGTATGCTCTTTTCATCTAGAGTACATTTGTTTACAATACACAAAAGGAAAAGGCAGACATCAGCAAATATAAATAATATAAATATAAACATGTGTTGGTTAAACTAATATCTATTTTGTTTTTTACAATTTGTTTATAATTATATAGTAACACCAAACAGTTAAAGTTCTGAATTTTAAAAAGAAAATCACAGATGGTATTATTCAAACAGTTTTTGTAAAATTAATGGCAGGACAGTTAAATAGTTAAATAGATAAATAAAAAAATACTGAAATCCATGTAAGCTAATTGTAATGTAGTATAAATGCATAGTTATGCAAATCACAATCACATTAAAGGAAAAATGCCAAAAGAATTAACTATAGTTTACAGAGTATGAAATGTGAGCTCAGACCTTCCTAGACTAAATGAATAGTTACAGAAAATGTTGGAAAGATGAGATAAACAACAAGACTGATTGCCAGACAAGTAGCTTGAGTTTTTCTAAAGCATCATTGCTATTAAAACATAAATGTTAAAATGTTTACATGTAACACTATTTGGTAATTGTAATAAAATGTCACAATTGTGCATATATGTCACTGATAATCTGTTTGCAAGTAAATGTTAAAAGAGAAGAAAAAACCTCAGTTGCATCAGGTACAGTCAGCAAATGGGCTATAGTATACATACAGTTCAAATCAATTGTGCAGGAGGGTGTAAATGCCTACTAGTGGTAATAAACAGCAAAAGTTTTATAAAAAATTATCAAATCAGACAAAGGTCTATAGTTTAGTAACCTAATAAAATACATACATTCTATTGTCACAGCAAAAAGCAGGTAAATAGTGCTGCAGTATACTACAGGGGAGATGTACTTTCTGAGTTTTACACTGACTGCGTAAGCAGTACTGCAAAAGGGTCTGAAATAAAGCTACAGAAAAAAATAAACAACAAGGGTCAGACATAAAGCTACAAGAAGAAATAATATTTCATTCCTTCTTGACAATACTCCTTTAGGGGGAGAAGGAAAAAACAGGTATTAGTGTATTAGAAACACTGGTAAACAGATTAAATCTGAAAAGTCCAAGATATTTTATGCTACTTATTATTGTATTGTTTAGTATTACATTGTATTTGCAACATGTTAAACTGCAAAGCTATACACAAGATGATTTAAAATTGCTTTATTAAAGCTATACAAGACAGAATAAAGATATGTAAAAAAATTGAACAAGAATGGTCACTATTTTTAATGTCTTTTTGGCAAAACAATGTTGGTATAAAAAAGCATGAATATTTTTAATTGCTGAGTATGTAGTTTAAAATAACAGGACATATGCATTTGGTGTCAATTCCACTAGATATTTCTAAAAAACATAAAAATTTTCTAAGATTTTGCTTAATATTAATGTTATTAAATTTGTAAGATTAGACTAAATGTACTTTATAGTCTTTGTATGTACAAATGTAGAAAATTTCAGTACAAATGATAGTCTTTGTATGTACAAATGTAGAAAATTTCAGTACAAATGATAGTCTTTGTATGTACAAATGCAAAAAAATTCAGTACAAATTAAATTAATGTCTAGTAATAAATATGTGTAAAAAACATATTAAAAAATGGGTCCAGGGTACCTACTAGATTGAAATGCATGAACAGCAGACAGTCTGTATAAATATATACTGTACAGGATACACTGTAATAAGTTCAAAACTAATTTGTCAAGTTGTAATATCACTGGTTTTACCCCATTTAGAAGAAAATTATATTAAAATATTGTACTCATATACAGCTAATGGACTAATATGTACATAGCATTCTTTAAGCCCAGTTCAGGATTTTACCAAGATGTTAATGAGCAGTTCAGAGACATGAACACAATGTGATGGTTAAAATGACATTAAAACTGTATATTTTCAGCAGTGTATAAATGCTTGCAGTAGCACATGGTTCTTGTCTCATAGTTAATTCAACAGTTGCAAAGAGTTAATGGAACAGTTCTAAGTCATAAATTGAATTCTGTGATTGCAAAAGAATAAATTGATCAAGTTAAAAAATAACATTAAAGCAGACACAGCTCATAATTGATAAAATATTTTCAGAGAATGGTCTGCAAAAGAAAACGTTTTAAATACATTCAGTTTTGGTAGTAATACTTAATATCATTGTATTAGCTATGTAAAATTTGAAGAAAAATTCTACAAAGATAATGGGCATAACAGGAAACTTTTCTATCGATACATAAGATGTGGAAGGAATAAAGATACACAAATTGATAAACTGTGTGCAGATTCTAGAATTTATTTTCAGACACAACAGATTATAGATATATTTACAAAATCTTATGCAAAACAGTTTGGCTCCACAAAAGGGGTAATAAGTTGTCGAGTGATATCCTGGTAACTCCAGAAACTGGAATCAATTTAGATCATATTGAAAAAGAACTGCACAAACTGGATCCCAACAAAGCACAGGGAGGAAACGGAATTAATAACCATGATCTGAGAACACTTCAGCAAGAACTTACAGGACCGTTATATTTATTATTCACTAGGTCATACAAATATGGGGAGATTCCTTAAGATTGGAGACATGCACTTATTAAACCTGTCTTTAAGGGAAAGGGAAGTAGGCTAACCCAGAGGCATACAGCCCCTTAAGTCTACTTTCATGTTGTGGAAAAATAATGGAAAAGGTACTATTGGATAAGTTATTGTCAAAACTGGATATTGTGGGACTTGAAACCATATATCAGCATGCATATGCTGAAAACAGATTTATTACCACCTGTAACTTGATATTCTATAACAATATAATAACAGATATGAATGAAAACGTGTGCTGTGATGTAATTTATGCAGATTTAACTTCAGCATTTGACAGGGTCATACACAAAACACTGATCAATAAATGAGTACAACTAGGTATTGATGTACTCTTGATAAGATGGATAGCAGCATGGCTTACAAATGGGACATGGCAAGTATCACACATCAACTGGACAGATGTAATCCTTGGTTACAGTCAGGGTGTCCCACAGGGCTCTGTCCTAGGCCCTTACTTATTCAGATTGTATCTTTCAGACTTAACTTTTTCATTAGGGTGTTCTGCAGTCTGAATGACCTGAAATTGAGTAAACTGATTATATGCGTTACAGATAAGGCACGTCTGCAAAATAACTTGAGTAAATTGACCATTTGGGCACAGGAGAATAATATGTTGATAAATACATCAAAATTAAGCATATGAGATTTGGAAGACAAACTGAAAGGTTAAGATTTAATACAGCACACAGTGATTGAAACTGTAGAGCCATTTAAGGACCTGGGTATATAGGTAGATTCAGCTATGAGTTTTTCTAATCATGTCAACCAATTGATTAATGATAGTTATAGAACTATAGGTTGTATAAAAAGATTTATAAAGTCAAGGAAATCAAAATAATGAAGCCATTGTTTGTTAGTTACATTAGACCCAGACTTGAATATGGAATAACAATATGGAACCCCTATAAGAAGACAAGCATGAGTAAACTGGAAAGAATACAGTGGAAATATACCAAGGGCATCTATGGATATGAAAATTTAAGTTATTATGAAAGACTAAAATATCTGAACTTGTACAGTGTCTCTTACAGATATCTAAGATGAGATATTATTCAGGTATATAGGACATTTAGAGACATCTACCTCTGGGAATGTATGGGGTTATCAAAAAGTACTAGAGAATCATCAGACAACCTGTGTAGAAGATTCTATAGAATGAGAAGTGTACTAACAGGTTCTCTGACAAAGTAGCCAATGCATGGAACAGACTACCAAATTACATTAAAGCAAGTACTAGTTTAGATATTTTTTAAGAACAGTCTGGGCACTTATTATGGGATTGAGTGTTTTGGTATATTGGCAAACTTGAAGGGCATTAATGCATGTGCTTGAAATATTTGTATGCATGTATGTAATGTAATTTGCAATTATGTCATAAATAAAAAGTTCAGAGCTGTAAAGCTGGACATGAAGAGGTTTGTGTAATAGGGCCAATACTCCAAAAACAGTTAGCATGTCTGAATTTACAAAGGACAATTAATGAGGATTGGGAGCTTATGGGAAGAAGTAAAAGACTTGAGGTTATTTTCACAGTCAAAAACTTTGTTTGAACTTCCCACTATGAAAAAGAAAAGAGCTGTCCAGAAGTTCATAAAAATATGGGGAAGAATGTATCTGGGGGCAATGAATAGCAGAAGTACACCGTGGAAGCTGCAAAAGTTGTGATTACTTATTGAAATGGAGAAATTTTTTCTTTAAATTGATGCTAGGAGGTTCAGTGGATATTGTCTGACTCTTAGATTTAGAAACAAGAACAAATTCACTATTAATGATCACAAATAAAACATAAGGAAACCCCACTAAAGAGAACAGAATGGATATCATTCTGTTGCATACATGAAATTGAAAATACTGTACAATGATTCATCAACAATTATCTTGTTGAAACTAATTTCAGTCAGTATAAAATGTCAAACACGACAAATATTAATGACTAATTCGATACAGACATTATACTGAAGTATGCTGAATCCATGTAGGCTACAAAATATTTTTGCAGAGAAAATTGTACATCCCTGTGCCCCCAAGGGCAAGTGCTCAGTTCTACAGCACCAATCTGTAAATCTACTAGCTCTTGCATCACATAACCCTTGAATGAAAAGCAAAGTTTGCATTCATAAAAATAATTTTTTCTTTCACTGTGAGTTGGTATAAATTAGGAGGTATAAAAACACATGCAGTAGAAACCAGTAACCAAAATTGCAGGCAGGAAGACATGAAGGACCAAAGAATGAGTGAATTTTATGATAAGTGAGGTTTTATTAAACTGTAAAATACTTTAAACGCACGAAACACAAAGCCCTTTCATCCCAGATACATTCCTGGGGTCTATATTACATTATCGAAAAGTAATTTAATTGAACAGCACTTTACATCAAAATGCTGTTCATTGAGCTGTTTATAGTGAGATTGCGGTACAGTGAAGATCGGAAAATGTGCCCTTTCCTCACTGTAGTGCGATCTCCGAGTTGGTATACATATTTAGTGGGGGGTGTGGGGGGCACAGCCCCCCACAAGAACAAATTTGATAAACGGCATTTTCGATGTAAGTGCTGTTTGATTAAATTACATTTTGATTAAGCAATATAGACCCCATTCCCGTGGGACTTCATCAGAGCGTATCTGAAAAAAAAAAAAAAAAAAGTCAGCTAATTTTGTAAAGCAACAACCAAACACATGCCAAACACTTTTTTTTGCGAATGATAGTTAAGTTTAATGTAAGGGGGGGGGGGGTGATGCAAATAACCTGTTGGAATATAAGGAATTATGTTGGCATATTAGATTAAATGCTACTAACCTGTCAGGTTTGAACAATAATCTGTCTAAAAGTGTTTTTTAAGTATAAGAAGGTAGTTCACAAATCTGACCTTTCTTTTTATTATATTACTGTTTGGATTGTGTTTTTAATGCTCTAAACATTTTAAATATTTTAATTATTTTATTTTGTAATATATTTGTTCGACTTTTATTGATTTAATGACAATATGTTGAATTGAATCGGACTAATTACCATTTTGTCTCGTATTAACTAATTTAATGTTTGGCATGTGACTGGTTATTGCTTTATAAAATGAGCTGCCATTTTTTGACATACTGTCTGATGAAATCCCATGGGAATGTGTCTGGGATGAAAGCATTTAGTGTAATAAATATTTGCTTATTAAAAATTAGGAGGTAGCATGTTCAGCGATAAGGGGCATGGAGGTCAAGCTCCTAGAGTTGAGGAACAGGAGGGTGCAACCCACCAGCAAAGGCACTGAAAAGTATATTTTTTGCAGCATTATACATCACAGTTTTTTAATATTTATGCTGTAACAACTACAGTTTGTTTATTTCTATTTGTTAACTTGATTAGTTGGCTAGTCTACTGACCCTTTTCAGCCATGACCTGAGCTCTGAAGAATATAAAACATTGGAATGCAGAAATTGTAAATTACAGTGACGTCATATTATGTATTAATTAACAATAAGTTGGCAAAAGGTGTACTAGAGCAGAATGTATACAAAATGTAGCAGAGAAAGAAATTATTTTTCAAAGTAACATATCCTTTTGTAATTTTCATTTTTGCCATGTTATGCACTCAGTATTTGGTTACATTATATAAAGTTTGCTTGACAATGATTCAACAAGGGTTGATGAATCAATATGACGAAGTAATTTCAGTTACACTAAAAGGTAATCTTAAGATCCTTATATCATAGTAAACTATAAGCGTTAGCCTTATTTACTTGTTACAGGTCCATGTTGGAGTCCGCTCAAATATGGACTTGTAGCAAATGGTCTGTTTAACTTGGTCAGGGTCACTGATAATGTTGACACTTATAATGAGCGTTTGTTATAACAGACGAGAGATGGCTGAAAACAGACTACATTAAGTGAATTTGAACCACCCTTCTAGTTGCAAGGGAATGATTATGATAGAATAAATCAAATGTTTGCAACTATAATCAATAGTATTTTTGAAAATGGGGAGAAGAAATGTAGTTGTATTGTAAACAATTTCTTTTATAAATACTATCAAGCAAGCTTCATATGGTTCCAATGTAGTCTAATGAATTTATGCATTAGAAAGTTATAATTTTGTAGATGAATGTCTTCTTTTCATGCTTTTAAATATTAACACTGAAAGCTAAGGATATAGATCTCTATATCCAAGCTTGTAATGTCTGTCTTCCTCTGAAGAAGATACTTTATGGCCTGCATTTCAAATGGCATTAATGAATGGTTTGCAGTAAAATTATTATGATATCATAACTCTGGCAGACAGTTACTGACAGTGTAAGAGCTTTGGATGAGCTCTTTGACCACTCTTATGTATGGACTCAGCTGGTCAAGAAGCCAGGGACATCTGTGATCACTTCATCACGGACTGAGGGAGGAAGCTGAAGGATCACTTCCTCCTTAATGGCAGGTTCCTCAGTAATTGTAACAGTTATTCTATATTTTGGGAAGTTAAGATCTCTTCTAAATCTAATTTATTTGAATGGATTGGTAGAAAAATGACTGTTCTTGTGGATCCAAGTTAGAAATGAAAATGATCATATGTCAGTTTGTTTAAAATTATTGTTAAAAGAAACAAAACTAGGAAAACATCCATTAGCAGTAATGAATTTGTAGTTATATAGCAGTTAATATATGTGTATCGGCTAGATAAAGTCGGAAGGTGAAAGTTCTGAGAAGTACATAAAAAGTCTGGCATGACATATGATATCAATTTATTGAATATTTGAAAAGATGGCAGAGTATGTTGATTGTAGGAAAGCTCCAGCACAGTACGTCAACTCAGAATAATGCTACAACAGCAAACTATTGGTATGAAATGAATTCAAATAACTACAAATATTGCACACAGGAATCTTACAGGGTTCCAAAAATGACATCTTCCAAAAGAATGGATACAATCTGCCAGGACTACAATTAATTTCTGGAAGTCTGTTTTTGATACTAAGAGTACTATGGAGGTATAAAACCGAAGTTATAGATATGACGTATTCAAAAGCCTTCTGAAGGCTAGTCAGATCTGGAGTGTGGAAAACTCATGACATAGCTAATACCTGTATTATGGTTTGTGAACAATACACCCACTATGAAAATGCTTCTTTGCAAACTGTCAGCAATCAGAAGATTAATGCTTGGATGAATGAATAGTAAAATCTTGGCTCCAGTAGTTAAAAATGTGAGTATTTCTTAAAATTGTGCCAGTACAGGGCATTTATCTTATTGGGAAATATTCATATTATCAGTACAAAGAAAAGGAGGAAACAGAGCAACTGTTTCCTTAATAGCTTAAAGTTTGGCTTCTAGGGGAGTATATCAAGTTAGGACTTACTTTTTGCATTAGTTTACTGAAAGGAGGGAAAAAAAGTGTTTATTAGAAATGGTAAATGATGTACTCTGTTTAGTGATTTTTCTTCAACCACTGATAAAAGTCAGTGGAGGATGGTTTTGGAAACACTAGTTAGATTATGATATGCAAGCAGATCTTACTCACATGGTCTTCTATTTATGTAAGAATGCACGGTTCATTGTAAACAAAATGAAAAAGCTGGTTGGAAGGGGGAGAAGATAATATAGCAAGGCAGGGGGGTATGGTATGGCTAGTTGTTGGCCAACTATCTCTTCTATCACCTTTCCTTGGACCTTTTAATAATGGTCAGTGTGAGATTCCATGGTGGGAAGTACAAACTTCAATAGCACTGGATTCTGGGGTGATCTTTTGGTATATTCACTTAATGGTTCAAGGCTGAGACACAAAATTTCACAACTGGAAGGTCTTGCATATAAAACTAACAATGATGAGTTAGTTTAAAATATATTGAAGATGCACATCCTGATTTTTGTCAACAGTCAAAACAATGGGTCTCTTCAAATGTAAAGGCCATCTAACTGAAACTCGGATTACCTGTGATTGTTTGTTTTTAATACCGATTTGAAAGAGGAAGAAAGGCCCAAAGGAACCAAGCCATAACATAATTAAATGAGTATATCACAATGGGGCCTGTCAGTTAAACTCCATGTCAAAGGTTACCAATAATCCTTTATGGAGATAGACTTCTGATAATATAAGGAGCTGGAGGAGTTTGCATTATTCTAGGTCAGCATCTCAAACAATGGTTAAATTTATGTTAGCCCTTTATAGGAATATATTTAGATTTTTTTATACACACACATACAGATATATATATATATATATATATATATATATATATATATATATATATATATGGTTCCCCTTGAATTTGTCAAATGCACAGAATGTTAACTTGCTATTCTGCGAGGCAGCAACATCAAAAGTTTAAAAGAGCGAAATCTCAGAATGACAAATTACGCCTCCAGGAAACTAACCACTTGGCCACCACTGATGAGTTTAATTTTAGTATTTTTTTCATTGAAGCTTTGCCTCCCACAACCCCCTACGTAAATATACTAACTCCGAGATTGCACTACAATGGAGAAAAGGGCAAAGGTCGTCAGTGGTGGCGAAGTGATTAGTTTTCCAGAGGCGAAATTTGCTGTTCTGGAAGATTGCTCTTTTAAACTTTCAATGTTGTCGACTTGCAGAAGAGCAAGTCGACATTCTGTGCATTTCAATGGGAACTATATATATATATATATATATATATATATATATATATATATATATACATATATATATATATATAAATAGGATTATGTGTCTCTCAGACACAGCCCATAAGGCATAAGAATAAACTTACACAGCCCATAAGGCATAACAATAAACCAAACATGCTAGTCATTGGCAATTAAGTTGTGAAACACATCAACGTCCCCCTCACCAGGCTCGACAGGGAGAATATCAAGGTCAGTTGTCTGTCAGGTGCTAGAATCCACCACATCAAGCATGCACTTAAGTCTCTCCACAACAGGTACAAGTATAACTCTGTCATTGTCCATGTTGGTGTGAATGATTTGAGACATACCTCCCTGGACTATATGAAGAGAGACACGATTGAGCTCACAGAGTATGTGTCCCAGCCACATATGACCCTAGCCCTAAGCAGCATCCTACCTTCACCAAGAATTATACCACAATACCAACAAAAAATAATTGACTTCAACAATTGGCTTACTTTCTGGTGTCATTCCAAAGGGATCCAGTATCTGTCTGCCTGGGATGACATGGCTGACAGGCCTCAATGCCTTGCCAGAGATGGCCTTCACTTGTCACCACTGAGATTCAGGATTCTGGCCAAGGCTCTTGCCTCCCCCACTGTGCCTTTTTTAGGCAATGTCCCAAAGACAAATCTTCCAACATAAAAGATCTGTCAAAAAGCAAATTGAAGGTCATGGTGCTTAATGCCAGGAGCCTTAACCTGAAAATGGACTCACTGGAGGCTCTCCTCACACTCGAAGATGCCGACGTCTGTGCAGTCACGGAAACTTTGTTCAAGGCTGCGGAGAGCACCCCTGCCTTAACAAGGCTGTACCTTATTCCACACATTTTGACCCAAAATGAGGTTGGGAAGACTAAAGGGTGGTGGAGTCTCTATTTTCATTAAAGACAAGCACATCTCCATACTGGTTTGGCAGCATGATACACTAGAACTACTCCAGGTGCAACTAACAATTGGCAAGACACTCATCCATAAATATATCAGACAAATTACCCCATGGGCAAACATGCCTCTGATAAACAGAGCAACAAGTAGAAATAAAAAACTATGTTCAAAATCATGACTCACAGCAAACGTACTAAAGGCTTTATTGCATTTAAAATCCGTAAGCG
Organism: Protopterus annectens; assembly: GCF_019279795.1. NCBI lineage: Eukaryota > Metazoa > Chordata > Ceratodontiformes > Protopteridae > Protopterus > Protopterus annectens. The sequence goes on along the minus strand of NC_056747.1, from coordinate 454,181,369 downwards.
CTTTCACCATCACAACAAAGGCTTCTTCAGACCATTTTCAACAAACATAGAAAATTGGATTTAAATACATAATTAAAAACAACCAATAAAAGCTTTACTCACATTTTCAAGACTTCCATGCCTGCATTTTCCCATGAATACGCGTAATAACGCGATTACATCACTAGAATCTAGGTGCGTCATGCTTTTGAACATAGTTTTTTATTTCTACTTGTTGTTCTGTTTATCAGAGGCACATTTCTATATTCGTTCATAATGGTCTGAAGAAGCCATCATGATGGTGAAAGCGCTTACCGATTTTAAATGCAATAAAGTCTTTAGTATATGTTTGCTGTGCGTCATGCTTTTGAACATAGTTTTTTAAGACACCCATCCAAGTTATAGCCAGCTATAGGCCCCCCTCCATGACTCAGGACACCCACTCTTCCTACCTGGACCTACTTGACTCCATCAAGGTACCCCCTAACACCTTGATCCTTGGTGACTTCAACTACCCCAAGCAAGAAAAAGTAGTATTCCACACCGTCAAAAGAACTTTAATAAAACGACAATGTTTTCGGACATAAACTATCCTTCTTTAGTGTCTTACATACAATGACCATAAAAACAGCATTTATAAATATAACTTAATCACATCACATGACACAGCAAACCTATCAGCGACATCAATTAATAATAGTAATCATTCTTTTAAAAAGACAATCAACCATATAAAATTCATAACCTAAATGTATCAAAAAATATATATCAAATTTACATAGTTGATATAAGACTACTTTTTCTACACACTTTGTTGTTTAGACTTCAAAACTGGTTATAGTGTAACCTGTTTATTAAGACCTGGATATTTATCTGCTTCTAATCGAACAATCCACTCATATGTCTATGTTATTAATTAAGTCCCCACATCTAGCATTGGATATATCACATGTATAACTCTAAAATTAAACTGGTGTGTATCATCAGTTTTACTAATGTGATGGGCTAAAGAATTGGTAAGTACTTTCCTACGAATCTCAGACCTATGCTCTATTATCCTGTCTTTTAACCTTCTCACTGACTTTCCAACATAGAAACCTAAACACTTATTACATGTAGCAAGGTATATAATAGAAGGTGTATTACATGTTGCAGTACAATGGAAGGTAAATTTCCTACCATTTGAAGGATGTACAAATTCAATTGATTGTTCCTGTTGCTCAAGTATAAATCAATTTAACAAGGGAAAGTTCTATTTTTATTAAAGGTGGCGACAGATTTACTATTTAGAGAAAAATCCTTATAGCATAGCAGCTTCTTTAAGTTACTACAATTACGATAAGTAAACAAAGGTCTATCTGGGAGCCATTTTTCATGGCCTGGTATAGCCTTTAGGATATCCCAATTATTTCTAATAACATGTTCTATTGTCTCACTAGCCCTACTGTAAGTCATAAGATATCTTAGAGGCTGCATTGGGGTTGAACTCACATCACCAAGGCCAACATTCCCCTGAGTGGAGAAATATGGTTTCACTCTTGAATCTCTCAGTTCTTGGGCATCATTCCTAGCCAGTTGCATCTCATCTGTATTATAGCCCCCTTTCAAGAAATGTAGTCATTTCTTGCATCTGTACCTCACAGACATCTGATTTAGTATTCAGCCTACTGGCTCGTAGATACTGACTCTTAAGAACACTTTTAAAAGTTCTTCTGGCATGCATACTCTAATTATGCAAGTACTTATTTACTTGTACATCTTTTTTATATATACATGTTTCCAAACTAGACCCTGTCATTTGTAATTTTACATCCAAAAAAAATTAAAGAGCTTTCCGAAAATGTTATTTCAGATTTTAGGAACTCAACAGTACTATTTAGATAATTAAAGAAACCCTGCAAATCCATAGCACTACCATGCCAAACCAGAAAAATACTGTCCACAAAATGTTTATAGAATGAGATATTCAATGCATACAGATTAGCCTCACCAAACACATTAGTCCTCTCCAATTTTCCCAGGGTTAGATTCGCATAGGTATTGGTTACAGCAGTGCCCATTGCCGTCCCAGATATTTGATGGTATACCTGCTTGTTAAAAGTGAAGATATTATTTTCCAAGACCAATTCTAAGAGCTCACAAATGGTCTCAATACGCCTAGCAGGAAGAGACCCATATTCCTGTAAAATCTCCCTTATACAGTCAATCCCCTACATGTTGGGAATCATGGTAAGAGAGACTTTATATCCAGTGTTACCAGAAGGAAGCGATCATGGGCACTGCTATCATACCAGCTATATAGCTGTCTTAAGAAGTCACCAGTATCCTTGATGTAACTAGGTATATGGTTTAAGTAACCCTTCTGTACATCCTGCAAATATACAGGTATAGATTCTGTCATCAATCCCCTCCCTATACTATTGGTCTCATTGGGGAGGGGGGGTTTCTAGGGATTTATGTATTTTGGGGAGTCCATAGATTACAGGAATGGTTGGGCATGGTAGACTTAAGAAGTGGAATGTGTCAATATCTATGTCACCCATCACTTGCAGATCATATATACACATTTATTTTACTTATCATAGTGTCTATTTCTTTATTACCAATGGGTTTAAAGGTCTGCCTATCTGATAGCAATTCAGTCATAGATTGCAAATACTGTTCCATATCCATTAATATAATGGCACCTCCTTTATCTGCTTCTTTTATAATTATTTGATTATTACTTTGTAATGATTTCAATGCTTCAGATTCCTCTACATTACGATTATATATTTTTTGAAACTTTTTTTATCATAAAGATCACGGATTTCTTTCACGTATGCTATTAAACACACTAATAACAGAATCACTGACAAGAATAAAAGTGCTACTCCTTTTAAGATGACTAACCATAGAATTGCCACTGTCCTTAAAAATATTCTTTAAAGTCAGACTCCTCGAGAATAAATTTAGGTCTGTAATTGCATTAACCAAATCATCAGTTCCCGCAGGAACAAATTTAATCCCATGCGACAATAAGGACATCTCTGTTTTAGTAAGTTCATATTTAGAAAGGATTACAACCAAAGAGCGATTCAATGAATTCCCAGGAACTTCCTTATCAGAAGTCAATACTACCTGGCTGTTTAATATAGCACCAGGCTGATTTATAACTTCTATATTAGTATGTTCCAATTGTTCATTGGACTGTTTGGAAACATTTATATCAGTAGCTGCAACTATGCCACCATTTAATAGTATAAATGTTTAAATCAGAACCTACAGACTCATTCAAATCATGGTCTAGAGTTAAAGCATTCTTAGCCAAACAATTCAGTGTTTCATTATGCAAAACATTTTTTGTTTTCCAACAATTATTAAATAATTCATTAGTTGTTTGGCCTTCCGTCACAGTATTATGTTCTTTCAAACAGTCAAGGACATAGCTACAACCTCCTAACAACCCTATACATTCACCATTAGTGATATTCAACCCAGGGTTCGTCGGAATACCAACAACTTCTACTAGTTCATTATGTTGATTGGAATCAATTCCAACAGGACCCATTCTCACATGAACATTCTCAGGCATTACCATGACCGAAGGACCTTTTAATGGCCCTACACATTCATTTATACTATTGTAAATGTTTAAACCAGAACTTACAAACTCATTCGAGTTTGTTGCCTCACAGTAAGAGGTTCTCCCGTTCAATTCTCAGCTATTGTTTGTCCCACACCTTCCCTACACTAACATACAAAACACACACATACAACCAATGCATACAAACCCCTACACCACATCATTCAAACACTTACACACCTACACAAACGCACCTACTTTTAAAACAAACTGGGGGCCTTTGCCCCCCGCCCCCCCAAGTATAGCAACTTTGAGATTGCTGTACATTGGGAAAAGGGCAATTTCCCAGTAATTGCAACAAGCGATTACCAGGAAATTGCTCTTTCCGCAATGTACAGCGATCTCGGAGTTGGTATATTGAACAAAGCTGCCTCTTACCTAGCCATTCCGAACAGTGTAGCATGTCTACGTCACATGCTACACTGACTAGGATGGCTGACCAAAACATTTCGGAACTCTAAATTTCAACATTTGGAGTCTCCAATTACATGAATGTTCGATCAAAGGTTGTCGAGTATGTTGTACTTGACATTTTGATTGTTCGTTCATGTAACATAGACCCTGTTAAGGGGGTAGAAGTTTAATGCACCATGTTCACTTATTAGGTCTGCAAAGGCATGGCCTGGAGACATGCATTTAAATGGGAGATGAGGTATATGGACAGGAGGAGTCCAAGTACAAAATGGAACAGTCTATTTACACCTCTGCCTCCAGCTGTACCTTGGAGGCAGATTATGATGAGCAGGAAGCAAATGATCATGACGTAAAACTCCATTGTTTTCAGCAAGAGATATGGGATGGCTATAGGCGTTGCACAATGGACAAACAGGTTCAAAATTGTAGGAGAATTCAAAATTGTGTTTGGGCAGAATTAAGAGAATTCTTATAAAACAGAGGTAAACCCCAGGAGTAGATTTTATACTTTATCAGATATGAATAGAAATGAGCTGTCATAATCTACTGTGTTTTTCTCTTATCTCCTGTAATGGTGTTACCTCCACAGTACGCTTTTTCTTTCATAGTATTAGTGCAAGTTATGGGTATTAGGTAATGTCCCAAGCCTGTAATGGGAATCACTAACCTTCAAACCCTCTAACAATGGAGGTGAGCATACAGCTAGCTATACTACTGGTAGCATAATAAATTGCAACAATAGGATAACTACAGGATTTTAAATTAGGTTGACATCCTACATAAATATTAGTACCACGTAAAAGTAATTTAAAACAGAATGACATAAAGGACTAGTATTATAAGCAACAGATGGGCAGACTATTTCATATGTTGAAAGATTTAAATGCACTTCTTTGACAAAAGGATGCTGAAACGTGTTTTTGCAGATATTGCTCCTTTGCCAGTGATGCAATATTTACATATGCTGTTTGATCTTTATTGTTTTGAACATCTGTTATTTGTAGAGAGGGTGATGTTTCCATCCTATAATATTGTCAGACAAGTCAGCTTTGCCTTTTTTGTATTATTCTATCATCATCAATGCAAGTTACATAAAAAAAGAGGAGTCAGGGAAACTACATCAGGCACTCTCTCTTGTAACTATTAAACATATGCTGCTGAAATGACTTATAAAGATTCTACATATTATAAAGAAACTGCTAGGTAGTATAAGGTAGCAACTCTAGAAACAAAAGTAGCTAATGCCATGTCTTTATTTTGAGTCACCTCATTTGCCAAATGTCGAAGGATTCCGGGTAGAAAGTCTCTGTCTAAGTGTAACCAAGATGCTTTAAAGGCATGGTCCCTTAATGCGTTTTGCTAGGAGGTTTCAGCGGCATGAAATAGGGAAGTCACTAGGGTCTGTCTATTTCAGATGTAGATGCTGCAGTACATGACTGAGTGATTATGAAGCTGCGATGAAGATGAAGGGGTAGGCATGTTATCACATGAACTTGAAAATATCATTTATGACTGTAACACATTGGAAATCAGCAAGGCATGTATCTTATACATAGGAACCAAAGAGGTAACCTTGGTTAATCAATGGTCAGTAATGCATAAAAGGAGCAACTGTGAGGAAATCTAGGCTTACTGCAAGCTCAGGTCTTTTATAGTGACTATTTAAACCACACTGCAGAAGATATGCAGGAAAGGAAAGCCTTGTGCTAACACTTATTGCACTGAGATATTTAGCTATGAAACTGCAGTTATATTGTTTCTTCTCAACTCATCTGAGCTTGCATCAGTAAAAAGCACATATACTCATACTTATAATATAAGCAAATGTGACAAAATGTGCTACTATAGGTGGAAAGCCCCCCCCCACACACACACTTAATTATTATCACTTTGTGGTCACAGCCCCTCACAGAAAGAGTGATCACTGACAAGTAGTATAAAACCTGTCTCACTCTTTCTCAGGTGGAGGGGGTAACTGTGAGACTGGACCAGGTGGACACCACTACCAAATGAGCAATTATATCTCACTCGTGTGAAACTGCTAAATGTGATATTAGCACTTAACAACTCAAGCTGCTATGTTTGAGCAACTGTGGCAGCAGCTCAGGTGATGTAAGCAAGCGAGTGTAAGCTGTTATACATCTGTGTTTTAATGCACTGACAGTGCTGTTTAGTGCGAAGAAGGGGGCAGGGCCAGAGATGGAACTGGGTTTTTCCCACTGATGAAGTTTTCTATTATGTGTCTTATCTGGATAGAGCTTCTTTGCACGAGTCAGAGAGGTGCCTATCAGACATACAGCAGACAAATATATACAACTAAATTCAGTGCTGCACTACACGAGGCAGCAAGGAGAACTATGAACAGGATAACGTTCAAGTATGTACCTTGCATATGAAAACAAAGGACACAGGTGAGCAGTCATCCATATCATACAGCACACTTACACCATCTGCAACAGTGCACTAACACAATGATACAGAGGCAAATCTTGCATTCACATCACTTGGACATTGCTTTGGGAATGAAACTGGTTTTGCTAGACTAGCAGTGGATGTGGAAGGAGAAGGTGATGGAGTGCCCTTGGCAGTTCCTACATGGGAGGTGGGGAGAGGAGTCTTTGGTACATGATAACATTTTTCGAAAAGGATAGTGTTTGGCTCATTTTGATACATTGGAATGGAGTAGACCAGATGGGTAGACTTCTTCCATAAGGGTTTAAGAGGGCCTCCTTTATGTGCTAATGTTACTGCTTGTTCATATGCCAGTTTGTCTATGCATATGTGTGTGTGTGTGTGTGTGTGTGTGTGTGTGTGTGTGTGTGTGTGTGTGTGTGTGCGCGTGCATTGTAGGATATGACCGGAGGAACATTGAAGAAAAAGGTGGTGTTCAAGTTCAATTTTATGAAGGTATTTTTATCGAAACATCATTATGGGGTAGGTTGAAAAGCAAAGTGCATATAGAATGCAAATAAATAATTTCACAAAATGTAACAAATATATCACAACTGAATACAGTCTCCATTATCATATACTAGGTGAAATAAATATGTCTTTCAGGCCTGTCTAAAAGTGGCCTGGGAGAAACATTCACAAAGCCACAGAGGTAGGGAGTTCTATAAATACAGGGCCTAATAAAAAAAGGATCCAAAACTTGAGTTAGGAGGGGCGGAGCCTGAACAGCTAACTGAAAGCAGCAGTATTTTAGAGCTCCACATAACTAGTTAAATAAGACAGGAAAAAATATTCTTTTTTCCTCCAAAGTATAAAATCTCATAGATAAAGGTCTAATTTACATAATTAGAAATTTTGGTGAAGTTTTACAAATAATTTCCTGTCAAAAAGCTTGGAGATATATTCACTTGTTAAAGTGAGCAACTCAAGGAATTCTCACCAGGATGCTGCCTTAAAGAAGGAACTACAAAAGATGGCATCTACCCTGCAGGAGTTGTCTTTGAAGATGGATGATTTTAAAGATAACCTAGAAAATCTTAAAACAAGCAGTCAAAAACAGGCTGACACCCTCAAGGAAATGCTACAACAACACAAGACAAGGATAACAGGAATAGAGGTTTGTCTAGATGACTTAGAAAGCAGACTTAAGGAAGAGGAAACACAGAACAAACTGCTTCTTAAACAAAGCATTTGGTTGGTCTGTGCATGCAGATGTCTTGTTCCTCTTCACCTGCGCTATTTGAAATTACTGTTCACGTCGTTTGGTAAGGGAATTGTGTTTAATGCTGCAGTAAGTAAGGGAGTTCCTCGCCCACTCTATTTCGCTATTTGTAATTGCGTTTGCTTCTCTTCATGTCAAGTCAGTTAAGGAAATTTAGTTGCACACAACACTATGTACACATATAGAGGGTATTCTGAGACATTTGCTGTGTCATGGCACAACATTCTGTGTTGTGCTGTGCACACCATAGCTGCTTAGTCATGTATCAAGACCAGCATAGCACCAATATTCTAAGAAAAATGGCTATGGACTAAATTAATACCAGGAAACATTTAGCTTCATGCACACTGTACTGTTGGTGGTGCTGGATAGATGAGTCAGTTTTGATGGTACCATTAAGTTGCCGTTGGTTTTGCAAAGAAGCAAGGGAATATGCAACATTTCTGTGGCAGAAGTGACTTGAAAATGTCTTCTTCCAGCTATCAGTGATTATGCTAATACTCTAGATGTTTCAGTATGTGCCTGTCTAATACACTTGCAGGAAGTTTGTTCTGCCAGCAATGCTGTATATACAACAACTTTGTCAAAATGCATAGTCTGTTTTTTAACTTAACATAGTGAGTAACATACTATTGATAACTCTGGACTATAATATGTTATTATTGGTAATGAGATTATTCCTATGTGTCTTACAGGTATAAAGATATGTTGTTGTTGTCTTTCGGCTTTTCCCGGTTAGGGGTCGCCACAGCGGAACTCCGGTCCACTAATGATTGGCAGTAGATTTTCATGAATGCCGAGGTGCCAGCTCGATGTTCAACCTTCAGCGAAGGCACGCCCATTTATGCATGTCTCTCGAACGCCCACCAAACCGCGGGGAGGACATGCAGACTCCACACAGAAGGCACTCCCCGCACTCCAGCTGAGAATGAAATGGGAGAACCTCTTGCTGTGAGGCAACAACGCTACCGCTGAACCACCGCGGCATTACAGGTATAAAGATATAAAGACTTGAATTAACTTTATAACTTGAAATTAAAGGTATAAAGATATAAAGACTTGAATTAACTTTATAACTTGAAAAATAACTTTGATCATTATTTCATTTTAGCATTTCATGATGTGAATCCTAGCTCTCAAAGAATTTTCCATTTTCTCGGCCTGTTCCTCTTTCCTTTCAGCATATACGAGTCATGAGCATGTACATTTTTAATGCACTGTGACTGTATTTGTAAGAGGGAGGTATGCCTTCTTCCTGCTGTTTCCATAAATCTCTAAAGTGGGGAAAATCTTTCCCTACTACCATATCATGAGTTAAATTGAGTACTACAGCAAAAAGGTGAACTACCTTACCAAATACAGTTTGTATTCCTTGCTGAGTAATGAGATATTGTTTCTCATCCCCATGAATGGATGCTACTATAATAGTTTTGATAGTAAGGCTTTTCTTTTACATACACACTTCCCCTTTATCAGCATGACTATACTGCTAGAATCTAGCAGTCCTTGCATCTCTGTGCAACTATTTAAAGCTTTGCATGTACTTAAGTTTGCTACAGTACAGTAACAGGATGCAGATTCATTTATTCTAGCAAATAATTTATTGTGCTCCCTAGACATGGCATTATTAATAGCAAGCTTTTTTGAGGTTGTAGTTCTATAGGTAAAATATATTACTACTACAACGGTGTAAGTGGATATAATGAACATTACATTTTCTCCTTATATAATCAAATCACTATATTCCCAGCAAAAGTATCATCAGAATTGTGAAGATCATATTTTTTATATATATGTGCATATATTCAGTGTAGATTTTTAAAAGTTTATGATGTATTACTAAAGAAATGAGCATGATTAATATTTATGAGACACTTCACCCAAACAGATTAAATAATTAATTAGTAATGACATTTAAAATATAACAAAATTATGAAATGGAATTTGTACCTATTAATTGGGTTAATATTCATTCATTCATTCACCTATTTGAGTTTATTTGAGAGATTTTTTTTGTACTTGTTTAATTAATCTCACTATTAGCTTGTTTAATTTTGCCATCTGCTGGTCTGTTCCCATGGAATTCCTAGCATTATTTAATGTACATGATTTAAATATAGTTTTGCATGTTTGTAAAGGTATAAATCAGTTTTACAAGTTTGTAAGGGCATAAACCAAGGTGCCAGTTAATTTTAAAAAGTTTTAATAAAGGTTATTTTTATATTTGTTAGTTTGCTTTATTTATTTTACTTCATGTTTATTTCAGAGAAACATTTTGTGTAATTGTCTAATCTCACTATTAGCTTATTTAATTTCTGATTACTTTCTGATTGTTTCCTCTGGAATTCTTAGCAGTATTTATTGTGTTTGATGTAAATATGGTCTGAGACCCTCTTGAAGGTGTGCAGCCAAGTTGCCAAATTATTTTTAAAAATTTTGAATAAAGGTTATATTTTATGAGCTTCATATGAACAACCATGTTACTAATATTAATAACTATGTGAACCCTTTTTATTTATTTATTCATGTATTTATTTATATATGTATTTGTGTACCAGGGTAGTGCACAAATCTCAATGTTTGTAAGAGGGAGGTAGGGGTGTGTTTGTGTGTGTAAGAAGTAAGCAAGTCTTTGTGTGTGTTTGTAAGAGGGAGGTAGGTGTGTGTAAGAAGTAGGTAGGTTGGTGTGTGTGTGTGTGTGTGTGTGTGTGTGTGTGTGTGTGTGTGTGTGTGTGTGTGTGTGTGTGCGCAAGTAAGTAAGAGGGGGAAGGAGTGTATGTAAGGGGATCATATCTCGTAATTATCTAGATGTTTGACTCATATTTTCAGTTAGTTTCTTATAAAATTATGTTGTTTTTTCTGGCAAATCATTCTGGATTGAAATCAGAAAATAATGGCAAACATTTGAGTTTTATATTTTATATCCTTAGAAAATGCATACTAATGCAAACCTTGTTGTCCTATCTACTTTCTAAGGAGGTAGGGGGATGTATGTGTGTATTATACCTTTCAACTCTACAGATTTTCACAGAATGTCCAGATTTTTGCCTTATATTTTTGATCTGTTCTTCATAAAATTTCTGGGGTTTTTTTTGACAAATCAGTGGGATGAGCTAAGGATTAAAGCTGGTAAATGACATGTATTTGAGTTTCAGACTTCATGTCCTTTAGAAAATGCATTCTAACACAAATCCTGTTATTGTAGTAACATTCTAAATGTGTCCCTAGTTTTGGGCCTTTGTCCCCAACATTATAATAGGCTTTGTCTAGATTTCTTGTGCAAAGAGATTGAGAGGTGTGTGTGTGTGTGTGTGTGTGTGTGTGTGTGTGTGTGTGTGTCTTTATGTATAAGAGGGAGGTAGCATATCCCTCAGTTGTCCAGGTTTTTTTCAGAATGTCCAGATTTTTGCCCCATATAATAATAACAGGCATTTGAGTTTTATACTTCATACCCTTTAGAAAAATGCTTACTAACACAAATCCTGTTCTAGCAATTTTTCTAGGTTCCTGAGAGCAATATTTATAATCTGTCCCTGTTTATTTTAGGCTTTGTCCAGATTTCTTGCACTAAGAGGTTGATGTGTGTGTGTGTGTGTGTGTGTGTGTGTGTGTGTGTGTGTGTGTGTGATGCCCTAGTTAGAGTTAGCAGATGGAATTTATTTTCAAGGAACTGTGAGCTTCAAGAGAAGAGAAGTTTACTGCTGCTCATGCCAAGTCTGCTTAAAATGTGCAGCTGTTTTGTTTAGCAAATGGTATCATTATTGTGGTACAGAATTTTAAAACAGTGTTAGTAGCACAGCAGGTAGCATCCTTGCATCTTGATGTAGAGGGCTGTAAGTTCTATTCCCACAGCAAGTTGATTTTGTATTTTAAGGCAGTGGGGTGCTGCAGTCCTGAGTATGATGTTCTCTGGATGAGATGCCTAGAAACTATGAATCTGTCCAGCCATTTCCTATTGCAATATACCAGCTTACTATTTTTTTAATGTAACATAGGTAATTTATTCTTTGAGGGCAGCAGGCACTGAATTTGTAGATGAAACACTGAAATATAATGTTGTTTTCTAGCAACAACCTCTTCATCAGTTTCAGATATCTTTAATGTGGAGTTATTCAGATGACTTTTACTTCTGTAGAGCTTGTGTATATTGACTGATATTGGTGGATTGTAATGGCAGACATTTAAGTAGCCTTTTATGGTTGAAATGTTCTGAATTGGGCAGTTTGTCATTATTGGTTCGTATGTTTTGTTTCATTGCTTAGTGGAAAAATGTTCAAAACTATAAATTTAAAACACACTAACAAGTGGTGCTGTATTATGCACGGGATATAATTCAATTTATATATTATAATTAATACAATCAGTAAGGTGAATCAAAGAACGTTTGCATGGCCCTAAAAAATGTGTGCAAGGGCCTATGGTTTGAAAGCAGTCCAAAGGTAAACTTAACCTGCCACTGGCCAGATGCATTTTCTTTGAATGTGAGTTTCAATGCTGTTTCAGTGAATGTGAGTTTCAAAGGTAGAGAAGTTTTAATGCTAAGTCTGTTTTTATTGTAAGACTATTGCTTTGTTTAAGTTTAATAAATGTCTATCAGTGCTTGCACTATAAAATTTGAAATAAAAACTGAAAATGAAATTCAAATATCTGTAATCATTGTAGAAGTAAAGCATAAAACAGTATGCACACTGAGAGATTTGAACAGTGTCTATGACAAATGGGGAGAAATATCCAAGCAATGGGACAATGGAATGGCTGCGTGGGTGGGTTGGGTGGATGTGTGGGTGGGGCTCTGGGTTTGCACCCCTCTGCAAAAAATACTGCGGGCTCCCTTGCCTCACAGATAACAAATAATAAGAAAAAGTAATAGTTTAGTTATTAAAATGAAAAACAACCTAAGCAATGTAAAATAAATACATAGTAGGACTATTTGTAATATTTTATGATTTATCCTCATAGGATTAAATATACCTGGAAACACAACTGAATTGTTCCCAAACTACATGTGCACTTAAATGTAGCTGCTTGATTAAAAACTATTACTCAGTTTAACATGCTGATTTCACAAGCTGTCTGCACTGTAAAAGTTAAATTTTATATGTTACTTGAAATTGTCAGTCTCTAGTGCACATGAAAAGATACATATTACTTTTTGCAACATGTTATCTTTGCAGTTACCTCACACTCTACAAACTCACTGGATAACTGATAGCTATTCATTTAAAATATCAGTTTAAATATTAAATGTGCCCTTGAAATGCTATTGACATTTTGACAAAATATTATCTGAACTGTAAAATGAATGGCTTGAAAGAAGTGAAGTAATGCATAGATTTCAAAGACAGTTCTTGACACTACAGTAATAGTAAAAATATATATTCACAAGGAAGTATTGAAATGTTTTAGTCTTCCAGTTAAAATAGCTTACTGTCAACATTATGCGATATCAGAAAGTTTGAAAAGCTAGGAAATTACTATCCTTTGTCTTTATAATGATTATTAGACAGATGTTAGACTCTGCTTTGTGTGGCATATGTTTATGAGGAAAAGTGGACTCAATTACTCACATTGGACTACACATTCCTGGAAACTCAACTGAAATGTCCCCAAATTACTTGTGAATTTAAATGAAACTGCCTGATTAATAAGCATAATTTACTTTAACAACCTGAATCCATAAGCTATCTGCTCTATATATGCTACATTATATATGTCACTTCCATATGACAGTCTCTAGAGCACACAAAAATACATATTATTTTTGCAACATGCTAAACTAACTCAATTGGCAACTGACAAGTTATTTATTTGAAACATCAGTCTAAATATTAATTGTGCCCTTGAAATATTCTTACCGTTTTGACAAAATAAAACCTGAGTTGAAAAAGGAAGGATTTGAAGAAGTGAAGTATTGTACAGATTTCAAAGACAGCTATTGACACTACAATACAAGTAGAAATGTATACATGCAAGGAAAAATTGAAATGCTTAATACTTTTAGTTAGAATAGCTTATTAACGTTTTGCTTTATCAGAAAATTTAAAGCGCTAGGAAATTATTTCTAATTTGTCTTTATAATGTTTACTAAAGTGATGTTAGTCACTGACTTGTTTAATGGATTGTGAGTCATGTACAAGACGGACTACTGAATGTTATTTCTGTTTACCTATGTTTGCTGAATTTTTTTTATTAGTACTAATTTAAAACAAGAAAAAGAAAGGGAAGGGAAATCTCTGTTTTTGGTCAAGGGAGGAGAGGCTTAAGAGTATTCTAAATGCCCCGAGAACTATCTAAGATGCTCTAAATACTTTTTGATTAATACTTTCCTAAGGTAAGTCTTGATTAGATTATAGGTACCTTCACATTCATTTTAGACCTGATGTGATTACCCATTCTGGAAGCAGGAGGTGCCCTATGCAGGATGGGAATTGTCAGAGTGATCATAGTTCATTCTTAGACTCTGCTTTGTAAATCTATAAATATGTAACAGCACTGCACACTAGAATGTAGGGCACCTCTACTCAGAGTCAGGATATCACTGATAAGCCATGTCTTTTCATAAGTTTAAGTTGATGTTGGTGAGCTGAAGAGTGGGAAAGTAAAGGAAGACAGTACACCTACAGTAAATTCATATTTCATTGGTAATCACTCATTGTCTCCTGCAGAGTCCTTTTAGTCAAATTATTTTAGTAATAATCTATTTGTTGTTGGCTTATTTAGTGTATACCCCTCTGTTGCATTTAATTTATCCAAAATGACATATCTGACATGTTTGGGATCTCTTAAGGGTAACTAAATATTGGATATTTTCTAAGTCAACATAATAATTGTTTACACTACTAACATTCCATCCTGATATATAAAATACTATAGAACAATAATAGAATAATATAGAATTTCATATCTCTCTTTTAAGAAAATTCTCCATATAATAATTTAACATATGGAGCTCAGCTGATATTGTTGGTTAAAGGCATGAGTGATAATCCAACAGATCAATCTTTATCTATTGGATTAGGAATGACTTTCATTCCATGTTTAATGGGAAATTCATATTTACTTGTATTTGATACTTTAGAATTAATGTTTTATAGAAGTACTTTTTTAAAGCCTGACCAGAATTTTACCCTACTTGTATTTAAGGAAGAAAGAACATTAAATTACACTCCCAAGTTTACACACACAAAAATAACATTCAATGTTATCAGAGAATATGGTATCACTATTATAATAAAAATAAAAAAGAAGCAAAAAGTTTCTTCCAGCAATAACTTGAAATGGATTTAACATTCTTATTAATTACTAATGGCTTAAATAATGCAAATAAAAGATCAAACTTACTAAAATATTTAAATCTAAATAAGGCACAAGTAGTATTTCTCCAGGAAATGCATTTTAAGACTAATGATAGCTTTATTTGGAACCCTAAGGACTATGCAGTCTTAGCTCAATCCTCCTATAGAACAAAGACAAAAGGAATATCCATTCTCTGGAAGAAAAACTCAATCACTCTAAAAGTTATTTATAAATATGAAGACAAAGAAGGTCTACTAGCATTTGTTATAATTAAATTTAATAACAGAATATGGACCTTAGCTAATCTATATTTATTCCCAGGAATTGGAGCAGGAATGGTTAAAAAACACCTAGATTTTATTTCCAACAATTATAAAGGAAATCTTATACTGGGAGGAGACTTTAATTGTACCTTAGATGCTTCTAAAACCAACAAGAAGTCTTTTCACATAGCAACTACTTCAAAATCCTTAAAAATATGGATTGATTCATTTCATTTAATAAACACTTTTAAAGTAAAAGATGATAATTCCTTATTATTTTCCCATAAAGACCATAGAGTTGGAACACAAACCAGAATAGACAAATTATTTGTAGTTCAAGATTTACAAACAAAAATTCTCAACTTCTCAATAGTTCCATGCCCCTTCTCAGATCATGACTCTCTGATAATGAAGCTCCAAAGAGTTTAAACCTTTAATCCTCTCAACTAGAATTCCATCATATATATCACAAAAATTAAAGAATTCAGACCCCGGATGTTGTCAGAACTACAATTATTTCTTGAAATTAATACAACAGAAATCAGTAGAGTCATGGTTTGGGACTCGTTAAAAGCGTATTTATTTGGTAAGACCCTTAACTGGTACAAAAACAAAGTTAGAGAGTGGAAAACTGAATCATTAGACTTGCAAACCAGACTCTTGACAGAAAAATCTAAAAAAAAATCAGAATTGTCCAGAAGTCAAAAATGAAATAGAGGAATTAAATAAAAGATATAATGAAATTCTAACACTCAAAACTTGTCTAGCCTTGGAAAAATTAAAAAAACTCATTAGCCACCTCCCCCAGATATCTACATAACTTATCTGCAAGATTTAAAATACAATCTAAAGCAAATAAAATCAGTAGTATATATCATGAAAAGAAAGGGAAAAAAGTATCCGATATAGGAGACATCCTTGAAGCATTTCTGTTCCATTATATGGAACGCTTCAAAAAGAAGATTTAGATACCAACCAAATAAACTTAGATACAAACCTTATTAATATAAAAAAAAATCCTGAAAACTTAAAACTAAACCTACAAAAACCTATATCCTACAAAGAAATTGTTGACAAGATAAAAGAAAGTAAATCTAACAAAGCTCCAGGGATAGATGGTATAATTACAGAAATTTACAAACTCTTCCCTTCAACAGTAATGTCCCTTTTTCATAAAACTTTGCTAGAACTCCAGTCAGAAGCAAAAATATCGCCCTCATGGAAATATTCTCTCATAATACCAATTTAAAAAGATAATAAACCATCAGACCTTTGCACCTCATACAGACCTATATCATTACTGAATAATGATTACAAAATATTCATGTCAATCCTAGCTAACAGAATGAAAATCCCACTTTCAAAGACAATTAATAATGATCAAACTGGATTTTTATATAACAGGCACACACATGATAATATTAAAAGGATACTTACTCTTATAGATTATGTGAATAAAGAAGATAGAGAAACACTTTGTAACTGGATTAGACATAGAAAAAGCCTTTTATTCCCTCAACTGGGAATATCTATTAAAAACTTTAGCATTATTTGAATTTCCTCCTCCCTTCATCTTATTACTACAAAACATATATATTAATAACTTAGCCTACATTAAATTAGGTCCTTTCACCTCAATCTATCCATATAACGAAAGGTACTAAACAAGGATGTTCCCTTTCTTCTATTTTATTTGCTTTGGCTATAGAAATACGTACGGAAATAATACACAATGATCCAAGAATAAAAGGAATATAAGTCTATGACCAGTACATATTTAAAATAATGCTTTTTGCTGATATTTTATTAACCCTATCAAACTCCAGGGAGTCATTAGGAGAGTTAGAAGAAGTAATCGAGAAATTTTATAAGATTTCAAGTCTACACTTTAATAGATCAAAATCAAAATTTCTATTTTTAAATAAGAAAAAAGAACTACAATTTACAGATAAATCCATCATAGGAAAACAAGAACTTACACTAATTTTTTAGGAATAGTGTTATGCAAAAATATAAACAAAACAATATTAATAAATTATAAAACATTATTGAAACAATAAAAATATATATAGAAGAGTGGAACAAAATTATATTAACTTTTGAAGACAGATTGCAATTAATAAAAATGGTCTTACTGCCAAAAATACTATATGTAGCATTAGCAATACAGTTAATTCCTGAAAGATGCATTCTTAAAGAAATAAACTCATGTTTAATAAAATTGTTATGGTATCCCAAAAAGAATAGAGTAGCACTAACTCATCATATTAGACCCTGGAAACAAGGAGGATTTAACTTCACAGAAATAGAAACATATAGAAAAGCATCTGTGCTTAAAACTACAATAGACTGGATAAACCCAAATTATTTTGCCAACTGGAAAGAATTAACAATGGCTCTATTAACAAATTAATTTAATCTGTTAAAAAATGTTTAATAGTAGACAAATCAAACAAACCCTGGTACATACTATGCATAGGTATACAATATAATATAACAAAACCTTCTAAAACAACACTGATTAATTACATCAATTCCTTTGGGAAACTTATCAATGCAAACATAGATCTAAAACTATGGTTTGACCTTTTAACCCCATTTAGCATCACTAAGAACTTTCCTCACAAAATATATAGGGAAACAATAACCTCCTGGGAACAAAACTGATTCTTATTCTGGTTCAATGTGTAAATAAATTAAATGTTTTAGATATACATATGATAAAAACTGCTTACAATATTCGAACACAGGATTGGTTAACCTTACAAAGCATTCTAATGTACACTCAAGATTTATGCAGATTAATTAATAATTCCTTATTTAAAGATATTCCAAATCTAATAAGTTTTCTGTATGAATTTATATATAATAGTTGTGAAAAGAAAAATTCGATTTCAAATCTATATAAAGAATTAATAACATATAAAACAATTCCCAAACCATTATACTGGCAGTTCTTAACAAAAGGTCACTCATTGCAGTTAACAGAAGAAATTAAAACTAACATCTTACTATCAGTTAATTACACCTCTAACACACAGTACTGGAAAATATTTAACTGGAAATACTTACATAGAGCATTTTCAGCACCAGATAGAATTAAAAAGATCAGTACTACTACAAATGGTTTGATCAGTGCTACTACAAATGGATTTTGCTGGAGGTGTGAAAAGTCAAATAAAGCAGACTGGAGTCATATTTTTTATGAATGTAATAAAATTAAATCATATTGGAATGGAATCAATCATTTTTTTACAAGCTTTATTTAATGAATCCTTTACCTTAATTAAAGTACTGATTATACTAAATGTAAATGAACGTCCCTACCTGAATAAGACAAATATGTATTTGTTATGGACAATACTAGCTATATCTAGGAAATGCATAACCAGAAGGTGGAATTCAAATACACCCCCGAACTTGGAAGAATTCTACACTTTAGGAAAGACAACTGCATTGATGGAAATAAAAATCAAAGAACTACGAATCTATCGCAGGCCACTGGTAAATAATCCTTGGAAGAAAGTTATATCTTTGTTGGAATCTCTGCAATAATCAATATTGTATCTCTGATAACTGATCTGTTAATTCTATATTTAATAACATACAGTGTATATAACTGAAAGTCAGGCTATTGTAAATATTGTATATAGTTGTTTAAAATATTTAAAAATATTATGCAAATGTTATTTTAATTTAAATTAAATAAATATTTGAGGGAAAAAAAACTTGAGTTAGCAAGGTTGCTCCATGGAACCGCTAAAAACCCCTCCGATATTGAGTATAAAACCTGCACTGGGCAGCAACGCACAATAGGCATACTGAGGTAACGATGATCCAGGTCATGAATAGGCAAGTATACCAATACTAGAATCCTGAACATAATCCTATACCACTCAGAAAACGATTGCAAACTGCATAGAGCAGATATAATGTGTTGGCAAAGTGCTGTACCAGTTAGTAAACTGGTTGCAGAATTCTGCACTATCTATAACCGATCCAGTGCAGTACTGGACAGTCCCAGGTAAAAGACATTAGAGCAGTTCAGTCTGGAAGAGAACAAGACAGGAATAAAAATTGAGAGATCTTTTTGTGGAATTAGGTGCTTAATCCTAGTGGTGTTTCTAAGATGGATGTAGGATAACTTCACAAAAGCCAACCACTGGTCCCACAATGTAAGCCTTGAGTAAAGAAGAACTCCTAGATTCTTTACTTTCCTAACAAATTCCAACCTATCACCACCACACATAATAAAATTAGGCAATTATATGGCAGAAGAACATCTCAGAATTGCATGGACAACCAAGGCCTCGGCTTTAATGGTGTTCAGTTTTAGTTGATTATTAATCATCCAAAGTAAAAATACAAGCCGTGTCTTCTTGTGGAAAGCAGGAGTACATCCGAGTATCATCTGCATGACAATGATACTTTAGTCTCCTTTCCAGCAATGAGTCTCTAAAACAATAAACGTCCTAAAATAGAATCCTGAGGGACTCCACAATCCAGACTGAATTTAGAAGATTAACTGACTTGGGTTGCCCAGCAGCAACATCCATTATGCACAAATGCCTGCTGATAACACAACAGTATTGATTTCTGTGCTGCCAGCTGGTAGAGCAATCTCTGGTGGAAATACTTATGGCTGTCTTTTCTGCACTGAGTGCTGATTTGGTGGGGTCTGAATGCTTCCAGCACACTGCTGAGGTAAAAAAAAAAAAAAAAAAAGACTAAAGAACTACTGAGTATCCAAATGGTCTGTAAAAATTCTTTTGATTAATTGAATTGCTAAATGTCTGTCACTCAGAGACAAGAGAAAAAAGTATGACGAACTCTTAAAAAATGAGTGACTATTGTTAAAAGCAGCAAAAACAAATCTACAAATGCTTTCTACAGATAAATCAGAAAAAAATCAAGCTAAATTATCAATCAGAAGACTTGTAAAAACTTGAAAAATATAACAAGCCTTAATGGGTCTAACATCTCTTGCTGTGACGCACTCTGCTTTCATGTATTAGTTAGCTCCAGGTCAACTCACACTCTGCTTTCATGTATTAGTTAGCTCTGGGTTAACTCACACTCTGCTTTCATGTACTAGATAGCTCCAGGTTAACTCACACTCTGCTTTCATGTATTAGTTAGTTCCAGGTCAACTCACACTCTGCTTTCATGTAGTTAGCTCCAGGTTAACTCACACTCTGCTTTCATGTATTAGTTAGCTCCAGATTAACTCATTGTCTCTGCAGGAGTTCTGAAAAGTGAAAAATTACACTGTAACTTTGATTCTAATGATAGATTCAAGTTATAAACTCACAGTGTAAACACTTGTTGATATCTTTAGAGCCCTATGTGTAGTAACATAAATAAATGTACATAACAAGCAGCTCAGCACAGCCTTAGCTTTACAGTAATCACATTCATTAGACTGTACATTTTAAGATGGATTTTGTAAGCCACAGTAATATAGGCAGTAAATAATGCTGATGTTTTGTAAACAATTTACAACATCTGAGCAACCGTTCATGTTACACATATATTATCAGCAGGATTTGTTTATCCTTCTGTGAGCTTTCATTTGAGGATAAGCAATTCAGACTGTGGTGCATGGTTGTTGAAATATTCGCAGAAATATAAATCAACTATAATAGCATGCATAATTAGTATATGAGCAGCAGTTAATATATTTCCAGATATAAATGGCAAAGGTCATGCATCAATACAGTTGTATTAGTTTTCATGCAAGCTTTAAGAAGATGAAATTAACTTGTATGTAAAATAATTTTGCAACTATCATGTAGAAATGAACAGGCAGTATTAGACACTTAGATGCAATACAAGGTTGATGTTACATAAACACCTGGTATGTCACTGTCATTTTAAGGATGGGCATCCTAAATCCAGCAATTTTAAATACTCAGGTGGGAGGATATCGATGGCTAGGGTGGTGGCTTTTAATTTGAGTAGAACGTTTTTTTGATTTTTAGATATGGGGAATGTCATTAGTAACATCCATTCCAAAACGATGACTGTCAAAACCAGCTACCAACAACAGAATATCAAAGAATGTAAGCTGGAAACCCAATATAGGATGCACAATAAATGAAACCCGAAATAAAAATATAGTGCGTTCCTTTAATAGACCATAAAAAACAAATTAGACATTAACATTTAGTGCTTTCATCCACACTATGGTGGACTTCTTCAGAATGTCTAACAAACGTGATCAGATGTATAGTATAAGGACTAAGGATATGAATAATGCACTATATAGACACATAGCTGATCGGGGTGAAGCGCATACTTTCAAATTTGGTATTATTGACCAACTGATAATAGACCCATGAGGTGGGAACACTAAAGCCTTGTTAAATAAAAAGGAAATATTATGGCAAATATTTACTGATGCAGCAGGGAACCAGGATTAAATGAACACATTACTATAAAACCCATTTTAATATTGTGTTAGAATGACGCTAGATGGTGATGTAAATGATGTGTCGCTACAATGTCAATAAGTTGAACTTGTAACTGTTACAATATCTATATGGGATAAATTATAGCTTGTACATAATAGGATAGTTTGTTAGTTGGATTGTGTATAACAGGATAGTCATCCATTTTTTAAAAAAATTAGTTACATACATGTACCTTTATATATATATATATATATATATATATATATATATATATATATATATATATATATATATATATATATACACATTTATTTTAAGAACACTTTAGCCATTTAAATTGCAGTCTTGATTACTGTGTAAATTTTTTCAGATAACAGGATGATTTTTTATATATTTTCATTTATTGTTCATATGTTAACTGTTAATATATATATTTTTAAGTGTATTTGTACAAGATTTTATAGTTGGATTATAGGTTATAGCGGGTTTAGTTCTGGTAATCGTTCAATCACCATGACACTGCTTAACACAGCAGAAATGTTTTATTGTCAACATCCCTTTAAAATTCAAGATGGGCAGATTGTTGGCGCCAAAAAGTTTTTAAATAAACTGTGAGAACTGTTTGTTAGACATTCTGAAGAAGTCCACCATAGTGTGGATGAAAGCGCTAAATGTTAATGTCTAATTTGTATGGTCTATTAAAAGAACGCACTACGTTTTTATTTCGGGTTTCATTTATTGTGCATCCTATATTGGGTTTCCAGCTTACATTCTTTGATATTCGGATATGGGGAATGGTTTTATAGTGAAACAGTTACCGTGGATATCCCTGTGCAGATTGTTCAAAGGACTGGTATTGCTGTTGGTTTTAATGAGTTTGGATGAAGCGAGTGTTGAAATTGGTGGTGATAGTGTCTGAGGAAAGGTTGGGAGTAGATGATGGCTGCTTGGATCTGCTGGGGTTTAGGAGCTTATTCTTGGAGGCCCAAAAAGTTTTAGGGTTCTTCTGGTCAGAGTTTTGGAGAGTAAGGTAGTAGGCTTTTTTTTCTGCTGCAACTTTACTTTTAGTGAGTTAACTGAATGTCTGGTGGTTTTGTTACATTTTCTCTTTTAGCCAGATTTCCAGGCTTAGTAAACATGTTTACACTCAACTGCTCCAATACTTCACAGATAATAGTATTCTCTTTCTTACCCATCATGGATTTAGACCAACTCACTACATAATAACTACCATTTTGGGCTTAGTCAATATCGTCAGCCTTAATAGAAACAATGGCAAAAGGTTTCCTTACTATTTTTGGCTCTGTCAAAGGGATTTGATACTGTCTCACTGTCTTACATGACAAACTAATCTAAAAACTACAGTGTATAGGTTTGTCACACTCCAGCTCCAAATGGTTCAACAGTTATTTAACCAGTAAACACCAAGATGTAAAGTGGGAAATGGCTCTACATTCCATTCTTCTAGTCATTGTTGGGGTACCTCAAGGATCTGTCTTAGGATCCCTAGTTTAATAACTTCATAAATGACCTCCACAAAGCCTCCAGGCATACATCCCTCATTTATTATGCAGATGACTCAGCTCTCATTTGTGTGGCTGACAATCTGTCTAAACTTCAAATGGCTACCCAAGAGTCCTTTTCTACTGAAGCTTGGGATCTTGTCAAGTCCTCCAAAACACCTGGTCTCTTGAGATAATAGGCTGAGGAATGGTGGCAGGTATATTTTGGAGGAATGACTGGAAAGGACAGGGGGTAAAGTTTGCTCCAAATCTGTCAGCTAGCAGGTTGGCTATTATGTCCAGTTGAGTATGGGTGGTACCATCCACAACCAGTTCAGTGCATAGCTGGGTATTCCCTTTTAGATTGTGGATGTAGTTAAAGAATGCCTTGTGATTATCCATAGTTAGGGAGGCTATATTTACTTTGTAATTGGTTTTGGAGGACTTGACAAGATCCCTAATTTGTTTAAGCTAGAGAGGGATTTCTTCCTCTGCTGAGCCAGTTCTCTCTTGCTCTTGGACATTAATTTCTTTTTCTTGTTGTATAGTCTGTATAGTCTAGTGGTCCACCAGGGTGGCTTGTTTTTTGGCAAGACCTGGCTTTAATCTGGTCAGGTACAGATAATTCTGTACAACTGCTTAAGTGGTTATACAGGGCATTGGTGTACACCTCTGCATAGGAGAACATGCTGTCTGCATTCCAGGGTCCTTTGATATTTCTTATACCATTACTTAGTAGGAAATAATTTGCCTTTGAAAAATTCTTGAGCATTTTTGAGCTTGATGGGGTATATCTGGTCTTATAATTACATTGAACAAGACTGATTTATGGTTTGAGCTTACCAGGGAGGGTATCACACATGTGGGGTGCAATGCTATCCCATGTTAGTGAGTACTATGTCCAGGATATTTGAGCCTCTTGTAGGTGTTCTGACTAGCTGTTCTAGAGCATTTCCATTTTGACAAAGTCCAAGAACCTCTGAGCCAGCATGTTTGTGGTCATGTAGGTTTCCCAGTCGATGTTAGGATAATTAAACTCACTCATGAGTAAGGTGCTGGGCTATATGCAAGTGACTCAAGTAAGTCCAAGTATGTGGTATGCTTTTCCTGTTTCATGGTGGGGACCTATAGCTAGCTATGATGTGGTAGGGGGCTTATCCTTAATGAAGATTCATACACCTCATCTTTGGTTCTTTCACGCTCAGTTTGTGGTCTGAAAGTATGGGAAAGCATTGTAGCCACTCATGGCCAGGCTGCTTTCAGTGCCTTTGAACCATGTCTTGTTGGCTACACAGTGCAGTTTCTTATTTAGACTCCTAGCATTAAGCAGCAGTACCTTGAGTTTATCTAGAGAAAATTATGTTATGTTGGGAAGTTGGTTATTTTGACACTGCCTAAAAAAAGGGACAATTGGGGTGACAATTGCCTGCCAGTATCTGAAAGCCTACAGGAGACAGGGGCAGACCATCTCTGGCAAAGCAGTGTGTCCTGTTGGCCATGTCTTCCCAGGCTGACCGATAGTGGATCCCCTTGGACTGACACCACAGGCTAAGCCAATTATTAAAGTCAATCATTTTTTGTTTGTATTGTGGCATCATCCTTTGAGAAGGTATAAGGCTGCTTACGGCTGGGCTTATACGTGCCTGTGATACAATCTGAGAGCTCAGTGATGTCTCTGTTCATATAGTCCACTGAGGTACGTCCCAATTCATTTCACCCCCACATGGACTATGACAGAGTCTCATCTTGTGGTTGAGTGACTTGAGTGACTTGATGGATCCTGACACCTTTCAGGAAACTAACTGTAACCTTCTCCATATCCAGTCTGGTGAGGGGAACATCTGTGTGTCTCACAATGGAGTCACCTATGGCTAATACATTAGGTTTTGTGGTGTTACACCTTATGGGCTTATTTGTTGAGACATTGGTGTGTGCATTATTGTGTGTTGTGGTTGTTTTTTTTTTGCATTATTATGTGTGTAAGTGGTTTCCTTTTGAGACCTCTTATCTCTTAGCAAGTTACTAGTGAGTACCTCTACATATGTGGGTTTGTGTGTCATGTCCTTATCTAGTGTTGGAAGTGAGCATGTGCTGACAACCTGTTTGGCATTCAATCTGTCCTTATTTTAGAGTCTTGCCTCCAGTATCATAGTATAACTACATCTCTCAGATAAAGTATTTGCTTGTTTCAGGAATAAATGGTTGCCAGTATACATGCGACAATTGCTACATTGCCTCATGATGCCCATGCCTATCAGGCTGGCCAGCGACAGGATGGGAAACTGCCAATCCATGATCGCAGGCTCTTACTGTATGTTTTATTAGGGAATGGAATGGGTTAATTTGATACAACTGTGGCTGTAGCGCCAAGACTACAAGAGAGACCTATACTTTTTGATCCTACCATATAATGGTAATGTGCCATATTAGTGCCTATAGGCGCCTGCCATCACGCATGCAAGCGCACACACACACTAACATAAACACATACATATAAAATAGCACTGGGAATTTTGACTCCACTCCCCTTTGTGGTGTGTTGTGCCTTGCTTTCATGACAACATGTTCTCCCCATTCTTAATTATCATAAAGATTCAATTTGCACATGAAGTAAATAAATGTTTTTAGAAAGAAGGGCAGGAAAGGAGAACCATAATGTATTTTCAAGCTTGCGAGTTCTGTAGCTCAGGATTTTTCAGATCTTGCATTCTAATTTCAGATGTAAAAATCATGAAAAGCATAATTTAAATTATGCACTGGATTACAGTCAAGACAGGGATTATACTGGTGCATAATACATACTGTACTTCATTTACTCTCTTCTTGTGTGGTTTACTCAGCTGGATCTTGTGGCAGCATCTTAACTGTGGATAAATCATTCAGTGGGCTATGACCTGACAGGTCTCTGTTTATTTGGACTGTCTTTCAGGATTTTGCATAGTGCTTTGAACAGGTGCACTTGACTTTTCAAAAGACTGTTTTTGCTGAGTCTTATGGTGATGCACAGGCTAAGTTCCATACAGTGAGACTTGGACAATACATTTGGGACATATCCAGCTGAACAATGGTTACAGGCTATACACTCTCTGGCAAAAGCTTAAAGTGTTTATTCTAATCTGTATATATTATTGCTGTCTGTTATAAATTAAACTTATATTTATGGTACTTATCTTAGTTGTCTATTCAGAGGTAATGTGAGGAATAATTTTATTACAGATACAGTGGTAGTGCAAAATAGTGGGGAAACACAGAACAACATGGAAAAGGTATAAGGTACTCTATGGATTAGTAGGAAAAATATTTTATCTGAACCCTATTTGTAGGTGAAGACTATTAAAGTGTGATTTTCATATATTTTATCATGAATTAAACTGACAGCCTTCAAAAATGTTCATCTGTGACACAATGCAAACTGCAATATTGTTGTAGTAATATTTGTATTTCTCTTGCTGTGCCTAAATAGTCAACTAACAAATAAATACAGCTGATCAACTAAAGGATCCCACAAATGTGATTTAGAGTTTGGTGAAATTGGCTTTCCATCAAAGTCCTGAGCAGACAGAAACAATAATGGATATAATGCAATATAGTAACAAAAATGCTGTGAAACAAAGATGGTACCAGAATTAGAATCCAACCACCTCTGTTCTTTCTGGTAGCACACAAATGATATAATTTAGCAAGTTATCAGTAGCATTGTGTTCTAGTGTTTATTAAAAAAAAAAAAAAAAAAAAAAAAGATAACAGAATAGAATACACAAAACTGTACCATGACTAAAGATTAACATAGTTGCGACTTATTGTGAAGATAACCATGTGAAATACATTAGTTGTGAGATTCTTCCCCGTTTCAGTTTATCTGAGCTACTGGGCAAGGTTGCATCTAGGTAGAAGTCACTCAAGCTAGTGAACCCTGAAAGCTGACTTACTACTGTTATTTCTATTTAAATCTGGCTTTCATATTAAAGGTGAAAAGTGTGAATTTTATGTCAATATATAACACCCTTTCTTCTTCTGTTGTGTATAAATCCAACTGCAAATAGTTGTATCCTTGCAGAAAGACAGTTTCCTGCTTGATCTCATTGGTGACATTTTTAAGGACATTACAGAATGCAATGTCCATTGATGACCCCCCATAATACTGTGCTAATAACCTTCCATTCTTCAAAGCAGGAGCCACTGTTAAAGTCTGTGTCTGGTTTTCTAGCCATTTTCATTCATGTTGCCACAGTAAGACTCATTCCAAAGCTACTTAATTGGTTTATTTATAAGTCTTTAATATGTTCCTCTGTCTAGTACCTTACTGAAAATCTGACAGGGTGTATACACAGTCATTATTTCTCTTACAAACACTCCTTTAGTTCCCCAGTCAAAAACAGTTTCAGATGTATTTAGTTCGACATTCCGGCTGGGATGCCAAGCTGTGCTGCTTAGGGAGGGGGCTAGATATTTCACAGCCCCTTCCCTCAGATGTGGCCCATACATTTCCTTACAACTAATTTAAAATGTCAAGTCAGTAGTCTTCTGTTCCTGCTTTTCTCCCACTCTTGTGAAAAAAAACCTCACATATACCTTTCTCTAGTCTTCAGATACTAATACATTCCTTCCAAATTTATTAGAAACATTATCTAGACATGAAACTGTGAAGGGTGAGATTTGTGTTAACCTTAAGGTGCACTATGAAATATTTGCAGACAATGCCTTCAAAGATCTGGTGTGGAAGGAGTCAGAACTGCACTGTAACACAACAGCCAAGGAGAAAAACAGTTTTGGCTGATGGCTGTATGACATACATTTGGTTACTCTTGCAATGTGCACATGGAGTACTTAATTAAAACAGTAAAATAGAAAATTAAAATATAAATATGCTTTTCATGGAGTAGCATAAAGCAATAAGGAGAGCACAGCTACAAAGTCTAGGTCTTCATCCGCTGTTTTTTGTGTGTCTAAGAATCATGCACTGTCACATCAGCACAGTCGACAACTCTCTTGGGTAGCAGTCTCATGCTGATGATACAGGACCATGAATAATCCGTCTTGTCCTATAATAAGTTAGTGCATTCATTAACAGGTAGGACTAAAGAATGCATGTGCAATGCCACTGAGGGATCCTTGTACAACAACGTACACCCAAATTTCAGACTTCTATATGCCGATTCTGAAAACAGCAGGTGCAATGTGCTATCTTCCAGCATGTTTTCCAATTATGAGAATAAATCAGGTAAGAGATGATTCTTAAAAGGAAAACAAAACCGACAGGCACTAAGATGCAAGTGGGTGAAAATCAAATGTAAGGGAACTTACCTTCCTGTAACAGGAGTAGTTTCCTCTTTGGGGTGTGGTACATAGAGTTCCATAGTTGGTAATGCCACAGTGTCCAGTTTTCCTGTTGTAATTCCTTCTTTCGTTAAAACAAAGACTTTTGAAGGCATACACTTAGCAGCTATAACTAAAATGAAGCAATATCTTCTGTTACTCAGTAAAAGTGCAACAGTAATGAGGGTTCAAAGGTCAGTTCAGAATTAGTTACAATAATGTCAAGGAAGTCTTCATTTTCAGAACACTCAGCACTTTCTTATCTTCCTAGCAGCATGGCAGTCCAGTGCTGATCTGGGCAGACTCCTTCCATGGCAATGAAGATCTGAAAAGGTTCACATTACAGCAGCATTAGAATGCCGACAGGAATAGAAAGTGTACTGCAAGGGTATGAGATGTGGACAAAGTCTGATGATTATCTCAGTTTAAAAGGAACAATCAACATGTGATTTCCCACTCATACAGTGTACTTCGTCAACAAAGTAATAACAGTTAGCAACAGTGCGAGTGAGTGTGTGTGTGTGTGTGTGTGTGTGTGTGTGTGTGTGTGTGTGTGTGTGTGTGTGTGTGTGTGTGTGTGAGAGTGTGTGTGTGTGTGTGTGTGTGTGTGTGTGTGTGTGTGTGTGTGTGTGTGTGCGTGTGAGTGTCTGAGTGTGTGTGTGTGCAAGGGTATTAAACAAAAACATTTTTCCTGAATTATTGCACAGAAATCTGTAGTGACAAACTAAAATCACTAGAAATTATGGACATTTGGGATTTCCTTTTGGGAATAAAGAATACTTTGAACCTTAAAGTATTATAATAAATATGAGTGAGGAGATATAGTGACAAGGATACTAGGTTATGCAGTCTTAACTTATGCAGTCTACAAAATCTAGAGCAATTTTACTACTCCATTGCTCCCATGTGGCATCTAAAAAGAGCCTGTATATTACTAGATGATCTGTTTAGCACAAAATGAGTAAACTTAGCAAGACCCTAGAGAAACTGAGTGTTATTCACACAGACTCCTCCCTTTCTACAAACGGGAGGAGCAGACTGCATCACAGCTTAAAATTGTTGCAATGAGTAAAACAAACGTCGCCATCCCTGAAGTTCTACGAACCAAGTAGAGAATTTAGAGAAGATGGTTATTCATGGCAGACCATGACTTACAACCTTCTATATCAGAGGCAGCTGCATTTCTGTGGGACTCAAACTCAAAATGTAACCTTCTGATCTAGTTACTTGCTCTGTTTGTAATCCAGTCACTGTGGACAATATGAGGCGATTTTCCAGGCACCTTCTTTATTCTCTGTCATGTCTCTTGTGGAGTTATTTTGCCATCTCCTTTCTTTTTTTCCTTAAACTAACAGCAGCTGGGTATCGTCTTCAGAGCACCATACAAAGAGCAGTCCCAGTTCATTACCATGTGATGAATATGTACCTCGTGTCAGATAAGCAGCACATTACCAGCTGACTCGCAATTTAAGGGGGTTTAGAAAGGGCAGAATTAGCATGCAAAGAGGTATCATTTTGCATGTTAGCACAGCTAAATCATGACTGTGCAGACTGTGCTTAGTATTTCTGGAACATATGATCTTTAATTATGTATTTATCTGTTTGTTAATTGGGTAATTGGGCTGATCCTTGGACCTTTTTCAGCTGTGACCATGGCACAATGGCAGCAGTAACACTACAGGGGAGATCAGAATATTACAAAGCAATAAGGTCATTACAGAGCATAATATTCAGTGGGATACAGAGTTTGGAAAACAGTTTGTAAGAAATTTTTAAAATAAAGCTGAACTTAGAAACATGTACCTGAAGACACTTAATATTAGCATAATTATTTACGGAAAAATAATGAAAAAAATGAATTATGCTTACATATAGATTAATATGTAAGTAAAAGGCTAGCTGCCCTTTTGTGCCATTTTAAGCCTAGCCAATTTCCCTTTACGTGCTCAAAATAACCTATCTCATTTGGCTATAGATTGGCCTTACCCATCCCATGGTCAATAATTCTATATTATCCCTAATGAGAATCACTAGATCATACCACAGATAATTTGAGAGGATCCATGCATGACATAATTTACAAGATGCCTCAACCCATTAGTAGTACAGGGGGCAGTTTTGGGGTAAACTTTCTGTTTCCCATCCATAGAGCTAAGTTGTGCTTGAATATGAACTGGGATGAGCTTTTTTTTTGTAGATGGGGAGTCTGTTCCATAACAGCGGTATCCTCTGCGAGATATACCTGAACCTCCAAACCATTCTGTTAATGTTGCAGAAGAGGCTCAGATCGCCAGACTGAGTATTTCTGATGCCATTTGACTTGCTGATGTGCAGTAAATCTATCAGTACTGGGTTGGAGGATGCCTTGTATGCCAGACACAGATCACCTCTTAGCAGTCTGTAGGATACCGACTATAATGACAGGGCTTTGAGGTGGTCTATGTAGGAGATGTTGATTAAGCCTTGTATCCTTTTAGTAAGTTGTTGCATGTTTCTAGATACATCCTAAAGGGGGCATTATATTCTCTGATTGGTCTAATGAGGGCTGAGTAAAGGGGGACAATGACATCCCTAGATCTAGGCACAATCCCTTTATTTATAAGCTGTGCAATATAAAACTTTCTTACAACAATGGAAACCTGTTGGTCAAAATGCAGGTTACTGTCCACATAACTTCCCAAATCCTGAAAAGGTCAACTCTTAAGGGTGTATTGTCAGTGTGGTAGTTCCCAAAGGATGCAATAATGCTTTTTTGTCTTAGTTTCAAGTTCATGATTTTGTCACCGGTTATTCATTTGGGACAAACCTTTCAGCAGGATGACTAACTCATTTGGGGATTCAGTGACTGCTCCTAGATTGCGGTCATCTGTAAACTTAGTCAGCCAGAGCTCTTTGGTATTGGCTTTTACTTCAGAAAAGAAGATGCCAAACAGGAGAGGTCCCAGCACAGAACCATGTGGGAGAACACTGGTGACTGGTCTCTTTCTGGAGGAAACATCCCAGAGTTTGGTTATCTGCATACTATCTATGAGTCAGTTGACAATCCATCAAGTTGAATACTGGTTTATTCCCAGTTTATTTAGGTCTTCTACTATGCCTGAGTGGGAATTGTGTTAAAAGATTTGTCCAGGTCAAAGTATTTTGTGTGTACCATTTTGCCTTAATCTATTGTTTTGCTGACCTTTTCAAAAA